>NC_089751.1:21589634-21639634 GCF_040412425.1 Macrobrachium rosenbergii | reverse complement strand
TTTTGTAACTTTTTATTTGGTAAAATGATGATAATGTTCTCTACTTTATCTACATTTGTAAGCTTTTGTGATTTCCAAGTCAGCTTAACCAAAACGTCTGGATCTTTAGAAGCAGCTTTACTCAAAATGACTATCTCTCATTTCGTTATTGCATGGTTCTATATTCGAATCAGATTTGAATTGTAAGATATACTAAAATTCATCTGTTTTCCCATGATGAGACACACACACACACACACACACACACACACACACACACACACACACATATATATATATATATATATATATATATATATATATATATATATATATATATATATATATATATTGCAATATACATATATATTGCAATATATGTTAGCGTAAAAAGTAATGAATGTATTATTCATTTCTTTGTTTTAACGTATTGTGGAAAAATTGTCATTGGCAGGGAGTAATACCAGCAATTGTTCAAATGGAATGAGCGTATTCCTTTGTGATACATTGTCGTAAACAAATAGGTATCGTCCGGAAATGTCATGTTCTCCATAAGAAAATGCCCGAAGACTTTGCCAGGTCACTCGGAGGTAATCTCTCTATCTGATAATGACCATTTGGGCTATTGCCGGTAGGAAAGATCAGCTTCTAGAGGTTGTCATTATAGAAAATCTACCAAACCGAAAACCTGTTGGGAAATGACGTGGGATTCGAAGCAGTCTGATCAAGTTTGATGAGAATTAGTGCTTCCGAAAATTTAATCAGTAAAATTCTCCTTTATAAACTCGAGAGTTCAACTGTATTCGATCCAACTTTAAAGTTTTTGTGTGAAAAAAAGAAAAAGAAAGTATAAATGAAAGACCGGTCTAAAGTCGTCGTGTCTTCGATTAACATGTCAGGGCGTCTAATCTCTTGACCTTCTTTCCCAGCCCGGCGTTGACCTTTTCCCCGGGGCATGGTGTTACCCGTCTGTGATAACAGAGAGGTTGTGTTATCATGACAGTTCTTTGTGCCCACTTCTGGCCTCAGGCCATATGCCTTTTCTCGTGTTCATGGAGGGCATCCCTCCCAAAGAGAATACTGTATGGTCGAGACTTATGCCATATTCTAACCGGTTTCACATCGTGGAAGTGACTGAGGTGAGATGTGTTTTTGCCGAGCATCTCTCTCTCTCTCTCTCTCTCTCTCTCTCTCTCTCTCTCTCTCTCTCTCTCTCTCTCTCTCTCTCTTCAGTGAAAAGTTTCAGGTTTGACTGCGTACAAGGAAAGAGCGATCTGAGTACGTTTTCCTAAACGTAACGTGACTATAAGTTGGAATTAATACCCTATGGTCATTCGGCTCGTGAGGGTCACAGTCGAAGGAGAGAGAAATATACTTGGGAGATCATTGCTCTATCAGAATTCTGTATAGGTAATCTATAATTAAAAATGGATATTCTCTTACTCCAACACAGTATGAACCACCCCTCATACTGTCATTTTAGGCTTACAAACCCGCACTCACGTGGTGAGCTTAGTGGTTAGACTGAAAATTCTTACGTACATTCAGAGGAAACCTTATTCCTCCTTAACTCATTCATTTTTTCAAGTGGTTTAAGTACAGTGTATTAGCCCAATTTTTCAGTCGTATGCTCGTTATGCCACATAACTGCAGTTTTTTATTTGCATGCATAAATTTCACCTGTGACAAATTAAACTTCTTGTCTCTTACCTCAGTTTTCCTTGAGGTAATATTTCAGGGACACTGGGCTTAGTGAGGAGTAAACTTAGAAATGTGCATTTCCAAGCAAAGCGTAACAATTCTTGTCCGTTTCGAAGTCTGACCATCGATTTTTGTCCAGTTGTTGAAGTATAGGGATCAATGACGTGACCTCGGTGCCATTTCTTAAGAATCTTTAGATATCTAAACGTGACCTGATGAACTTTGAAGCTCTTTAGTTCTGCACTTCTTCAATATACCGAATGTTGGTAACGTTGTGAAAAATCAGTAGTCTTCAGACTTGTAGATAAGCCTTTGCAGCAAGGTTAAGGTTTTCTAAGTGAAATATCACTTTTCAAACTACCACCACTAAAACGAGTGCGTGTGTATGTCAGCAGTGAAATAGCTTCGACAACAGCTGTTTTTGAGTCTTTGCATTTTTATTCTCCAGTTGGGAAATCTGTAGGTTTTAATCTAGTTGATTTAATTTGTAATTTAAAGCATTTGTTTATGCGTCATGTTGAAGAGGACGTGCATTTTTTATTTGCCTTTGAATCAGGGACTGGATTAAGCTTTTTCACATATTTGGTTGAAAGCCGTATGGTAAATAAATGTTTCCATGATATTTAAAGTTAAAAAAAAAAAATATATATATATATATATATATATATATATATAAATTATATGATTTTTTTTTTTTATAGTAATAAATAAATTATACTATTAGGAGAGTAATAAATAAATAAATTATATATATATATATATATATATATATATATATATATATATATATATATATATATATATATATATATCAGTGCAGTGTTGAGAAGTGTCCAAAACCAAAACTCCTTTACTCCTTAAAAGAGGCAGAGCTACCAAGAACAATTGACGCACTTTATATATGAGCATTTTCTCATATCGGCTCGCTGGATCTGCATGCATAGACACTTAATTATGTTTCTAAATAGAGATTAAGAATAAAAGTTCTCGATCCTTAACTTACTGCCATTAGACGGTCAACGCGTGGATATGGTGGCGATGGTGTGATTGCACCTGATTTCCGGTGGAAATTGTTTACTGTACATGGTCAGTCGAATGAATTTAATCAGGAACTCTGTTTGCCATTTAGTCGCCTCTGGAGAGAGATCAAGATGCATTGTGGGGCTCTTTCCCTCTAATATTTTTGCGATATATGTGTGTCAGAAGTTACTTCAAGTAACGTAAAAAGTAATAATGGTATGTCTCGACGCCATGTATGAATAATAATAATGATGATAATTATT
Organism: Macrobrachium rosenbergii; assembly: GCF_040412425.1. Classification (NCBI taxonomy): domain Eukaryota; kingdom Metazoa; phylum Arthropoda; class Malacostraca; order Decapoda; family Palaemonidae; genus Macrobrachium; species Macrobrachium rosenbergii. The sequence goes on along the minus strand of NC_089751.1, from coordinate 21,636,671 downwards.
ATTAATATTATATGGCAACAATATTTGTATTGCTGTAAAGTTTTTTTTTTTTTTTTTTTAGAAAGCGCTAAACTAATTACTCGTACAACAGTGTCTGAAATTTCACTCTTTCTCTTGTATGTGAACCAGAAGGTGAACATGAAGAGTTGTTCGTTACTGTTTTTGCAGTGAAGCAGTGTGGCTGAAATATAGACAATACATGATTCATCAGATTCGCTGAGACCAGATTTGAATGCAAGATGAACGGTTAACTGTTATCTTTAAAGACTGTTTTGGTTCTTTTGGCAATGTCTCCATGGTTACAAGAAAATATATAAATATTTGGAAAGGAGGGTGATGTATTTCTGACCATTAAAGAAGTAGAATGATATCCTGGTCGGGAAGTTGATTCATAGTTCTTAAAACATCACTTCGTCACTTCGACGCAAGAAAACGAGCCTTTGCCATTCCGAAGTTTGAGAAGTTGCTGACGACGAAGTGAACAAACCCATTATTTTCAAATTACACACTTGATTGCATAGCCACTTTACTTCTTAGGTCAGGGGAACATATTTTTGGACTCCCCACCCCACCCAACCCTACTCACTCTCTGGTCGGTACCGTTCTCGGCTGGCACTCTGCAGGGCCCGCGTTCGAATCTCCGGCCGGCCAATGAAGAATTAGAGGAATTTATTTCTGGTGATAGAAATTCATTTCTCGGTATAATGTGGTTCGGATACCACAATAAGCTGTAGGTCTCGTTGCTAGGTAACCAATTGGTTCTTAACCACGTAAAATAAGTCTAATCCTTCACTCTCCCATTCTTTTGTTTGTAACGTAGATCCTTAAAGATTTAGTGTGTAAGTGGTGTATGTAATATATACACATATACATATAATCACGCACATTATATTAAATACGTCATTGTAAGTCTCCATATGTCAATAGTTTTTTCTTTGGATCTGAGGTGAGATCGAATCCTGCACTGACAATGCAGTACAGGCATACATGAATAGAATTACTAACCAGATGTGTACTCTCCTTCACCCCCCACACTTTTTTTCACTTTTTTTTTTAACTAAATGTTGAAATATCTTACATACGATGTAATTTCTTCCTTGGTCTGTATGTTGTTGAATTTATCATAGTTGAATCTCAGTTCAGCAAATATCTCTTGATGGGGATTACTACATATATTTTAAGTCAACTTCTTGTACTCTCTCTCTCTCTCTCTCTCTCTCTCTCTCTCTCTCTCTCTCTCTCTCTCTCTCTCTCACACACACACACACACACATTTTATAAAATCGTTCTCTGTATTTCTCTTTCTTTCGAAGTGAATTTGCAATAGCGATGTGCAATGTAGTTTCCACACTTAATTATTTGCCTTCTGTGAGGAACACTTCAAAACCCCTCGACTGAAATAAGTGACCGTTAAATGTTCGGTTTTCGTGATGACTGTTCCGAGATTTACATTCGATTGAGGGTGTGGTGGAATGGGTGTGGCCCATGGGCGTGGGGCGGACGGTCGGTTTGGCGGTTTTGAGCCCGAGAATGGTTGAATGTCTGAAAGGTCTCTCTCTCTTTCTCTCTCTCTCTCTCTCTCTGTACGATGACCACGGCAATGAAGTCATCAATAAGTTGTTGCGATTGTCGAGTCATTGATATGACGTCATGATTTTAGGTAATACTAATATCTCTCTCTCTCTCTCTCTCTCTCTCTCTCTCTCTCTCTCTCTCTCTCTCTCACACACACACACACAGACATCTCACAGACAAACATCAATTATGTGTGGAAATGGGTCTCCTGGGAATTTACAGCCCTGAAGGACTTTTCCCACAATTAACCTATTACGATGTATTGGATGAGGGGGATAGGAAAGGTTTGGGTGATGTTCCTGTAAAGAGATTAAGACATGGCCCTGTACTGTTTTTTTTTTTTATCATTATTTTGTTACTTTTTCTTGTTGTTAATGTTGTTGTCTTTTTATATTTACTGTTAATATTTTTTCGTAGTTCTCTTTTGCACGGAATCATTACTTGGAAACGCCACCATTTTACCACAACCTAAATCAATGGCACCAACATAATTAGTCGGTTGTTTACCTCACAGAGCTCAACTGTGTTTTTCCCACCTAAAGTATGATGTCTTCTCTTTTAAGAAGAGCCTAAAAAGCCCATTTGTAGGTTATGTAAAAAAAATTTCTTTTTATATCCACTCCTAGTATTTTGAGAACGTGACTACATGAGATAATTGTCTAATATTTGTTGAACGAAGTGACAAAAAACCCTACTTCTTTGGATTGGATAGCTTTACTATTTCTGCGCTATTAGTTAAAGATAATAAACTTAAACTAACTTTAAGGACTAAAAGGAGCTGCTTCACCAGGTCTTTCTCAGGATAAACAGTCTTCATTTGGCTTTTGCTTCCTGAAACCTGGTATTTATCGTCCTGAGCAGCTACTAAACGAATTTTGTTTTCGTTCAAAGATCCTAGACAGTTGAGGAGTAGAAGATAAAAAAAAAAGGAGGGTAATTGCTTTGAAAATGATGATCCCGGGCCTTTTCACCCAAAGTCAACACGTTTACAGTATCTCTTCAGATGATCGAAAATGATTTTATGTGGTGCCATTTTCAAACGAGTTATATAGGTGCCGATCGTGACTATTTGAAACCGCCCACACCATTGCTATACTTTTTTGACACACACAGCTGTTAATGTATACACATACTGTGTTTATCTATTCGTGTATTGATTAATCTTTATTTGTTATTCTTTCCTCATATTTTCATATACGGCCATTTTATTTTCTATTTTTTTCAAATTTGGTCATTCGGTGTTCAGGATGGTTGCTCTGCAAGACAACTGGCTTTTAGGCTGGTTTTCTATGAATGCCTGGACCTGTTGAAATATATGACTAGTTCTAGTAACCTTCCTTTTTTTTCTCTCTCTTACCAGTGCCGTGCCCAGTGCAAGTACTTTATAGTCTGTCCCATAACCTTGTATGACAAAAAATTAAGGGAGAAATTTTGGAGATAATGGGGAGGGTAATAAAATCAACCACTTTCTGACGTATGTCCATAAGTCAGATACAAGATGCAAAGGGTCTGTTATCCTCTAGCATCTGAACAGGTAATCATAATTACATCATAATTACAATCCTTTTTCCTGAACATTTTAAGATGTGAAGGACTTTGAGGTTCAAAGGACCTTTCATTAGATACCTTTCTCTCTTATCTTGGTTTCTTTTGAACATATGCATAAGAGAAAGTTTATATTTAATGTACTTTTCGGTTGATGTAAAATGTGTTGAATTTCTTCATAGCTTCCATTGTGTATGGTTTCTCTTTTTGAAGTTATGTACAAATTTTGGTATCTTTCCTGTTTGCAGTCAGAACTATAATTTGATATAGAAAACGATGGTAAACGTTTATATAAGCTGACAGTGACAGCAGGGGCGGTTATTTGTTCGGTCTTTTGTGAATTTAAGAGATTATTAAACGAAATTATGTTGCGTATCATAGAGTATTTAACGAAAGATTTACTCCTTACCCTTAATGTTGTAATCCTCACATGCTGTACACCCGAGTTACTTAAAACTTTTCTCGATCAAATCTCTTGCAGTGCTCTGTCGATCTCGGCAGTGCTAATGTAGACTTAAGTGTCTCCCGAGCTTTCCCTGGGATCTCCAAATTGTCTTGACATCAATCTTAATTCTTCTCTCTCTCTCTCTCTCTCTCTCTCTCTCTCTCTCTCTCTCTCTCTCTCTCTCTCTCTCTCGTTTAGAAGTCTTCTCTAATGTATTTTCGTTTTACTTATGACCCTTGTCTCTCTACATCACCCGATAACAAATCTCCTTTTGTTTTTTATCGTTGTTTGATATAAATTTTCAGTCACTTGCTTCTCAAATTATATTTGGAAGTTGGAACTGCACTGAGAGGGTAGCATCCCGCTGCTTCTAAGTCTTTTCCTAAATACTGTAGTACAAGTTATCTTTTATTAATTGTTAATAAACATTTAATTTGCTTGTATTTATAACATAATTATCCACAGTGGAACCTAAAATGTAATTTCACCTAAATTTACACAAACTTGCACCATTTCCATGTTTGTCTACTTTGAAGGAACCGAGCGAATAGAATGCCAGTGTTGGTTGAAAAGCCTAAGGTATATTTCTTGTTCGATTCATGTAAAACCTTTTGAAGTAGATGTGCACTGATTTTTTTTTTTAGACTTGTAACACAGTGTGTTAGTACTGGGCTCCAAATTTTTGTTACTTTATAGTTGTGAAACTCTTGGTCACTGGGTTTGAATAAGGATTCCTATGCACACTCGTTGGTCAAATTATCATAATTGATGCATTAGGAATTCTGTCTCTTTTTCCCAAAAAGGGGGTTCTTGCATAAATGAAACCATTCCTGCCTTCACCAAATATCTTCATATTGACGTTAACGGCACTAAGCTCTTCACAGCAGTAGCTGCAACCAAGACAGTCGACTTATATATATATATATATATATATATATATATATATATATATATATATATATATATATATATATATATATATATATATGTGTATGTGTGTGTGTCTGAAATATTTTTGTTCACCCTCGACATTAATAGGTCTTAGAAATTACCTTAGGTTCCCTGTGCTATCTTGTTAATGAAGGGTAGGATATCTGTCTGAATTCCGTGCGTTTAAATAGAAATAATTGAAAAAAATGAATCATAGTACCTCCGAGTTTGAGATTAAATTAGAATTAGATTTAATGGCGACATCTTTGTAGAATGTTAGCCAGAGGCTCACAGAAGTACGGTGTAACCTCTGTCATGTGCTGGCTGTGTGAGAGAGAGAGAGAGAGAGAGAGAGAGAGAGAGAGAGAGAGAGAGAGAGAGAGAGAGAGACTTCATTAACTTGTATCCAAGGATCTTTAATACCCCTCAAGCTATGGCGGGTTATCTAAATGCTCCTTTGTGGACAAAGAATATTGCCGGGGGACTGCGTCTCCTTTGTTGCTTATCAGGAGCGAAATTGTCCTTGAATTTAAGATGGAGAATGTCATAAGAGTTTTGCTAGTTCATGGCACCTCTATATTTATGACTCGAGAACCTCATTGAGTCTAGTTTAAAAAAAAAAATTATCTTCTGTACAAAATGCTTTTAAGAATGAAATGAGGATTTTTGCTGCATGAAATTTCTTTAGAGAAATCTCCGCTGAGAAATCCCTAACAATAAACTCTAATGAGGAATGACTAACGAGAAATCCTCAGTAACAAAAGTCAGGCGAGGTATCTCCAATGATCATTCCACGACTCGGAAAACCTGTAGCGATAAATCAGCGGGAATTACAGACATGTATTTTCTCACGGAAGATATAGCAGTCTATTGAGAATTTCTGTCGGAAAATATCTAGTGAGTAATTTTATACATTAATTCACATAGCACTTGTATCAGAAGCGAAGGAAATTGATATGGACAACAGCTACTACAGATAACAGAAGCGAATTGATAGGTTATCAGATAGACCTTTTGAACAAGATTAATACAAATCAGTCTTCATGAGATATATATATGTATGTATGTATATATATATATATATATATATATATATATATATATATATATATATATATATATATATATATATATGCGTGTGTGTGTGCGTGTGGACAGAAAGAAATATCCTGATTTCTCGGGTAGCAAATCTCTAGCACGGACTCTTCACCGTGTTTTTCTTTTTTTCTCGCTTTGTGATGGTTTATGACAAGCGATCACTTATAGTATATAGAGACGAAATCGATCCAGTTACGATACCAAAACTTTGCTGAACGTTGTCGTGAGGTAATTAGACTTTTTAGATTTAGCGGGAGGCAGGAATTAATTTGTAGATCATCATTTAGATCGTTTGAGCAAAATTATTCCTTGCCGTTTGCCTTTTGATTAAAAACTATTGACCAACTTGATGGAGCATTTGAAGTTCGTGTTCTTCTTCCCGTTATGTGTTTGTGAATGAACTGGCTAAATCTGCTTTTCGTTTAAGAGCCGTATAAAAAAGAAAAAGATGTCAGACACCTTGACGATTGAGGTGAGGAAGGTGAAAATTAGTTTTTTTTTTTTTTTTTTTTTTTTTTTTTTTTTTTTTTTTTCAAAAAGAACCTAATGTTTTCAACCAAACTCGGCTTAGTTTTCGGTTCTGGTCTCCAAATAATGCTTGCCAGGAGACCTGTGCCAGTGCAGATGATTTTATGAGTAATGTCTAAGGTTGCTTAAAGCGCTTTATAAAATATCAATTTAGACGATTCCTAATTGTCGGTGGGTCTACTGGGAACAGTTAGATATTTAATACTCTTTTGGATTTTACTAGTTACTTGCAATGTAACCTGGACAGTAGATAAGAATTCTTACTTATACAAAATTATACCAAAATTATTTGGTTAGCCATACGGCACTTATTTTTCAACTTCAGTTTTTGTGTTGGAGGATCTGACATTAGTCTAAATTCAGTTATTGTTAATGGTGGTGTTGGTGAGCCTAAACTTCCCATGTTTTGCCTTCCACTGGGTATTGCTCTTGGGCCTCTTGTTTTTAGTATATATTCTCTTAACTGTATTATTGTTAGCTTACGAAGTAAGATATCACAGCAATAAGAACCCTGCTGTTCATATTGTAGTTATTTCCTTTCCTTAAATTCCTTAAATGTAAAAGTGAATTCCTGTCTGGCGCCGATATGATGTTGTCGAACTTTCAAAATTAGAATTTTTTCATCTCTTTCACTGTTAAATATTAAAATGGTCATGCTGGCAGTATTATTCATGGTGATACCCATTTAAGAGATGTTGTCATGCACCAGTGCCTTAATTTCAGTGATTTGTTTTGTGGTTTACAATATGAATTTACTTATGTTATATATTTTTTATTTACATTTTTTGTCACTGAAGGACGTTTAGTTCTGTTGGAGTTCTGTTTGTTGGTTTGTTATTTAGCCCAGTGGTCTTTTCCACTTGTTCCATATGGGTGCAATTTTATTTTAAATCATAATAATTTGTAAAAAAAAATGGCTTCCAAATAACAATGACTTTCTGAAAAATGGAGATAAAAAAATCCTTCTTGTGCAGTTTTATTTTGACATGCACAAATCTTTACTTTCCTAAAGCTAAGGAATATTTTACTTATAATAATATACTTCAAAAATCTGCACCAGCATTTGCCTTATGCAGAAGAAGAAGAAGAAGAAGAAGAAGAAGAAGAAGAAGAATGATGATTAAGATGATGATGATGATGATGATGATGATGACTATTATTATTATTATTATTATTATTATTATTTCGATTTCACCTTGGCATTTGCCTATAAATTTCGAGGCAACAGATGTGGCTTCCTTATACTGTATGTGGGGTCGCGAGAGCTGGTGTGAGTCAGTTAGCACCAGTTTACGAGTTATTCCTGGCGTCTGTTGTTACGTTTTATTGGCGGTGTTTGGGCGCATTTGTTTCGTATTCTGGGAGATACGCCATGGTTGTTTAGTATGTACGAAGAGAGTTCGCCGGATGGACAATAAATTCAGTTTTTGAGGGGTTTTATGGAGGCAGGATTTTGTTTTCCTCAGTAGAAAAAAAAGTGTGTAAACATATAAGGATAGCAAGGCCACCACATCGTGCTTACATAAAGTTACCCTAAAAGTCACCCATGAATGAGTGAATAATTTTTTTCATAATGCTTTCTTTTTCCTCTCTCTAAACCATAAAAACTGTTGGTTTACGGATGATGAGTTCATTTGAGTTTTGATTTTGTTCCTTTATTTTTTTACGTAGTGTTAAATAATGAATTGATAAATTCTTCTTTTAAACTATGTGTAATCATCGTGGAAGTGTGAAACTTTAGAATTCATGGTGACTACTTGAGTATTCAGGCCCTGGATTTCTAGAATGAAATAAAAAAAGAGGGTAAAATTATAATAAAACTTCTCCATTTAGTTTTAATGATTCAAAACTGCTCCGATAAGTTTATTTATTCGTTTACTTCATTTTTGTAACTTTTTCTTTTATTTCATTCTGTAAGTAGTACATGAGCCAGGTGTATTTCGCTAGTTAAGTCGTACTGTATGGTTGATCACACCCACTAAGTATTTTGGGTGCTTTGGCATAAAGTCGATAGTATCAATAGGTCGAGGGAAAGCATCGCTGGCAGCATTAATTCACCGGCCATTCTGCCTGGAAGATCATTTCTCATTGTGCAGTTGCAATGTGTGTGTGTGTGTGTGTTAGAGAGAAAGATATTTTTATTGTATTCATCTTAAACTAATTGCATTAGAGAGTGTGTTATTGTATGTGTGTGTGTGTGTGTATGTATGGGAGAATGTGTGTGTGTGTGTTTTAGAGAGAGTGAGAGAGAGAATGAATATGTTTAATAAAACTTGTTAATTTAACACGCCGAGTGGCAACCATTCCTTATTAAGATTCAAGTATCTAAAGATCCCTCTTGCCACTGCAGCAGGAAGTTTGTGCATAATCTGTCATAGAGAAGGAGGACTGGAAACGCTTCAGGGCGATGAGTTTTTAGGATGTTGTTGTAGTATTGAGTTTGTTATAACAATATTTAATAAAACACTGGTCTGACATTTTCCTCGGGTCTCTGATTGTTATTTGCTTAACGAACTTTAGCCAAGATGCTTAAACGGAACGTAGTTTGTGTCCTGAGTTAATCAAGTCTCCTTCAGAATGCTCCTCTTTTCCATCTACGTCAAAAGGGCACATTACTATGCACTGTGGTACCTCAAAGTAATTTTATACCGTACCTGGCACTGCACTGCGTATCGATAAGTTGAAAAACTATTTTATCATGATAGGCACATTCATTCCGACATTATGAATTATATTAGTGAAGTGGTGTTCAGTAATGACGCTTCAGATAACGTACTTGAAGAATTTCGGTCACTGAAAATTTTCCGAAAACATGACTGGAACTGGAAGGGAAGATGAAATTCTGAATTCGTTTTCTATTGAAGTGACATTTTTGCCTGAAAGTTTGAGAATCAATTTCGGAGACCTTTTTATGAATGCGTTTGGGTTTCTCGAGAGCTGTTGTCGCAGAGGTTAAGATTTCGAAGTTGTTTGTAATACCACTCTTGGCGGGAAGGTAAGTAGTGGAGAAAACAATCTGCCCTAGACTCCAGAATTTCTCAAGTTTATCATGTGATCCGATTTCGAAGGGTACGAAAAGTTTTCATTTTCCTCCATCCAAAACTGTGACTTTTGATCTATTGGAAATGCAGGTGAATTGTTTTAGTACGCTTTTCATCCTTTACTATATGAATGAAAAATTTGCATAAAATTATATTTACTTTTGAATGTAGTGTCAGACGACCTATAGAGGGGGGTTAATTTTACGTAAACCTGTTCGTATGCTTCTTGTGAAATAATTTTTTCCTCTTTTTTTTTATTGTTCATTGCAGATAACAAGAAAAGTAGCTTTTGTTGAAACGGACTCCTAAGAACAACCTTTTATGCTTTTTTTCAATTACTGGGAATTAGCTGTTCATGTTTTAATCAGGCCGTACGAACAATTGTTGGTCGCGAGTTCGAATCTCCGACCGGCCAGTGAAGAACAAGAGGAATTTGTTTCTGGTGATAGAAATTCATTTCTCGCTATAATGTGGTTCTGATTCCACAATAAGCTGTAGGTCCCGTTGCTAGGTAACCAGTTGGTTCTTAGCCACGTAAAAGTAAATCTAATCCTTCGGGCCAGCCCTAGGAGAGCTGTTAATCAGCTCAGTGGTCTGGTTAAACTAAGATACACTTAACTCTAACCTATAAATAGGAAAATATTAATTTGGATATTCTTTGGCTTTTTATCGAATATATTTTTACAAGTGAAACAGTTGTTTAGTAGTTTTTCATTTACGTTATTTATATGAATGTGCACATACAATATATATATATATATATATATATATATATATATATATGTGTGTGTGTGTGTGTGTGTGTGTGTGTATGTGTGTGTGTGCGCGCGCGCGCGCGCTCGTGCACATTTATATATAAGTATATATAAGAACAGAAGAAAGCTGCTATATCAGAGTAAGATATTTCTCAGTGGAAGCCGACCAAAACTTGAAAGAATTGCATTATTGCGATCTCACGCCTTTGCGTTTCTGTGGGACCCGGTGAAGAGAGATACACCAAAGGCAAGGCAATCTCACTTCAGTTGCTCCCATGATAGTTTGTATCATATAAAAGCTCCCGAAATATCTTTACAGGTCTTGGTTGGGAACCGTCCTGCCCCTCTGATCGCTGGCATGATACTAGATTTAAGGAGAGGTCTAGATGTAATTTTATTCAAGTATTCATGGCTGGCGATCCGTGTAACATTCTCCTGAATTCAGAGATGGCTTTCGATATGCAGCTCTGAACCGGCTTGTGCTTATATATGTCGGGATGTATTAAAATGCACGTATAGTGTACTGTGATACTCTCGGTTATCGGATACGTAAGAGATTCATTTGTTTACTCGGTTTGAGCAAATCGGTTAAGTATTTCTCTTTGGGTGACATACTTTTGATTTTCTTTTTGCATATATTCTAAGCTTTTTTATTCCTAATTTTTTCTCCTTTGTTTACTCATATTTTCATACTTTGTTCTTCCCTTTCTTTTTAATCTTCGTGTGCTGTTCTCCTACATTCTTGTTTTTTTTTTTTTATGTTCTAAACATTAAGGTTGTTTTCTCGAATAAATCTCCTACAATTGCGAAGGATTGTAGTATTATTGCAGACCGCAAAAGAGAGATTGCAGTCACATCCGTAAGAACGACGTCAGACCGTTGAACTCCGGCAGATAGAGAGTAGAACCTGAAACCAGAAACGCAAGATTTTCTATACTTTATTTCTGAAGGGAGATTTCTTCTTTATTTTTCTCTCGCGTCATAGTTATTTATTTTTTTTAAATTCAAAGTCAGTGGCCCTGGATATTTGCTATGTTGGATTCACCTTTTTGAAACATTTAAGAAATTTATTTTCAAGCGTGCATACATGTGTGCTGATGTACGCATATGGTTTTTTTTTTTTTGCATGTTGCACAAACAAATAACTTGGGTGAAAGTATGTTTAGGAATGTACATTTCTTTTCATATGCATAGACATAAGTTTTATATGACTATACAATATTATTATATATGCATATTTGAGTTGGTTACCAACGTTTGCTCTTATGAGATGTACAGCTGCCAAAAAGTCAAATTTACGCGCTATTTAACATTTTGTGAGTGTATGTATGAGCTTAGTTCACCAACACAAAATAGATTGGCAAGATGAGGGAAAAAAAAAACAGCATGCCATTTTCTGGTTAATTTATCTCCTTCAGGTATCGCCTGGACTCGTTCCTCCAGGTGGCGTGGCTCTCGTCCTTCAGTTCACCTCTCGGCTGAGCGCCGTGTCAACATCTTGGTGCGCTCACATCGGAGGAGTGGGCTGTGTCGTCGTGTTCATCTTTACATGCAAAGCCAGAGCTGAGGAGAGTTTACAATAGAAAAAATATGTAGTGCCTTAATCATACACGTAGACACACACACACACACACACACACACACACACACACATATATATATATATATATATATCTATATATATATATATATATATATAAATGAACAATAACAACATATATATATATATATATATATGTATATATATATGTATATATATTATGTGTGCGTGTATATTTATGTATGTATGTATGTATGTACGCATTCATTTTACATGGAAGCCAGAGTTGAAAATTTTCTATACAAAAATTGAATTAACCACTTGCATAATCATATCCTTACAAATATGAATAAAAAATAAATAAATATATATATAATTATATACATTTTATATATACAGTATACATACATACAGACACATATATATACAATATATATATATATATATATATATATATATATATATATATATATATATATATATATATATCGTGCCTCTCAGTCTTGTGCAGAAGTCTTGTGAGAAGGGTCCACAGTACTGTACTTGTTTAGCAAAGTGAAATGTATTTTTAAAAATATTTACAAAAGTTCTGTATATATCTTTACAAATACAGTTCGTTTTATGAATCACGTATATTACTGTGTATCATATATATATATATATATATATATATATATATATATATATATATATATATATATATATATATATATATATATACATACATACTCACACAATAAATAATACACATTAAATGATAGAGGACTGCCCATGCAATACCCGGTTGACGAGGCCATAAAAACGTGGGTACGAACTAGACTAGTGTCCTAATGAAGCCTCGGCTTTCTTTCGAAGATAAAGAACACTTACATGTTTCTCGTGTACCCAGAGGTCATCGTATACAGTCATTTATACTTTACCAACTTTAGCTTCTTGTGTTGTATATATGTATATATATATATATATATATATATATATATATATATATATATATATATATAATATATATATATATATATATATATATATATATATAATATATATATACATATATATATTTGTATGTATGTATATAAAATATATATATATATATATAGATAGATAGAGGGTTAGATAGATAAATATACATGTATATACGAGTATAATATATATGTACATATGTGTGTATATATGTATGTATGTAATTGTCTATGTATGGATGTATGTTTGTGTTTAGATATCACAGATGTCAGAAGGGGGCGCATGTATCAACACTGCACTGAACTGCATCACAAGAGACCAGCAAAAACTAATAGGAATGGAAAACAGCAACCGAAGACATGATAGCAGAGGCAGAAGCTGGATCCGTCAAACTGCAGAAGCTTAACTTTCGCAATACATGGTCCTATCCGTCCACCAGGCAGAAGGTTTGGACATCGAAGCTTGGATACAAGTAACGAGAGGAATTCTGCGTATTTTAGCCTGAGCTTTACATTCAGCAGCCATAAACCAGCACATTTGTTCTTCAGACTAAATATGTATTACTTCTCCAACAGGTCCACTGTAGTTACAAGGTAAATTTTTCTCAGTCTGATGGCCGGAACCCAAAGGTCCACAGTCGCCTCTTTTTCACGTTTACACATTACCCTCATACATGGGCCACATAATTTAGGAACCTATGTTGGCTAAAGGCCTGGCTAATCTGAGCCAACCAGCCAACCTATAATGTAGGTCAGTTTTTTTTTCCGTGATCCTTTAATACGTATCCCCTCGACTGTAAAGCCTGTCTTAGAATTTTATTATTATGGTAATTGTGCCCCATAGGCTTCCTTCATGCTATCATCCTTATTTTCTCTCTTCTGGAGTGGTGCGAGAAGTCAGAGAAAGGACAGCAGATATATGCTCAGACGTTTAAGGTAGGAAAATGAGATGTGAATGGAGTGTTGAATGGTTGCAGGCGAAATAATACTGATTTGAGGATATCGAAGGTAAACAGGATAATATTATGTAAGTGTGAAAAAATCCTGAAGACTATATATAGGATTGTATAAAGTGTGTATAATTCATTGTTTTTATCAATTTTAGTGCTGGATCTTTCATTCTTTAAAATTTTTGTTGATATGTTTCGTTCTTTGTGTATTTAATATCTTCGTATTTAATTTTCCTTTCTATTTATGACAGTCAGTGTACTGTTGGCTCTAGTGTTACTGGCTGTTAAAAAAAAAGAATCTTATCTCACTTACATTGGTATGGCAATTTTTAAATACTACCAACGCGTCAATTTTCATCGAAAATTTCAAACGTTAAACAAAGCAGTGCATAAAAACAAAAAAAGTACTAGGACTATCTCTTTCTCTCCCCTCTGTCTCAATTTTCCATCCCGTGTAATCGTAAAACGGCATGAAAGTCTTGTGATAAGGTTACCCCAGGGGCTGGAAAACTGTAACAAAGATTTTATGGTGGCTCTACAAAAAAGGTAGTGCCCACCCTATCTGGGCGTAATGACTGCTGTTACCCAACGCTTCTTCAGCAACGCCCATTTTTACTTTTCTCTTTTAGTTTTTCTCAGTTTTATATTATTTTTTTTAGTGGTTCTCATGAAACATGGATCATGTTAAAGTATTTTTATTTTAATAAATTTACATGAGTTAGAATTTTGTTGTTGCCAATCTAGATATATACTGTATATGTGTGTGTGTGTATATATATCTATACACACGCACACACACACACATATATATGTATGTATGATTCTTTTCGGAAATGATGGGACTTTTGTCCATGAAATTTTGATTTTTCCTTGGTGCATAAACAGAAACAGGACAGTGTTAGATATATAAAATGTCAGTTCTGGAATATAATGGTGACAGTATGCATTGTTAGTCTTGATGTGCTTGAATGTAATTTGGGATAATTGTTGGCAATAGACTATGTTTTATTAGATATAAACTAAGCATAAAATTACTTAATGTCCAGCTATGCTGTCAATCATGTCTTACGTTTTCATTTTAATTTATCTCTTGCTTCTTTTTGCAGTTTTGAAATATACCTCTTTTTTTTCTATTAATTCAGGATTCTCTGTCCTTCCTGTTAGTGCGCTTCCACGTTTACGTTAATCCATCCAAAAGTCTCAGAAGCGAGAGAGGGAGCGGCCAAGAAAGCCAGCTATTATTTTAATGTCACTTGCTTATGGAGACGAATAATCTGGCCATAAATATTGCCAAGGCCAGAACGCAGTCCAAGTCTTTATGTGGAAGAAAAAGGTGAAGAGAGTTTAAATGGTTTGAGAAACTTTCAAACGGTAAATTCCAAACAGATTATCAGAAAACAATTATGAACTTTACAATTAAATTCCGATACCCATTATTATTCCGAAAGAACTTTAGATAACTGGGAATTAAATAAAGAAAAGTAAAACAGATTATTACGTCGTTGCCCGCTCACTAAAGTTGCCATGACATATAGGGACTCAGTTTTAAGGTCACTGGCCTTAAATTGGCTGTTAGTGGGAGTTAATCAGCCCGTTTTCCGTTACGGGAGTCATCTTGCAGCCTACACACTTCCCGGTTAGGGAGTTAAAATGTTCCTCGGAATTGGTCATTTTGGGGTGATCGTTAATCACCATTTTGTCTCTCTTGTCTAGCCTAGATGCCTAGTTAGGCTCTTTGCTCTATCATTTTTGGGTCGAACCCCTCAGGGTACGGCTAACTGCTTGTCTGCATGCCCTTTAGAAGAGCTATTGATTGGGTTTACATAGTATAATGGCAGTCAAAGAACAAAGGTTATCTGCTGCTTGGGACATCTACTGATGGAGAATGATGTTTTATTATAAAGGGCTCTTAGAGATTATTTTTAAGTAAAGTATGGATTGTTTCCATTGCTTCTAAGCATTAGGAGCGATTATTTCCTTCGTATTCTCTGGAACTCGAGGTAAATTGTAAAATTCTGTAAAATTTAAGAGGAAACTTCCCTTTGATACATTTAGCAAGTCTTGTGGGTTACTTTTTCCCTTTCATAAACGATTACCATTTTGAAAAGATAATTTATATCTACTTAATATCCTTTGCAGTGAAAATGTGAGGTGAGTATTTAATTGTGACTAGAATGTATATATATATATATATATATATATATATATATATATATATATATATATATATATATATATATATATATATATATATATATATATATATGGTATATAAATTTTATAAAATTTTATATAAGTTTATATATATATATATACAATATATCTAAATTTTATAAAATTTTATATAAGTTTGCTTATATATATATACTATATATATATATATATATATATATATATATATATATATATATATATATATGTATATATATATATATATATGTGTGTGCCCATATAAAAGTTATCAAAAGTGATAAAATGGAATTATGCACGTATGTATTCTTCAGAATACCTGAGGAAAATGAATATGATGAAAATAGAAGATTCGATTTAATATTTCAGAGTAACGAACAGGATTATTTCTTACTCAAAAAAGACTGCCCAAACACGATTTTTTCTTTTTTTGTAAAATGAACACAAAAATGTCAGAAAGAGTTCGAATCTAGCACAAAATTACTGTCAGTTTGGATTTCATAGTTAGATTTACACCCGTCCACGCAGCAAGAGGAATTATTCCATAACTTTCTGTAACTTTGACAAACTTGGAAGAGAGAGAGAGGGGATCACTATACCTGACTTCGTCTAATAAGAGCGTCCCTTTTTCTGTCGGAACAAAACCGCCTAATGACGTCATTAAAGACTTCCAAACATCTCAAGGCCACGCAAGTAACTGGCACCGTGGAAATGCAGTGCGATGCCAGGGAAAGAAAGGCACAGCACAAGTGCCATTGTGGATTGATGCGTCTGTCACTTCTGATTTGTCGATGTGGCTAGCGTGCATGTTTGTGTAAAGGAAGGGAAGGTAGGCTTAATCATTTAACAAAATAACGTACTTTTATTGAGAAATGCAAAGTTTAATAACTGAGCTCTCAGTGGACGATTGTTTTGGTACTCATAATTCTAGATTTTAGTCTTTTATGTTTATGTGTCTACACTTCACCACATATGGGCGTAAACAGAAAAGGATACGCCGGTGGCATCTTTCACCCATCGACTTGCTGACCTGACCAGAGGTTACCTAACTGCGGAATAGAAGACAGCTATGTAGCAATATTTATCATGCCATGGTATCGGGTTGCTTTGTAAGCTGCTGTTTTTTATTTCATTATTTTCCCTTATATATTTCGTAACTAAACAGTTTTTTCGTACTGTACGAGGCCAGAGTATAAATACTCAAGGTAATTTATGTATATATACGTATATATGTATGTATATATATGTATATATATGTATATGTATATATATATATATATATATATATATATATATATATATATATATATATTAAATATATATATTAAACTCTAAAGGATAAAGTGTAAAATTTTAATGCTGGGAATATTTTATTCGCTGTTGAAGACTTTTAAGACCCACCGGAGTCCATTAAAAGAACCCAAAAATGATGTATGGAAGAAGACGAAAGGCACAGGAGAAGGAAGACGATTAAAAAAGGGGGAAAAGAAAAAATCATAAGAGAATAAAAGGAAGCGGGAACGATTGATTATGAATCATAAGAAAAAAGAAGAGAATAAAAAGAAGAACTGAACAGAAAAATATATTGAAATACTGAGATACAAAGAGGAGAGCTGTAGAAGAGTAAAAAGTGACCGTAAAAGCAATAAGGAACATAAAAAATGGAGAGGCAGAGAAAGAAAAGTAAAGGCAAAGTAAAATAAAGAGAAGTAGTGATGAAGAGAAAGAAAATGAAAAGCCCTGAAGAGGGAGAAGTGAAAGCTGGAGAAAAAGAAGAAATAGTAGAAAGGAGACCACCAAGAGAAGAGGTCGTGGGGACGAAGAATTCCATCTAAATTTATAGTTGGTCTGCAAAAGACAGATGGAGATGGATGGTCTTAGAGGGTAATGCCCCAGAAGCCCGATAAAGAAGGTATGGAAGGGGAAGAGGAGCATAAGATCGATGGTGGTTGATTATGCCTTTTTGGAATAGGCCAGGGCGAAGAGTTCCTTTTATCCTGCCGGAGGAGAGAGGACGCCCACGTTAGGGAGCCGATTGGAAGGAACATAATTATCGATGGGGGGGAAAAAGTCCCTAGAGAGATTTTTAGGTAAAGGGTAGGGTGAATTAATGAATAAAAAGAAAATGGAAATTCAGGGAAAAATTCTTTGTTATCCACAGAAAAAATATCCTGTGATAATTGGTTATGGATGAAAATGTTATAGGAAATTCTTATGTTACCCCTCAATCTGGTTTGCATAGGCGTAGGATGAACCAGAAATAAAGAAAAGAATTTCGCTATTAATAAAAGTTGTTTTAGCAACTTACCAGTTAAGCTTTATGAAGCCAATGTCGGTAAAGAAAATGTGAAGAGGGATGTCACCTGAGAAAAATGAATCATTTTAGCCAAGAGGAAAATAATTCCTTGCTTAAGGTATGTGTTATTTCCTGGATTCATGAATTAATGACAATGGACGTAAGGTAAAGTAATGGATATTTAACTCTTGTATAATGGAGTCATGCAGATGGTTAGTCAGGTTCTGTAGTGTTACGCATACATTATAAATATTTATATCAAAAGTACGACACTAATAAAAGGCAAAGGAAATAATGATTGAAATGTTAGGACAAACACTGTCCAGTATTTCGTATAAGATTAAAGGATTTCTAGATTTAAAAGAACGTAGCCAGAAATGCTTCATAAATCCGGTGAGAAGAGAAAAGGCATACATGACACGCTAAGGAAATTGCTTGCAGGCTGTGGAAATTGCTGTGCGTAGAAAAAAGCTAGTAGAAAAACCTCCGGTTTGAGATCAGAATGGTGATGTGACCCTCGGCATTGGTTAAGGATAGTAATTTGGGTTGACTGATTATCTATCAACTGCATCAGCATTATGGCTGAACTGTTCCACAGGTGTAGCTGCAGCCCTCCAGCCCTGTGAGTTAAACTCGGAGACTTTATAGACACTGCTCCTTATAAACTGGTTTCTTCCATTAGTTGTAAATTTAACAGCATTTGAGGAGTTCATGAATCCACTATCATAATAACTACTGTAGTAGTTGGAGATCATGTCTCTCCATTACAAAACTTTACGAGAATCAGAATGTGCTTACTTCCACCAGTATATTGACCAATACGTGGAGACCTCATCAGTGCCTATAAAAATGGCAACTTTTTGAGAGTATGCTACTGCCCCTAAGCTACGCATTGCTTGTTGCGTGAATGCATCTGCTAGTAACTGATTGCAAGTAGCCTCCTTGGTAGACCAACCAAACTTAGAATGTTGTCTTCGGCACTGCGAAACTGAGTCTTTGCTGATATAAATTGAACTGTTTATGAAGTTCATGATTGGATCTCTTAGAGCACTTACTGTCATTTCTTGCGAAGTTATATTTGGTTAAGGAGCACATTCCGCAAGATGTTTCCAAGTGTTCAACATGTAACCTTTCGATTACGTTACTCATTCTTTTAATTAACAAGCTAATGGCAATACAGGAAAAATGTTGTCTTTCTGATATTTGGAAATCATAAAGAGGACCCCATGTTGGAAATATTAATTTTAATACTAAAAATCGACATTTTAGAGGATGTTTTATTTGATAAACGTATAAACTACCCGAGGGTATTAAGACAAGATCTTTACCTCATTGTACCAAATTGTAACAGGGTAGCCCAAATGTGTCAGACGTCCTTTCGAAATTTGCAGGACTTTCGCCTTTAACTTCCCTGTGTCGAGTGACGGAAATATTCAGATCACAAAAGACCAGTCGTAGTAGGCAATACCAATTGGAAAATTATGAAGAATCACATATTGGAGTTATTGAACGGGGAAAATTTCTTCCAGGATCACTCTTTTCTGTATCATCATGTAAGTAAAGCAAAGATAAATGAGGTGAAAAGTAAAGGACACTATTTTGATCTGTAATGGAGTACCTATAGGGTTAGGTGCAGATATAATCAACGAAAAAAAATTTGCCATGACTGGAGAAACATCTCTTTGTCTATATACACAAGCGATCCCACGATGGCCTGATGTTGACGTTCAGAAAGAGGAAAGATGTATCGGAAAACGAAGATCCAATGGCGAGACGAATGCAGGAACTAGCAATTACAGTTGTCTGTCAGACAGACGGAGAAAGTGGAGTTGTGATGTAAGAGGACACGAAGGCGACTGACAGCTAGGGAGAATAACATGAAGGTATCCTACACGAGATAGATAAGGTAAAGGGATGACTGACACACACACACACACACACACACACACACACACACACACACACAGCTGACTTTACAGCTAAATCTTCTTCGCAAAGATAGAATAAGAAAGTTCACAGGGGCATTTTTTATGATAACTTTTCAAATAAAATGAAAAAAAAAACGGCTAAAATAAAATATAGCCTGTTTTTGGGGAACACTTTCTAATATCTGAGAGTCCAAACATCATGGAACATAGAGTAACTAGAATATATATATATATATATATATATATATATATATATATATATATATATATATATATATATATATATATATATATATATATATATGGAAATGAACACATGGGAACGTATTTCAAAGAAATAAATTTCTGACTCACATCGGGGCCGAACCTCGGTCTTTCAAGTGAGATTCTAGGCCGTAAGCAAATTACCCATAGAGGTCATATAAGAAGCTGAAACCTAAGTACCTGAGGTTTTTCCTGGGCGGGCGCCTAGCGCCTAAGATACCAAGGAATTTTACCCAACTTCCCGACCCAACAGCGAGTGAATTGCAAACATTACATTCGACTTACCCCTTCACCGTGAGATCTGATGGAAGTGAACACATGGAAACATGTTTCACAGAAATAAAGTTAGGTAAAATTCGCTGGTATGTTAGGCGCTAGGCGCCTGCCCGGGAAAAACATCAGGTACGGAATACTTAGGTTCCAACTTCTTTTATGACATCGAATGAATTCCCAACGCCCTTGACTCTCACTTGGAAGGCCGAGGTTCGGTCCTGATGTGAGTCAGATTTATATATATATATATATATATATATATATATATATATATATATATATATATATATATATATATATATATATATATAATGCATGTACGTATGTGTTGGCTAGAGAGAAATTAATTTATGTGTAACATGAAATTACATACAACTAAGCATGTGTCTCTAAAAATTAAATTAAAAAAATTCCAAAAATGTCTGTTTGTAAATTTACTATCTCTTATGATATTCTAATTTTAACCTTGAATTTAAAATATACGAGATAGTAAATATACCCCCGAAGGGGGATTTTCACTGAAGGGGAATTTTTAAGTAATAAATGGATCGGTACAGAAGTGTCTTGAACACTCATTGGTAGCGTGAAATGGATATTAAACTTCATTTGATTGTATATAAAAAATTACGCACACATATATATACATATAAATATAGTGTGTGTGTGCGTGCATGTGTGTATTTATGTGTATGTGCGAGTGCGTCCTGTGCATACGTGCGTTCATGCGAGAGAGATTGGCGGGGGCAAGGGGGTGAAAATCATCATCTGACCTCATTACGGTTAAACTCCCTCAATTCAGAATCTTACGTATTGCCAACTAAATGGGCAAGTCTGTCAAGAGAAATCAAAGAAATGAGAAATGGAGCGAGTGAATAGCGAGTAATGACGAGACTCCAACATGTCATAGACGGAGAAAAGGGTCACCTGCCCGTAAAAGATGGATACTAACAGTGTACGGAACTGCTGGAGTACGTAATCTAATAAGTGGCTTGGTTCATTGAATTCCTCTCCAGGGGGTACAAGGGTGAAGTGTGCTATTCAAAGACGTAATTCTCTCTCTCTCTCTCTCTCTCTCTCTCTCTCTCTCTCTCTCTCTCTCTCTCTCTCTCGATGAAAGTCTCATTTTCGAAAGTTCTTAATGATCTCTATTGAAATTCAATTAGTATGTATTTTTATTCTCTGTAAATTTCAGATTTTTAGTCCTGTCCCTTGTCAAGAGTTTTGAGACTCATAATTATTATTATTTAAAAAATATGTAAATGAATATACCTAACCAAAGAGAATTCGTTAAATTAATATATAAAATACACACAATATATATGTGTATATATATATATACTGTATGTGTGTTTATGTATATATATATAATATACATATACTGTATGTATGTATTTTTTGTGCATGTGTGGAAGAGGAAGTGTGATGTTGGAATGTTTGGGAAATCATTATTATTATATATATTATTCAGTAGATTTTTGTGATGGCGATTAAAAGAATTGAAGAGTGAAAAGGTGCCTGCAGATGGCGGAATTATAGGTGAGATATTGCACTTTGGTTTTGATAGTGGCTGGCCAGGATGTTCATGACATTTTTATATGAAGGAAAAATTCCAGATGGGTTTTTAGTTGGAATAATTCTTCATTTCTGTAAGGAGAAAGGTAACACATGTAAATGTATGAAGTGGTGAAAAGAACATATTTAGATACAAGTTTCTGATGTAAGAAGATTGGTTCATCAGTGGAGTGGGAATAGTTGATACCCACGACGCTATAGGAAGGGGTGCATGTATAGAAGGTGAAAAATGGAAGTGGTTGATTTGTTTAGTTATGTGTGAGTAAATGTATTGGATAAGAGAAGGCTGAGAGATGTGAATCACCGAATGCAGTTTGTTGAATTAACTCTCCTTCACCAAACTCCAGTGCAGACACTGAACGTGAAGAAAAGAATATGAGGAATAAGATGTTTTTAGCGGGTAAGCATCACAGTTACGATGTAGATACGATGCAGAATGCCACTGATAAGTCTTCATTTTCATTTTAGGTATATGATACGGTAGATGCTGTGATTTTTTTTCTGCACTTGGATTTCATCCCTAATTCAGCAGTTGAAGAAGTGAACATGTAATGTTTGATTGTTAGTTTTTTGTGGAGCCACCCCATGGTGGCAAACAACGCCATTCAACTTTCTTGAACCTGCTCGAGTGCTTCCTGGATATAAGGCTCTTCCTTTCCAGTACCTATTTCGCACCTTATTTCAAGCACTTTCTATGTATCCCTCTCCTCCTTCCACGTATCACGTCTGAATTATACATTCCTTTTAATAAATTACCATCCTCTCTCCTTTCTTCGTGAATAAGTCATCTCAAAACATTGCTCCATCCTTGTACCGGTTCTAACCTCACCTTGTTACTATCTCGACAGTTCTGTCTTTGGGTTCTTATAATGCTTGTAGTGCTCAAACATTTCATCATTTTGTCTTTCATTTGAATTCAACGTGCGCACTGCCTTCCCAAAAATGAAAGTTGGCTTACATTACACATTCCCACCTTGGTTTCCATAAACGAAGTCTCCTCCCAGTCTTTTCTTTGCGGAAGGTTCCTGCTCAGGGCTATGTTCCATATATATATATATATATATATATATATATATATATATATATATATATATATATATATATATATATACAGTATATTACTGCATGTGTATATATATACATATATATATATGTAAATTATACCCCTGTATTTATATGTGTATATATGTATATACTATAGTATATATATTATATGTATATATATAGTATGTGTATATATACTCTGTAAATTTAATCCCATATAAGTAGTCGATTGAGAAAATTGCTTATGACTTGAAATTCCTG
This sequence comes from Macrobrachium rosenbergii, assembly GCF_040412425.1. Classification (NCBI taxonomy): domain Eukaryota; kingdom Metazoa; phylum Arthropoda; class Malacostraca; order Decapoda; family Palaemonidae; genus Macrobrachium; species Macrobrachium rosenbergii. The sequence goes on along the minus strand of NC_089751.1, from coordinate 21,613,477 downwards.
GGTACGTGCATCATTAGAGAAAGATTAGCTAAAGCTGATGACTCCCGGTACGGAGAGATGGCTCAGAATAGGCTGACTTCATGTTCATCAATCATTGATCACTTCCTTACGCGGAATATATTCTTAATGGATATTCTAGCGTCGAGGTGAAAAGGCCAGGGATTTTTTTTTTCTCAGAAATGTTTGTAGTCATGAAGCAAATTTAAGTATTCTAAATATAGATAGAAAAATGTCTTCATTTTTTTTTTTAGGTGTGTTTTCAGAATAATAATAAAGAAGGTTAAATGTTCAACTAGTGAAGGGCCTGCAAAAATGGTCAATTTACCTATTCATGATGAGAGCATTACACAATTGGTTGATGATCAGACTTCTTTGCAGTGTAAAGTTTGCCATTTTCAGTATATTCTGGGATTCAGAATAACGAAGGAAGTTCGACGGAATCCAAAAAATAACAAATTGACGGCATTTGTAGATTTTCCTTCGGTGCTTTGAGAAATGGCTGAGGTTAATGTGGATTCATGGAGCGACATCGAGAAATACGACCAGTTTCTTGAAAGGATTGATTTGAATTCATAGAGCAACATCAAGGACGAACATCAATATCCCATTAAAATAAAGTGATCCTTGATGTAAATGTTTTCCGAGAAGAGTCAGTCCATTAGAAATAGAACTGAGGCCATAGGTGGGTTAAAGTTGATGGAGGATAGAGAGAGAGAGAGAGAGAGAGATTTGAGTCAATAAAAGCTTACTGTTATCGCCAATTTCGTCTGTTATAGCTCTTTCAAGGTCCCTTAATCCAAATTTTATCACCGCATACAGCTTCGTGTTGTGTACTTAGTGCCATTAGGGTTGAAATGTCCGTATCTCCTATGGTCAAAAGATATTTTTCTCTATAATCGTTATGCACTGAAGAGTTCCTCTAAAGATGCTTGTCGTGATATTCTACATAAACAGACAGGGCTGATCTAACGGAGATGACGTTAGATGCTTATGCAATAACCCTTCAGGCAAAATTTCATTATCGTGTGTAGGCCTAGACGTCTTCTCTGTTTGATAAGATTATTCCTAGATTTTTTCGTATTTGTGTTTCTTCATCAGTGTATAGAGAACGGGAGCTCCACTTTGAAATTTTATGTATACACTGACTATGCACTTTCATATTCACTGGGTACTTTCAGTACTCATTTTAAAAGATACAAAGAACTTATGTTTATAACTCTGATACTGCGGTCTGTAATAAGAAAACATACAAAATCGTGTAGAGATGAAAGAACGGGGCCACACATGTTGACACCTTAATGTTATTTTCGTGTGTTTAAGCTGCTGCTACAGTATTTGCATTAAATGCGTCCATTTTGCTTTACAAGGAACGCTTGAGAACGCATCGCTGCCAAATAGTATTATTCTTCAGTACAGAAAGTACCATATATTATTTTTATGTATTTGACCCTTAATCTTCATGATTTGTGGTTGGTGTTGTAGGAAGTCTAGTATAATGTTTCTCTATTGTCATTGTAAGTTAGAATGCATAAATATCGGTGTTTGTGTACATCCCTACATGAACAGTTATTATGGGATAATTTTATGAACCGTGTCTACAGAGTTTGAAGTATGGGTTTCCTTGAGGGTTCATTTATTTTGTATTTGTTTATGTAATTTTCTCTAGCAATATAACAGACATATTTGTGCAAGTTTCCATGGAGGATAATGCGTTTTGTTAATTTTTATTTCAAAGAGAAAATACCATTTCTTAGATTCACATACATGATGTAGGTCTTACTTATTTGTGTAAATGCCCTGTATGGTAATGAATGCCTAGGACAGTCTGTAATTGCTATTCCAAACGGACTGGCATACTGAATGCTTATTTCATGTTCTAAAGCTTTTGCATAGTGGAGTGAAATATACTTTTATGTGATAATGAGATTCAATGCTATTTCTGGAATTTGATGTCTAATATTCGGTTGTTAATTATTACTCTATCAGGTCCATGATTACGAGTGTTTTTTTTTTCTTATTTCTTACACAACTCAGAATGGATTACTTTCGGTTTACAGCTAATATCAAAACTTATTTATATGTCTATATATTTAAACATATATAGTATGATTTTTGCTGTAAACAGTTCACTTCTTGCTTTGTGCAATGAAAAGAAAGATATTGTTGTGTAGCTTAGTGTTAGGAATTTTTCGTTGCTTCCAAAGGTGCATTTTGATAACATACACTCACTGGAAGTAGGTGTATGTTATCACATTTGCACTCCTTTTCCCGCATCGGAACAGCCCAAACGCCATACTTAAGCCTTATCCTTTCAAAGGATGTAGTAAATCTCCTCTTATATGTGTTCTTTTATTATCCCTTTTACTGTTATGTTTGTTACAAGTTTAAAGATATTATCTGAAGCGTTTGACAGAAAATTTTATCATAATGAAAATGAACGGCAAGATTAGAGGACTTCGCAAGAATTTCAACAATAATTTCGGTAGGTCTGAACTTACCATTACTGTATACGATTTACGTACGTATATAATATCGGTTCAGTCATGTAAATTTCAGCAGTAGGAATCCATAACGTGAAAAATACCAATTTTGAATGTGAAAACTTATAAAAGAATTGATAAAACATCAACTGATAAATCAAAATGACTTAAAGCCAAGTTTGTCTGTTATAAACACTTTAAAAGAATGATTAAAACATTAGTTGATGAGTCAGAATCGCTTGAAGTCAAGTTGGTCTGTTAGAACAGCAAGAGACCTCGCAACCAGACATTCGGTTACTTCGTTTATATGTGGGTGTAATTATTGCCTGAGTCATGCGAAATAATCGTCGAGCAGGTGCTCCAACTGAGTACAATTGAGTAGAGACTATAGGCAAGACCTGTGCCATACGTCTGGCAGTGAAGTGTTACCTTATTTTTCGCATTTATTTGTTTTTATTTTCCTTTCTTGCACTGCGTGTAAGGTAGGCGAAAATAAGTAAATTTTTGTACTTGACTAATTATTATAAAGATAATTACGGTAAGAAACATTAGCAAATTGAAATAGAGTAGAATCATTATTATTTAATATCACAAGGATGCCGCTTGCTGATCTTTTAAGAAATAAATCCCTTCATTAAAGGCGTAGAAGTACGGTTGTTAAGTTACGTAGGAACAAGTAACAGACGAATGGCAAACTCTCTGGAATATGTAATAAATATGTATGAAGTGGGTGCGGGACTGCTTCAGACCGCACTTAAGGTGTGTAAGGCTATGACTCTTAGTACGAAGATTCTCCTTCTTTGATTGTTTTTAAATCTTATTACCTTGAATTGATTTCTACCCACACACGCTCACGTACACAGGCACAATTATCTGACGGAACGTGTCTGGATGGTAATCTGTTTCAGTTTTCTTGAGGAATTTTGTCTGTATATATATATATATATATATATATATATATATATATATATATATATATATATATATATATATAATACAAGAAAACTACAAACGTCCTTTAATATCAATTCACTCTACCTCGGAAATAATATATTTTCATATATGTTACCGAAGGGGAATTTTAGTTGATAATAAGTCCACCGTCCCGTGGGATCGAACCAGTGACGGACGAGGAATCAGGACTACAGTGACGCACTAACGAAATCGGCCACGAAGAGCGGCCACAAGAGATCTTGTGGCCGATTTCGTTAGTGCGTCACTGTAGTCCTGATTCCTCGTCCGTCGCTGGTTCGATCCCACGGGACGGTGGACTTATTATCAACTAAAAATTCTTCGGTAACATATATGAAAATATATTATTTCCGAGGTAGAGTGAATTGATATTAAAGGACGTTTGTAGCTTTTATTTGATTGTATATGAATCACGGTGATGTGATAAATAGTCATATATATATATATATAGATAGATAGATAGATAGATAGACAGATAGATATACACATTATATATACTGTACATACATGTATGTATTTATAAATATGTGTATACACACATATATAACTGAATGATCTTTTATTTTAGTCCAAACAGGTGCTATTACCATTTCCAACTGTATGGAGTAATGGGCAGTTGACCGGGAATGAACCGTAGACAAAGCAAACTTGAGCTTAAAGATGTAGGACTCATCCACGACACTCACATGTTTATAAATACCTTTCACCATATACTGTATATATATACATATATATATATGTATATACTGTATATATATATATATATATATATATATATATATATATATATATATATATATATATATATATATATATATATATACCTTTATATGAGAGAGAGAGAGAGAGAGAGAGAGAGAGAGTTTAGGAGGGTGTGTGTTTAGGAGGGTGTTGTATATATGTGAATATGTATAGTCAAACTGAACGGACATCGATAGTTGCTGTTCATTATTTTTCAGAGCAGAGTGCGCTTGACTTGAGAATTCGAGTGTACAGTACATGTGCTCATAAACCGGAAGGCAGCCTGAATGTCTCTCTTCCCAAGAGGGAGAAAGCTTATGTTGAAACGAAGGTCGCCTCCAGCAAGTGTAAGTTAGCCTTAGTTTCTGAGTGTCTTTTTCATGAGGTTACTAAGCATCACGTCGTTAACTTTGTTGCCACTCATTGCAGTCGACTAAATAGCAGGTAATATATTTACTGTAAAGTTTGACATAGGCGGAAAGGCATTCAGCAAATTGGATTTAGAATACTCTGTGCAAAAGGTCACTGTTTTACGTAGTTATTAAGATTATTATTTGTAGTGTACTTCACCGTAAAAAAGGACCATAATATGATTTTAGGAATTTTAAGTACTTACTTAAAATTCCTAACATCAGATTACGGTCCTTTTTACGGTGAAGTACACTACAAATAATCTTAAAACTACGTAAAACGGTGACCTTTTGCGCAGAGTATTCTAAATCCAGTCTGCTAAATGCCTTTCCGCCTATGTCAAACTTTACAGTAAATATATTACCTGCTATTTAGTCGACTGCAATAAGTGGCAACAAAGTTAACGACGTGATGCTCAGTAACCTCATCAAAAAGACACTCAGAAACTAAGGCTAACTTACACTTACTGGAGGCGACCTTCGTTTCAACTTAAGCTTTTTCCCTGTTGAGAAGAGAGGCATTCTTGTTGCCTTCCGGTTTATGAGCACATGTACTATACACTCGAATTCTCAAGTCAAGCGCACTCTCTCTCTCTCTCTCTCTCTCTCTCTATATATATATATATATATATATATATATATATATATATATATATATATATAAATATATTATATATTATATATATATATACAGTGTATATATATATATATATATATATATATATATATATATATATATATATATATATATATATATATATATCTTAACATAAAGGGATATATCTGAGAAAGAGAGAGAGAGAGAGAGAGCGGGGGAGTTAGGAGGAGAAAGAGGAAAAAGTGAGGAGAGAGAGAGAGTGTGTTTATCGGAATAACCTCTCTCTCTCTCTCTCTCTCTCTCTCTCTCCTGTTAAGATAGTTCCTTCAATTACATTACCCAGCATTTTTGACATTTTATATTTTACCCCTTCTGACCGTCCATCCCTATCGGGGCTGAACTTGGACTTAAAGGGCATCGGGAGTGTCACTATTCATCTCAGCCGCCTGGAAAACTATGGATTAAACACTAATATCTGTTGTTTTCGATTATTTTTACATGTCACTCCCTTCCCACAACCCCCCATTGGTTCCAGTGATGTCTTACCCCCACAGTATTCTTTTTCAGTATCTATACCAAGTTTGGTTGAAATTGCTTAATGCGTTTCAGAGTTATGCTGGAACATACATACATACATCCATTTATATATATATATATATATATATATATATGTAGATAGATAGATAGATAGATAGATAGATATACACACATTCGTAATTAAATAAGGACTGTAGGTGAGAGGGGCCGCCTGTGGATGGACGACTGATAAGACGTACTGTACATCCCCAGGCTGTGTATAGGGGCCAGTGGTTTTATCAGTGTTACACAGGAAGGTATGGTACACATTTCGTTTCTTGTGAGATTGTTAGAAGCAGTTGCATTAATAATGTTAGTAGTAGTAATAGGAATTTCTTTTGAAGACTTCTTAAAAAACACTTAGCCTAAGAGTACGTTGCATCATGTAGTCGTGCTAAATATTTCCTTTCTAACCTGTCACTATGTTGATAATCATGGTACCTCTGTTTTTTCATTATTGTCAAAATTACAGTAATTCCGTGTTATTATGTAATTTTTTCCATTACGAAATTACTACCCAATTTTCGTTTCGTACGGCAGTTAACAGCAGCACGTCCTAAGCTTCCTACAATTTTTGTCTCCTGTGTGCTATTTCGTCGGCTATTATGTGATGAAGTAATTGTGTGTATATGTGTATATATATACATATATATATGTATATATATATATATATATATTATATATCATATATTATATATATTATATATATACATATATATAAATAACTTGTCACTAATATTATACATAACATTTTTACACTTTCAAATATTAAACCATATACACCCATCTACGAGTCATGCTTAATATACGAATATATAGACAGGCATATGTTTACACATATATACAATTTTTCTTTTTCATTTATAAGTATATATGTATATTTATGGATATGTATGTGTGTATATATATACATATATATATATATATATATATATATATATATATATATATATATATATATATACACATGTAGAATCTACTGGTCACTTTTTACCAGATACATATGTAATTGTAAGAGCCACAATGCCCTTTTAACTTCTCGAATTCTCTGTGGTTTTTTGGTTACGCTTGTCACTACAAAGCCTTAAGATCCAAGTGCAAGAAATATGAAGAAATTTTGATGTCCGGTAGTGGGAAACGAACCCGGGTTCCATAATCACCAGGGACAGCACAATGTCTTCATATTTCTTGCTTTTGGATCTTAAAGCTTTGTAGTGACAAGCATTCCAAAAGCTCGAGGGATTCGAGAAGTTAGAGGGCATTTGTGATATATATATATATATATATATATATATATATATATATATATATATATATATATATATATATATATACATATACATATATACATATATATATATATATGTGTGTGTGTGTGTGTGTGTATAGTGAGGGAAAAGAACATAGATGGACCACTTATCCTCATAAACTACTAATCATTCTGCTGTCTGTGTTTATGTTTGCGCATGTATTTTCACATTCTCGTTTTATGCTATATACGCTTATATTCGAAAGTTTATGCTGGTAGTGTATTCTCGTTGAAATTCGTGCTATTAAGACTTTCCCTTTAAATTCATCACGCAACTCCTTAGTGACTTTAATCTCTTCTCTGTATTTAGATGAAGTTCCAAAACTCAAATTCTGACCAAAGCGTAAATCCAATGAAATAGCTCCTAAGTACAAGGCTGTTTTGGTCGTTAAGCCCAAAATAAAGTCAGATTGGGTACGAATAGTAATTACATGTCCTGGGTAGGAAGACTAAGTGACCAAATCGCTTTACGGTTATTGCGTTTTGGCCTTTCTCTCCTGCAGTCCTTTAAAAAAAATCGAGGAAGGCAAAGTCTATGAGCTGTTAAAAAAACAAGCCAAAGTTTCAGCAGATATGAAGCTTTCAAGTCTATGGAAAGATGTTTCACCAAAGGTAGAGTTTTAAAGACCTTGTTACAAAGTTTGTAACCAAGGGGAAGTTCTTAAGACACTTTTTGGAAAAGCTTTTAGGTAAGGAGACGTCTTAAAGTATTTAGGGAAAAACTTCTCGCTAAGATCTTCGCCTTTAAGTCTTAGTGAAAATACTTACAGTAAAGATGAAGTCTTATTGTCTTTATGGATTAAAGTCGTTGGATGATAAAGGAAGTTTTCAACAAAGGAAAAATTAAAAATCTTTTTTTAGAAAGATTTTAGTAGTAGAGTAGAAATGCAACCTCTCTTATAGAATTACATAATAATGAAGCTAGAGAATCACGGAAATCTTGCCATTATAATTAAAACATGATGATAGGTGCCAGTATATTTCATTATTATAATTCCTTGAAACTGTAGTAAATAGTCTTTCATTTGGCAGTAACTTAAATTCCCATCATCAGATAATAAAAATTGGTGTCCTCGCCGACTTTCCGACTATGGTAAAGACTTGTAGTTGTTAATGAGACAATAAATGTTTTCTTCATTGATGAATTCTTGAAGTTCTTGTAGAAAGCTCTTGTCCAAGATTGAAACTTGCTGGAAGCTTTTGTCATTAGCAGAAGTTTCAAGTCGTTGTAGAATTATTCAGTTACGAAGAAATATTTAAAGGTATTGTAGAAAGATTTCTAGGTAATTAAAACATGTAGCCCGTGCTACGAGCTTTCCTAGTTGAGAATATAGTGTCCATATACTGCAGGACCTACTCGAAAAACCAGCAGACAGAATATGCCTTATTCAAAAATAACGGACAACAAACTGCGAAAACATGCAAAGAAACAGTAATGGAAATAAATATATAAACAGAGTCGTTTCAGAAATAAAAAGAAACAAGTAATTCATTCTTGAAGAACAATGCAGTATTTAACAAACAGACAAAGAGAAATAAGAATTTTGGGGCAAAAATTATCATCAGTCTAAATATACCTTTTTTCATCATGGGATTAAAACAAAATATTTGCAAATGCTGCATTTCCCCAACTTAGAAGTTTGCCTATCAGTTACAGCAACAGTTCTCTTAACATATCGGGAGGACGTCTTTCTCTCCGTTAAGTAGTTACCTCTTCGGAAGTCATTCGAGTCTGAATGCTCTACTCAGGCTACTCAGCTACAGGTGACATAAGTACTGGAAGCAAAACCTCTGAAATTCGGGACTCCGTTGAGTTATCCGAAGAACTCGAAAGGTGTTTGTCATTCCAAGGTAGCAGGTGGTTAACATGCGTAATCGGCTCCCTTCCATCAACATGTAATTTTGTAATTAACTGACCCTTCGACTGATATAACTTTTCATCTTTCCCATGCCCCTCCTCCATTTACAGCATTCATCTTCCTCTTTCCCATGTCCCTCCTCATTTACAGCATTCATCTTCCTTTTTCCCATGTCCCTCCATTTACAGCATTCTATTCCTTTTTATCATGCCCCTCCTCCATTTACAGCATTCATATTCCTCTTTCCCATGTCCTTCCTCCATTTACAACATTCATATTACTCTTTCCAATGTCCTTCCTCCATTTACAGCATTAATATTCCTCTTTCCCATGCCCCTCCTTCATTTGCAGCACTCATATTCCTCTTTCCCATGTCCCTCCTCCATTTACAGCATTCATATTCCTCTTTCCCATGTCCCTTCTCCATTTACAGCATTCATATTCTTCTTCCCATGTCCCTCCTCCATTTACAGCATTCCTATTCCTCTTTCCCATGTCCCTCCTCCATTTACAGCATTCATATTCCTCTTTCCCATGTCCCTTCTCCATTTACAGCATTCATATTCCTCTTTCCCATGTCCCTTCTCCATTTACAGCATTCATATTCTTCTTCCCATGTCCCTCCTCCATTTACAGCATTCCTATTCCTCTTTCCCATGTCCCTCCTCCTTCTACATAATTCATATTCCTCTTTCCCATGTCCCTTATCCATTTACAGCATTCATATTCCTCTTTCCCATGTCCCTCCTCCTTTTACAGCATTGATATTCCTCTTCGCCATGCCCCTCCTGCATTTACAGCATTCATATTCCTCTTTCCCATGTCCCTCCTCCATTTACAGCATTCATATTCCTCTTTCCCATGTCCCTTCTCCATTTACAGCATTTACATTCCCCTTTCCCATGTCCCTTATCCATTTACAGCATCCATATTCCTCTTTCCCATGTCCCTTCTCCATTTACAGCATTCGTATTCCTCTTTCCCATGTCCCTTCTCCATTTACAGCATTCATATTCCTCTTTCCCATGTCCCTCCTCCATTTACAACATTCATATTCCTCTTTCCCATGCCCCTTCTCCATTTACAACATTCATATTCCTCTTTCCCATGTCCCTCCTCCAATTACAACATTCATATTCCTCTTTCCCATGTTCCTCCTCCATTTACAACATTCATATTCCTCTTTCCCATGTCCCTCCTTTTACAGCATTCATATTCTTCTTTCCCTTGTCCCTCATCCATTTACAGCATTCATATTCCTCTTTCCCATGTCCCTCCTCCATTTACAGCGTTCATATTCCTCTTTCCCATGTCCCTCCTTTTACAGCATTCATATTCCTCTTTCCCTTGTCCCTCCTCCATTTACAGCATTCATATCCCTCTTTCCCATGTCCCTTCTCCATTTACAGCATTCATATTCCTTTTTTCCATGTCCCTCCTCCATTTACCGCATTCATATTCCAGTTTTTCACGTCCCTCCTCCTTTGACAGCATTCGTATTCGTCTTTCCCATGTCCCTCATTTACAGCATTCATATTCCTCTTTCCCATGTCCCTCCTTTTACAACATTCATATTCCTCTTTCCCATGTCTTTCCTCCATTTACAGCATTAATATTCCTCTTTCACATGTCCCTCCTCCATTTACAGCATTCATATTCCTCTTTCCCATGTCTTTCCTCCATTTACAGCATTCATATTCCTCTTTCACATGTCCCTCTTTCATTTACAGATTCATATTCCTCTTTCCCATGTCCTTCCTGTATTTACAGCATTTATATTCCTCTTTCCCATGCCCCTCCTCCATTTACAGCATTCATATTCCTCTTTCCCATGTCCTCCCTTCATTTACAGTATTTATATTCCTCTTTCCCTTGTCCATCCTCCATTTACAGGATTTACAGCATTAATATTCCTCTTTCCCACGTCCTCCCTTCATTTACAGCATTCATATTCCTCTTTCCCATGTCCATCCTCCATTTACAGCATTCATATTCCTCTTTCCTATGTCCTTCCTCCATTTACCAGGATATGGTCATTGACATCAAAAGTAGGAAGTTTCCGTCTCCCTGAATCATGAAAATATTTTTGTGAAGACTGCGCCTTGGCTGCTTGTTAAGCAGGATGTGGGCGTTCGTTGTAAAGACCCTCTTGTTCGAACGGCACGTTGAAGGAACAAAAAAGACGCGAGTTTTGCCTGTCTATATCTTAGTACTGCGATAAAACAAAAGGAATTTACATACTAGGGTGAATACTGAATTTTCCACAATTTTTATCAAGAACATTCGTAAATGTTTGATCACGTGTCTCAACATGATTACTGCTCTTAAGTGGAAATGGTAGACTACATAAATGTTTAACATCATTATTCTTGAGAAATTCAGAAAACACACACACAAACATATACATAATGTTTAAATTCGTTTTTTTTACAGTGATTAATGATTAATAATGTATGAAAAGGGTCTGTATATATGCGTATCTCTTGAGGAAAATGATTTTGGTGTGTATATGTGACTTTCATGCTGAGTCAAGACGTTTTACGAAAACGTTTAATTTTCCTTCCTATTTTCACTAAAGGCAAATATTTCTGTTATCGTCTTATACCCCCTGTTTCTGGGTTGTTTGATAATTAAATAACCCTCTCTCTAAAGGTTGTCTAGTAAATAATCGTAAGTAGTCTACAGCCCTACGGTAATTAACTCCTTTCTCTTGGAAGTCTTTCTTATGAATAGCTCTTCTCTCAAGTAATTAGCATTCTCTCCTTGTTTCTCCTGAGACTGTCATTTATATAGCGTTGTATCTCTCTATCTCATATGAATAGCATTCTCTCCTCTCCCCAAAATCTGTCATGTAAATAGAATTCTTTCCTTCATTCCCCTTAGTTTTTCATGTGAATAGTATTCACTACATTACTCTCTCCCAAAACTTGTAAATAGTGTTCTATCCTTCTATCATTTAAACAGCATTCTTTCTTCTCTTTTAAGTCTGTCGGCTAAGTATCATTCTCTCTTTTTCTCTCTTTAAGTCTTTCTAGCTGTATTTTGCAACATTTTTCTCTCTTTCTCTCGCTGATGGAACCGGTTTCTTTTTGAACCTACTACAAGGCCACAAACATCTTTTGTAGTGATATCTTACTCCGAATCCCGTTAGTTATGTCCGTTAACCACTAGTTGCATGCATTATTGAGCTGTGTAATCTTTATTGTGGCCTTTATCTGAGTCTTGATCGTCGTGGACCTTTCCATAGAAGATTAAGGTTCCAGCCTTGATGGTTTATAGTCGTTATACTTCACAGGGATCGACACAGTGTTCTGTAAGTCTTGTCGCCGACTTTTCCCTTTGTTTGTTTCTTTTGCAATTTTCTCTCTCCAGGTCGATTTACTTGTATCCTCCTTTCTTTTAAATTTTTATTTTAAGTTCTTTGACCTAAATATCAGCTATTTCTCATTTGTCTTACAGAGCTAATACACTTACTGAATATATATATATATATATATATATATATATATATATATATATATATATATATATATATATATATATATATATATTAACCCAACGACTGAGGTGGACAAGCCAGTGCAACTCAGTGCCAGTCCCAAGCCCGGATAAATGGAGAGGGTAGGCGTCAGGAAGGGCATCCGGCCATAAAATCTAGCCAAAACCAAATATGACAGTTGACTTTTATCAGAAATCGGATAGTGCTAGGGCGTTCCCCGTAGGGGAAGTGCAGGGGCCCCGCCTGCCCCCTGTGATAGATGGGCAAGGGCTACTGGGTAGTGGGCGCCCCCAGTTAAAGAAGCGAGTCCAAAAAATGAGAAGAAGAGTGAGGAGAAGGAAGATGGTGGTAGCTTTGAGAGTTGGAACTTTGAACGTGGGGGCGATGACTGGAAAGGGAAGAGAGATAGCAGATTTCATGGAGAGAAGGATAAGCATTTTGTGTATACAGGAGACTAGGTGGAGGGGAAATAAAGCGAGAGCTGGGATGTGGATATAAATTGCTATGTAGTGGAACAAATAAGGAAGGTAGAAATGGAGTGGGGATAATCCTATCAAAAAGCTTAAAAGACAGCATAATAAGCATGAAGAGGACAAGTGACAGAGCAATGGTTGTGAAACTGTGCCTAGATGGGAAAATAGTCAACATCATGAGTACTTACGCCCCTCAAGCAGGATGTGATGAAGTTGAGAAAGTGGCATTTTGGGAGGAAATGGACCGACAGTTGAGGGAAATACCAGCAGAAAAGAGATTGATTATTGATGGTGACATAGATGGACATGTAGGAAGGACCAGAGAGAGAGGTTATTGAGAGGGTGCATGGTGGCTGGGGAGTTGGAGAGAGAAATGACGAGGGAGAGAGAGTTGTGGACTGTGTAGTGTCATTTGATTTGGCTATTGCCAACACCTGGTTTAAAAAGAAAGAAAATCAGTACATCACATACAAGAGTGCAGTAAGAGAGAGTTGAATGACTTCCTCATGTGCAGATCACACCTGAGAGAGGTGAGAAATGGTAAAATTTTAAATGAAGAGTGTGTGGCAGCACAGCACAGGGTGGTCATAATGGACTTGGAAATAAAGACCACAGCAAAAGGTAGGCCTGCACATGTCCCATCAACAGTCAAGTGGTGGAAGCTGACACAAGAGGAGGAAGCAAGGCAGGAATTTAAGGAGAGAGCATTGAGGGAAGTTATATTGCTAGAGGGAGTGCAAGAGTGGCAGAATCACAACAGTATGGTGATAAAGAGAGTGGGTGGAGAGGTTTTGGGAAAGACATCTGGAGAGAAATCTCCTGACGATAAGGAAATCTGGTGGTGGAGTGATGGAGTGAAAGAGGTGGTGAAAGCCAAAAAAGATGCAAAAAGATCTGGGAAAAGTATGGACAGCAAGAGGATAAGGAGAGGTACCAAAGACATAAGAAACAAGTAAAGAAGGCAGTTGCACAAGAAAAGGCACGAGCATTAGATGACGTACAAAGAGCTGGAAACACGGGGGGAATGAAATTCACAGAATTGCAAAGTCGAGGGACAAGAACACCAAAGATTATTCCCATGTAAAACAGGTTAAGGATGGGAATTGAGTGGTTTTATGCAAAGAGGATAAGATAAAGAATAGGTGGAAGGAATATTATGAACACTTGTTAAATGAAGAAAATCCTAGAAAATTCTTTGAATTGGATTCCAGAACCTTTGTATGACATACTATTAGCAGGAAGAAAGGCGCTAAAGAAGATGAAAAATGCTAAAGCAATAGGACCAGATGGAATTCCTGCAGAGGTGTGGAAGAGCATGGGAGAAGAAGGAGTAGACATGCTGTGGGACCTAGCAAAGAAAATGTGCAGTCAGGAAAAGAAACCAAAAGAATAGAGAGAAAGCTTTATTGTTCCTATCTATAAAGAGAAGAGTGACATCCAGGATTGTGGAAACTACAGAGGAATAAAGTTAATGTCTCACACCATGAAAATTTGGGAAAGAATAATGGATCAAAGAATTAGAGAAGAAGCATCCGTAGGTGAAGAACAGCTTGGTTTCATTGCCAGGAAGAGGAACAACAGATGTAGTGTTTGCCCCCCAACAGATGATGGAAAAGCAGAAAGGACTGCACATAGTATTCATAGATCTGGAAAAGGCATGCAACAGAGTACCATGCCAAGAGGTTTGAAGGTGCACGTGAGTAAAGGGAACACCGGAAAAGTATGTGAGATTGGTCCAAGATATGTATGAAGGAGCAAAAATGCAGGTTAGAAGCAGTGTTGGGTTAACTGAATGGATACCAGTATGAGTTGGTTTACATCAGGGATCTGCTTTAAGTCCATATCTTTTTGACCTGATAATGGATGTGCTATCTCAAGGAATAAGAGATCAATCCCCCTGGTGCATGTTGTTGCTGATGACATCGTGTTATGCAGCACCAACAGAGGGGTAGTGGAGTCAAAACTACAGCAATGGAGGAAGGTACTGGAAGACAGAGGTTTAAAGATCAGTAGGAAGAAGACTGAATACCTAAGTTTTAATGAAGAACAAGACTCCGAGATTAGTATGGAAGGGACAAGGTTGAACCGAGTAGAAAAATTTAAGTATCTTGGTTCAACAGTGGCTGATGATGGAAATTTGGATGTAGAAATAACACACAGAGTGCAGGTTGGATGGGAAAATTTGAGAAAGATGTCAGGTGTCTTGTGCAACCGCAGAATCAATATAAAGGTTAAAGGAAGAGTGTATAAGACAGTAGTGAGACCAACTTTGATGTATGTAGCTGTAAAGAGAGTGCAAGAGAAGAAATTGGATGCGGTAGAGATGAAAATGCTCAGATGGATGTGTGGAGTGACAAAAATGGAAAGATCAAAAATGAAAGAAGAGGAACTACTAAAGTCGTAGAACTATCAAAGAAGGCCCAGAAAAGAAGACTGCAGTGGTATGGCCATGTGATGAGAGGGATGAGACATATGTAGGGAGGAGAGTGATGCAGATGGAGGTGCCTGGTGGGAGGGCAAGAAGAAGACCAAAGCAACGGTGGATGGATGTAGTTATGGAAGATCTGAGAGACAAACCATTGTCAAAGGACGATTTGTTTGACCGAGCCAGGTGGAGGAAAGCTGTCAGAAACATCGACCCCACATAGAAATGGGAAAAGATGCAGAGAAAGAAGAAATATATATATATATATATATATATATATATATATATATATATATATATATATATTATATATTATATTTATTTATTTATTTATTTATTTATTTATTTATTGTTACATGGGTCCTCTGGCTGATGAGTTAATTATTAATTACTGTAATTTATATAGCCCTGCTCTACCTAAGACCCATGTAATCCTGTCAGTTAAAGCTAAAAGTTACCCCAAAAGACAAACAGTTAACTGAATTAGATTAGGTCGCCAGTTGAAACTATGTTATTTAATAATTTGATTATTTCTGGAACAAATGAGTTAAATAAAACCCATTTATTACCCACCTAGTCCCAACAAAAGAAAGAATGCATTGTACAGTGAGGGAATTACATGAGCCAAATAGTCCCCTTCGGACACAGTAATATTTCCCCTATTTCAGTTATAATGCAATGGCTGGTAGCTCTCGTAAGCAGTTCTCTGGTATATTAAAGGCTGTTCCTCTTCCAAACAATGGTATGATCAGATCTCAAGGCTTGCCTGAGGATTACTTATAATTGACCTCTCCCTAATTTCTACTTACTGCAAGGGGAAATCTTATTCAATCTCACTAGGCGACTCTAGTTATACTTCGTATACTCGACTTCATACTACAGGAAATATGGTTCCACCAGGATCTTTAGTCAGTGGCTAAGGAAGGGGAAAAATGAAAATGGAAGTACTGTGGGAGAAATACCAGCAGATCGGCGAATACTTGTCATTTCCAGACTTACCTTTCACATAGGCTGCTTGCGCGCTTGCAACGGACGCCCGGGGACTGGAACAACGTGTAACGTCAGTTTCACTTAGTAAAAGAAAAAGGGACAAAAGATAAAGTAAATAGCAGCATGAATGAGTGCGTGTGCTCTTTCCATAGCTTGCGGGCAGTCTGAAAGAACAACAAGAACTCGCCGATACATAGTGCAGAGGAAAATGAGGCTACAGGACTCCCTGACTAAGAGGGCCTGGTGAGACTCTCTCTGTTGGATAGGTCTCTAATACTAACCTGTTGGCTGCTAAGCCATAACAACCAGCCCTCGTCCCTCTCTACTTCCCACAGAGAAGCTTTTCCTTGGCTGTGTCTTTGCTTTTGTTTTTTTTTTTTTTTTATATTTCTACTCAGATACTGCAGAGAGGTCGAACAGCAGAATATTTATAAAAATATATATATAAAATCCATTTCCTACTTGCAGGTTCTCTCCTCACCCAGTTTACTTGTCTTGACTACCCTTACAGCTATATTCTCACTCCTCCCTCTCAAAATTAAGCTTCCACATCTAAACTTTCATGTTAATTAGATATACATAAACATACATGTGAAGACAGACACAAATACACACACAGAGAGACAGACAGACAGACAGAAAGACACACACACCTATATTTAAATATTTTAAGTTCTTTAACATAAATATCAGCTATTTCCCATTTGTCTTACAGAGCTAATACACTTTCACAAATATATATATATATATATATATATATATATATATATATATATATATATATGTATATATATATATATATATATATATATATATTATATATATATATATATATATATATATATATATATATATATATATATATATATATATATTCATGTAAATGTATTAGCTCTGTAAGACAAATTGAAATAGCCGATATTTATGTTAAAGAACTTCAAATAAATATTTAAATATAGGTGTATGTGTGTGTGTGTCTTTCTGTCTGTCTGTGTTTGTGTCCGTGTTCGCATATGTTCAACTATGTATGTTTATGTATGTCTAATTAACGTGATAAACATGGAAGTTTAGATGTGGAAGCTTAATTTTGAGAGGGAGGAGTGAGAATATAGCTGGAAGGATAGTCAAGACAGGTAAACTGGATGAGGAGAGAACCTATAAGTAGGAAATGTATAAAATTTGGGTCATGGTCAAAGACAGACTTTGAAGAAATGGATGAAGAGTGTGTAAAACTCCAGGGTGTGATTTACGTTGTATCTGGAAATGTTGGGAGGAGGAAATAAAAACACTGAGTGGAGGGATGAGGAAATGACGACCTTTGATAAGGTATTATAGAAAAAGGTGAAAGAGTAAATGAAGGCATATAATAAAAGAAGGGCAGAGATAGTGAGCAAGGACTTTAGGGAAAATATATTGTTCTACCAGGAAGTAAGTTAGCAATTAGACCTCAGAATAAAAGATGTAAATGAAGAGGTGCTGTCTCAAGATAACGATGTCCTTGGGTAAATGAGTGTCTATTTTGAGATTTGGTAAATATTGAAGGTAGGGAGGAGACAGAGTTGAATGACATTAAAGTGGAACAGGTTCGGAAAAGTTTGCGAGTGCATGTGGAAGTTACAGGTTAGGACATAAGGAGGGCAATTAGGAGGGAGAAATTTGAAATGATATTATTAATTGGTGGAATTAGGAGTGACAAGTTGCAATACAGATGTAAAAGTGTGATTGGGGGCTGACCATGGTGTTTAAGGCTTTCTAGGTAAGGGGAAGGTCCCCAAAAATGGGTGAGAAAAATAGTTGTTGTTTTGTATTTGGGTAAAAGTGCTAGAGAAGTGTTATGGGGACATAACTTTGCATAATAAAGTAGGTTAGGTGTGTGGTAGGATTTTTATTGAGGAGGTATAACAGATAGACAGGAAAGAAGGTTTCTGGATCAGGTGTTCGCTATGAAACAGTTATGTGAGCAATTTATAAGGAAAAGGCAAAAGAGATAACAAGGAGCTATGATTGACATGAAGAATGTGCTTGTGTTTGTAGGCACAAGAATGGTTACTTTGATATAAACATGGGGCTGAGACATGAATGTATGTCTCCGTGGCTGCCATATATCTTTATGGCTGGAATCGTGTTAGAAGTCATAGGAAAGAAAGACAGTACATGTACGTGCGAAGTTGTGAGATGAGATCTTTTGTGGATGGAGTTGGGGTGGTCGATTTTGGCAGGTGATACCTTACTTGTGGAGGATGGGGAAGAGAAACTGCAGAAATTGTGAAAAAGTTTAAAGTTTTGGAAGAGGAGAAAGATGGGTATAAACGTGACTAAGAGTAAGGGTATTTGAAAACCAGGAAGATATAGTATTGAATATTAGTAAGGATAATGAGTGGTTGGAAGCAGCAGATTCTTTCAAGTATCTTGGAGTATAGATTTAAGAGGATTGTAGGATTAAGAGAAGAGGTGAGGCACAAAGTAGGTGAGGCAAGAGAGATAACTGGATGTGTGCAAAACATTGAGAGTACCAATGGAAGCCAAGGTTAGAATGTATAAAGTTGCTGAACCTGCAGTCCTTTATGAAAGTGAAGTATGGATGTCAAATGTGAAACAAAAATAAGTTGGAAAGTACATGGATAAAATAGTTACATTATATTTTTGGTGTAATAGCTGAAAGGATGAGAAATTTGGAGAAGTGTGGGAATGGTCAAATTAGATCAAAGGATGACTCGGTTTTGAGATGTTTTTGTCATATGGAAAGAATGGAAGGTGATAGGTTGGTGAAATGTGTATACAATTCAGAAGTGCTGGGAGGAAGGAGGAGAGAATTGTAAAGTAATGGCTTGAAAGCCACGGAAACGAAAGAGTGCATGCAAATGAACCAGGTAGTGTTGGTTATCTTTAAGGAGCCATTCTCTGTTGGGGGAAATTGTGTTACACATACATTATATATATATATATATATATATATATATATATATATATATATATATATATATATATATATATATATATATATATATATATTAAGGAGCCATTCTTTGTTGGGGAAATTGTGTTACATTATACATTATATATATATATATATATATATATATATATATATATATATATATATATATATATATATATACATATATATATATATGTATGTATGTATATAAATGAATGTTTGTATATTTGTTTGTCCACTATAGAAATCCGAACAGCTTGACAGACCCAGACAAAATTTTGTACACGGCCTCTGTGCCATCCCAGAAAGGTTTATAACTCAAAATCAAACCCCTACCCCGTGGCAGACATATAAAAACTGACGAAAATTAAATTTTCGTTTTTACGTCACCTTTTCCTTCAGTGCTTTCTTGGTTAATTCTCATTTTTCTCCTGACTCTCCACTTTTTTTTCCAGGTGCTGTCAGACGTATGATTTCATTAAACTCCTCCCACTGCTGACCCTATAATCATTGTAGTACATCCAAAAAATTAAACAAATGTGTTTGACTGTATTAGAATCACTTTCATTCAGTCATAGAGCAATGTAACGCAAAATATAACTTCTGCCACCACACCAGTCAGACCTTACAATTCTCGCCACGGAAAAAAGTAGTAACAGACCAAATGTTTCTGTGACAGGCTTACCCCTTCATTAAAAAACTACTCGCGTCGAAATTACCATATTTTTTTCAGTGTTCCTCTTAAGCCAAACGGATCTTAATTATACACTGCCAATAAAATACAAATTCTTAAGTACTTTGAGGTACAGTATTACCATCATCATATCTAGAACTAATCTCCTTTGGTTTGTTGTGGAATGAATTTCACGTAATTGGTTTGTTGTGGAATGAATTTCACGTAATTGATAATAGGTTCTACTACTCTTGAGAGGGAGACTGACCTTACCCCCCCCCCCCCAACACACAAATACACAGACATACCTGAGCATGTATCGTAGAAGTGTAAGATTTTTTTATTTATTGTTTCTGTTCGGTGATGTCGTTTATTCTTTTCTGATAGGGGAACGTAACTTCCTCTCCCCCTTTATCTTCCCCTCACCCTCCCCTCCCCTTCCCTTTTTCCCTCCCCTCCCCTCTCCTTCCTTCCTCCTCCCTTCTCCTTCTCCCTTCTCTCCCATTCACCCCCATTCCCTCCCTTCCCCTTCATCTTCCTCTTCCGCTTTCCCTATTTTTCCCCTCTCCCCCATCTTCCCCTTCCGCTTTCCCTACCTTTCTCCTCCCCTCCCCCTCCCCATTCCCCTCTTCCTCTATGTTCTCTCTTCTTTCCACTTTCCCCCTCCTTCTTCCTTCTTTCCTCCCCTCCTCCCCTACCCCTTCCCCCTTCCCTCTCGCTTATGAGGAAACAAAAGAAACTGAACTGATCATTATCATTTTGAATGCTCAGTGTCGAGAATGACAGCCCGTTTAATAATGCTGCACATTCAATTATCCAAAAGTTGTGCCAATTCTGTTTAGTTATAGGGATGATAAAGATTGTTTAAATAATACCTGAGGACCGACTTCAGAATATATAGCTTTGGTCGAGTGGCCTGTCATATGAAATCTTCTTAAGTGAAAGGCGATATAAATTCGTGAAATAATTATTGGTGTCAACTTAGTTTCCGAAATGTTTACATTTTAGTATCAACAATAATTATGAATGAGTGATACAAGAAAACCATTGCAAGCATTTCAGAAAGGACCCATTCTTCGCTGCCATTCACTTTTAGGGTTTATGATATCTTAAAGTCATTCCATAACATTGAATACATTATTACTGAGGTACTAAACACTATTTTTTTTATCGTTTACATTGAAATATTAGACAGATGAGCGTACCGATATTCATCCAAATGATGTCGATTGTAGGCATAGACTAATAAAAGTGTTAGGAAAAGATTCGACTTCGATCGGTGACAGGGCAGGTATGAGCAGAAATGACAAAAATAATGAATTTATCGGGGAAAACCAGTCTACAATCCTTTTACAAACAGCAAACGTACAGAATGGGGTCATTAAAGGTTTGTCTTCTTGATCGGACCGAGCATTCAAACCAATCTCTCTAAAAATGTCATCTAGCTGCATCACTAATGAAGAAAGTTCACCGGCCGAGACCTGGTTAAACGCTTAATGCACTTAATGCACGGCCGTTGAATCTCACTGTACTATTATTGACCTATGCAGGAAAGTATGTACTTAGTGGTTACTCGACATTGGTGAGTAGCAGACAGGTTCGAGTATATCCTGAAGCTAGCGACTTCATCCCAAAAGACTTGCTGAGGCCTGGACGAGTAACACCTGGGGCAACTCCTCTAAGGGAAAGGGCAGAAGGTAAAAGATTATAAATAGGACTATATAGTTCTTCATAACCTCACTGTGAATATTACTTGAATTTAGCATTCAACTCTATTTATGTTCATATTGACCACAAAAAATTCTTAGTCTTCTAAGTGCCTTCTGTCATACATTTTCCTTTTTAAAGCGGCCACTCAGTTTTTAATATATTGTGTGAGGATTTGGGTAATGAAACGATAAATATCGTCTGATACACAGACACACTCGTCTTACTGGGAAAGTTCATAGTTGCACTGAGGTCGCCTAATCTCTTCTGAATCATCAGCAAAAATTATCTATATATATTTCAGATAAATGTGACTTGCAAAACTGCATCCTGTTGTATTTCAATTCAGTGTAGCTCTTTAAAAATAATTATGTTTTCTGTAGAGGGACGGAATTCGGTATTTTAATATGATAGGGTATTGTCGATTGTTTAATGTTGAACTCGATTATTTAAAACGACAAATATAGAAAATTTCTTGCATATAGCAGAGACCTCGCAAAGGTAAGAGGCTTGCAATTAAGACCTCCCTGTCAATTGATATGCATGAAAAGCGCCTTGAAAACCAATATGTTCCTGTTCCTGTAAACAGCATTTTATATTCGCTGGAATTCGTGTGATTATAGTACAAATTCCACCTCTCTCTTGCCTCACTGTTTTTTGCTCATCTCAATGTTTTATTTTTATTCCCAGTTATTAGGGCATTGTGGAGGCCCTGTTTGTACGTAAGTGAAGTCTCGTAATAATTGGGGTGTTTCATCTTTGGTTTCCTTCAGTGACATTACTGAATCGAAAGCTGCTTGTCTGCTCATAGATCAGTTCCTCTTCTTTTATACAGAGTGGACTCTCTCTTTCTGTTGCATAAAAATGTGGTTTCTTCCTTATTTGTATCGGGATTTAAGAGATTGTCTTTCGTCTCATGTGTTAGTTGCAGATTGCGCTAGACTTCTGCCAAGCTACTGAATTTTCATCTTGCTTCATTTAATGAACCTTTCTACAAAGCAGATTATTGCTATATTTTTGGTTGAGATCTACCGCTTGCTTCACTATTCCATGTTTTCTTGATGCTATAAATTTAAAATAGGTTCACTTGATTACAATATGTTATATTAGATAAATTTTGAATATATTTATTCTTGATTGAAATAACATTTTTGATACCAAAGGGATGTGAAAAATTTAGTGATATAAAATATTCAGATGGAAATAGATTTCAAATAGGGAGTGCCATGTAAGCGTGATTTGTATGCTGATGAATATGTTGATAACTTAAGGGCGCTGTAATCATAAATACTGAATGATTATTAGACAAGTTATAGTCCAGTTCCGAGTGGGTTATAAGAGAGAGACCAAAACTAATTCTGACTGCATACAAGATGCAAAAAACACTTGTTTTTATTTAATAAAGATTTACACCCGACTGATTGATTATCATGTGGGACACCGTCACCTGCCAAATGCAGCATAGTGACCTTCGTCTTTGTTTTTGCAATGGTGCCATTGCACCAATCAAAAGATATTGTTTCCTGCTCTGTATTTTTATTGCTCTGTATTTTTATTATATACATTACAAAATTCTTACCAGTTGTCAGTAAATAAAAATCACAAGTTCTTAGCCAACAGAACTTGATATAATTGTATTCTTTCTTTCCGATGCCATTAGCGGTTAATTGCTGAATTGTAATTCTCTCTCTCTCTCTCTCTCTCTCTCTCTCTCTCTCTCTCTCTCTCTCTCTCTCTCTCTCTCCGCACTTGAGGATTTTGTGATGACAGGATTTTTGTATACTTCATAAAGGTAAATAAATCAAAATAATGTATTTAGTTTTATACTGCTTCGCAATTTCAGTCTTATATCGTCTGTAAATCCCAATACGTTACTATTTAAGTGAGAATTACCTTAAGTAGAAGAATAAAGTACTCTCAAGGCGCGATTTCGGATTGGCTGAAGGGACCAATCGTTAACTTGCGCAGCTGGTTATGTTCTTTTCAAGTGATCTCTCTCTCTCTCTCTCTCTCTCTCTCTCTCTCTCTCTCTCTCTCTCTCTCTCTCTCTCTGCGTTGAATAATCTTTTATAACTTAATGAGAATAAGCAGTTGTATATTACTGATTTTTGAACAGCTAAAATGTTAAGATAACATTAGTTGTAAAAGATAAATAAAAACACTGGGCTAAATTTCCCTACGTCTGCCAGCAAG
>NC_089751.1:21572134-21584634 GCF_040412425.1 Macrobrachium rosenbergii | reverse complement strand
TAGCTTCGTAACTACATGATATAATTAACCTGTAAAAATTATAAGGAAGCGTGGTGTGACTAGTTTTTCTGTTCTTCTGAAGTTTTATTTATTATTTGTTTTATCAAATATATCTCACAATTTCTGAAACCTCTTTTTCTGAACTGGTGTTGACCATGGCTTCACTAGAAGAGAAATATTTTATCCTCTGTATCCTTTCACATTATATGATAAGTTTTTTCTTTTTTCAAGTCATTTATAATCATCTGTTCTGTGATATATGAATAATAGGCTAGCCAGTTTGCTAACTAGAGAAATAATCCGAAATGCATGACATTGCGATATGATGTAGGGAGATTAGGCTAACGAGAGAGAGAGAGAGAGAGAGAGAGAGAGAGAGAGAGAGAGAGAGAGAGAGAGAGAGAGAGAGATGCAGTCGTTACTGTGGTGATCATTCTTTCTGCTGCTAAAATGTGAGTACCACAAGAAGGTGACAAAAATATTAAAACTCGTCTATGTATTATTGGGGACTGATTTATAATTCCTTGGAAAAGGAAGTTGAAATGTTACTGTCATTTGAGGACCTCCTTTGTTTTCTTATGTATTTGCGTTCTCTTGACTTTGATGAAGGGACTTACGGTAACAGCTCTCGACACATTTCAGTCATGGTGCAAATAACTCGAAGGCGTCGATTACATTTTGTTCTTGATGGTAATATAGCTCAGGTTTTATTTTGGTATTTTGTTCTTGATGGCTGTGTTTCATATTGATAAGAGTAATTTTAAACGAATTTTTCCGGACTTAATGATGATTCTACTAAGATGTTGAGGATCTGAACGTTATTGTGTTACGATATGCTTCCAAATTTATAATATGCTTATAGGTATGTGCAAAAATATATATTTTTTATATCTTAAATGTGTATGTGATCCACTTATGACTTTTAATGAGTAGAAGTTTAGCCGTTTTTAAGGCATGTTTATCATCTCATATTTTGTCCTTTGCATCGCTCTGAAAATCAGGCATACAGTTGCCAGTGAAACTATGCTCACGATTCCTAGAACGGAGACAGGGTAGCCCAAATTTGGGGCAAGGTGCTCTTATTAGGAGACTGATATTAAATTAGACCTGAAGTCAAGTGGGTGATTTTTCCTTCCAGGTTGGACGTGATTAAAACTTCCCGTATGTAATTGCAAGAGACAAGTTAGACAGCTGAAAGACGCAGTATATGTAAAAAGGAATGTATTCTGTGAGATATGAATGAGAGATAAAGGTACATGAATTTGCAATGCTTTTTCTTTTATTCAGGGGAATTACCTTAATTTAACACTGTTGATTAGGCAGGAACTGCGTTCTTGTTTTATCTGAAACAGCTTTTACTTTCACGTTTAGTAGCTGATAGTAATTCATGCCAAAAAATATGATTTTGAAGTATATGTTCTTTTTCTTTTAGTTAATAGCTTTTCATTTGGATCGAAAGTGCTTCATTATGGTTCGCATATTGATAATATTATTAATATAGTATTTGGTTTGGTGTTTAAATTTCAGGATATGTTGAATAAAATTCTTGCCATGAATGAATCTTTCTTTAGATAATGCGTATATATATTTTGGTTCGACTTGGAATACTGAATGATTTAGTCCAACATCTTTGACTGATTTGACACTTACCTATACGAAACATAGCTGTGTAATTTGGCCACCAACGGAGGTTTAGGGAAATTTCTTCAGGCTAAAATGGCCCATAAAAATTTGTGGATTGCTTAATTATCAGAAATGTCCAGTTTATTTACTAATTGTAATTGAAACCCTTAAAATGAGGAAAATGTGTCAAAGTACCCAAAATTAGGCGTTCGAAGTATGACAGGTTCAGCAAGGCATATAATTTGTTTTACCAGTTTTAACTTGTTGAAAGTTATCCGGAGATCAAGTCTTCCTTGTTATTGTATGTCAGTTGAAATCCAAACGAAACATTGAGAAATGATTTTATTTTCTCTTACCTGTTTCACTTTGTGTCTGACGAATTTTGTTGTTCTCGGTATGAAATAATTATTTGACATTTTGCAATGTTGCAATGTTTTGCGTTGATGAAAATGATCGTTATTTGAAATTTCTCTCCGAAGTGTCGAACCTTCCAGTGATGATATTTTTATTCAACCAGTTTTGAGAAACTTTCCTCTCATTTATATTCAATAGTCATAATTTCGAGAGGAATTGGTTCTCAGTCTTACATATTTGAAATCCTCGGTGATAGCAGACCTACTTAGTAAGTATTAAAATGGGGTTACTGACCTCTCTCTCTCTCTCTCTCTCTCTCTCTCTCTCTCTCTCTCTCTCTCTCTCTCTCTCTCTCTCTCTCGTAATAACTTTTAAAAGAGGAAATCTTTCTCTGATTTCGAAGTGTGGTAACTTTCCAGTTTCCAGCAATTCTTTTAGGATGAAACTGGTAGTCCCTTCTCATTTTTCATTGTTACTGAGACCCAGTACTTTACACACACACACACACACACACACACACACACACACATATATATATATATATATATATATATATATATATATATATATATATATATATATATATATATATATATATATATAAATAAACATTCGGTATGTGTATGCGTATATATATTCAAAGGGTAGACAGTAACCAAATATATGTATAATTGCATATGTAGAAGCTATGATACAATTGTTAATGTTCAAAGTTAGAAAAAAGGGAGAAAAACGGTTCATAGACTAACATTTGTTGAACTTCCCGACGCATGTTTGTGGACGGATTTGCTAAATGTGATGTCAGGTATTTGGTGCAATGGTAGGACTTACTTCACGTAAAGATTTATTCGCGTTAAATATAAATAATTATTTTTTCTGTTCTTGTAGGATTCTTCATTAACCGTCATCAGAAAATTTGTCTTAATTTATGCATTCAAGTCTCAAGCGAGAAGGGTTCCATGTAAACATCGTTTGAACATGGGTGAGTCAGGCCTAAGCCCAAAGATAAATATCCTGTATCCCACGGGTTTCTCGAGAGAGGCCATATTGATGTATCCGTAATGATTAGGGGAGATTGCGCTAAGTAGTTTATTTTATTGGAAAAATTTAATTTTTTATGGAATCACTTTGCTATTCAGACCTGGACAGCAGAGGATCAATGTAGAAAATGTCAAAAAAGACCAGATTCATACGCACAATTTTTTTTTTTTTCCTATTATTTTTTCACCGGAGTGTTTCAGACTCGTGACACTGTTTGACGTGCCATCACTAAGAACTCTGCCACATTCAACAGCATATAAACCATTGTAATAAAAGCCTGCGCGCAGCGTTTCAGTCATGCAGGAAATTTGTGCTTGGATACACCATTTCTTGATGGCTATAGTAGAAGCAGGACTGCCGCCTTCGAAACCCAGTCTCCATAGTAATTTCAGTTACTCCAGTCTCGCATGACCAGTCTACGCTTGTAACTTTTGTATTCACTCATTCGTTATTTACTAGCGTTTCTTTGCGTTCTTGTTTTATTTTTACATGCAATTGATGAAAGTTAAAAAAAACCTTTATCCGTTACAAAAAGGTTTTAGAATCTACTTAATAATATCAACGTGGTATGCTATTATGATTATGATAATGACTTTGTGATGTTGAATGCAGTTAGAAAATATGAAAATTAATGACACATTAGCTATACACACACACACACACACACACACACACACACACACACACACACATATATATATATATATATATATATATATATATATATATATATATATACTCTGTATATAAACAGTATATATAATACACACATCTATATCTATAACTCAATGAATATTCAACAGGCGGAGGTTTCTGGAAACCCAACAATACAATGAAGGCAGGGGAAGCACACCAACAGGTCAAGAAAGCCGTATTTATTCAGTACAACAAAATTAAGCGACAAATATTAAAATACAAAATATAAGTTACAATAAAACAAGCAGCTAAAAATATGAATAAGGACCAAACGTTGAGTGTGGAGGCCAACCAAAAACGGAAACAGTTCACGAGAGATAAAAAGGTGTAGACGTGGCATGAGCGTTCATTGAGGGACCAATTTTTTAATAAGCAATGATTCATTGATTGTTAAAAACTTATGATTGGAGGCTCTGCCCAAAACCTTCAAGTCTTCGTATTGAATGGAATATTTGCATTTATCGGCATGATCCCTGTATGTTGGGAAGTCCGGGACTTGAAAGTTTAGTGCCAGTTCTATAGCTGACAGCTCTATGACTGTCGATTTGGAACTTAAGTAACCTGTGCGTCGATCCAATATAGGTTCCTCGATTACATCGAGGACAAGTAAACTTATAAATAACACACGAGGTCATTAATGGATCCAAACGGTCTTTGAAGCTTAAAAGGCTACCGATATTCAGTGGGTTTGTGGGTATAATTTTGATTTTCACTGCAGGGAGGTGGAGATGACGGGATATTCAAGATTGGAGTTCTTTATAAAAGGTTGTATCGTGAATAAAAGGAAGACTGGAATAGAAAGGTAATTTAGGAAAGCGAGGTGTAGGATGACTTGGAACAAAAATATTATTAAAAAATTTGGAGACGTGTTTAAAGAATAAGTGGGCGGGAAAGCAGTTGCTGTTAAAGTATTTTGTTGTTGTTAAAGTATGTTGTACTAATTATGTATTATTACTTTGTAGCTTGAAAATGATGCCTGCCGGTTGGCTTCGAAACGTTGCAACTGAATAAATATGACTTTCTTGACCTGTTGGTGTGCTTCCCCTGCCTTGTATCTATAACTCTATCTATCTATATATATACATGTGTATACGAAATACATATTGTGGTATGTTATTATGATTATGATGATGACAGAATGATGTTGAATACAATTAGAAAATACGAAAACTGATGACACATCAGCGAAACGTAGTTGTTCGTGTGTATATATATATATATATATATAATATATATATATATATATATATATATATACATTATATATTATATATATATATATATATATATATATATATAGAGAGAGAGAGAGAGAGAGAGAGAGAGAGAGAGAGAGAATCGTGCTCGTATATAGAATGTTTCTTTCAAATTAACCACGAAGACAATATGGCATTTTTCTTATGCATAAAGATTTCATGTTCCCGTACCAAAAATAATAGTTAATATCCTTGTAACATTTATTCTGGACACACTGCAAAAATTCAAAAGAACAGTTTGTTTTGCAAACACTGATGGTCATGCCAGGTGGTATTTGAGGCCTCATGCCGAGGCATTCATTGACGATGGTCGTAAATGACGTTGGATTGGCGTGTTTTGAACGCTGGGGTAAACGTCTGCATACAAAGGGAGTCGGGAGGAGGCGCATAAATTCTCTTGTTTTTCTATTCCCAGATTTTACTTGAATTTGACTGCATGACTTGAAGAAGTGCATTTACATGGAAAGTCTGCGCATGAATTTTTGCTTAGGATTTTCTTCCCCGTTTTGTGTACGTGTTTGTGTGTGTGACTGTCTATTTGTGTGTTCAAGTCCCTGATTAAAAGAAGTATATCATATATGCGTTGTTTTTTCTAGTGGAATGGAACTGTAGCGCAGCTTATTATTTCTTGTATTAACTGAAACTGCAGCCAACTGCATGGTAATCCTTTTCTTGCTAGTTGCAATTTTAACTGAACTTACTTTCCTTCCGTACTGTTTCAACTCTAAATACTTCTATGGAAGTGTCTACGTTTCCTTCCTTTTTTCCTGTTTTAAATGTATCTGTAGTTAACAGTTACTGTAAGGAAAACCATCTGTATGCACTGTGCTGCTCTAACCTGGTTTGCAGTAATAATTTTATTCACTACTTTATTTTCATTTTGAATAATGAATATCTTGCACGTGCGATGAGGTTTCTAGTTCATATACCGTGCATACTTTCATGTAGGTAAATTCAGTATCCTACGTTTCTACATCTTTATACATATGCATCATACGTATATGAATTTCGTATTTGATTTCGAGTCCGTAGCGCGGCTGGATCTTTTTAAATTATACATACGTTTTCTCATACAAAATGCAACAGCAACCAGGCGAGGTTATTAAAATTCAATCTTATTTAGTTTCGTGAATAATAGGGTTGAAATGATATTCCTCCTCAATAACACAGATGAATTCCAGAACATTATGTATTGTTGATTCGCAGTGCTGGATAAATTTATTCAGCGTTTGTTGAAATGATACACATGAATATACAGTATATGGGTTTGGTACGATTGGTCTAACGACGATTGGTCTAATACCGATTGGTCCAAAGTCAATTGGTCTAATAGACCATTTCGTCCAAAGACATTTAGTCTAAAACCGATTGGTCCAATAGACTTATTGGTCTAATGCCGATTGGTCTAAATTGCGGTCAAGGAAAAAGATAAACACAAAATCATAAATCAGAACTTTTCTTAAAAATTTTATTGAAGATGATAAAAGTAAAATAAATTTTTATTGAAACTTTTATTGAAGATGATAAAATTAAAAAAAAAAACATCAATTTAAAAAACATCCTTTTTAATACACACTCAAAATTTTAGATTATGAGCTAGAGCTCTTAAAAAATCCAAAGTTTCCATATTTTCTTTCCCTTTCAAAATAGCTAAGATTCTCTTTTCACGTTCAATATTCTTTGCCTTTTGTTTTATGTTCTCCTCTCCTCGAATAATGCATTCCATCTGTTCTTCAACATTTTTTTGCTCCTTCTGCAATTCACTAATTAGTTTAAAAATTCCGACATGCGCAGAACCCAATAATATCTCTAGCCGTCGGTGCCATGCTTCGATTTTATTTTGGGTCCTTGGAATACCAAGTTCTATCCTGTCATATACTGACCATAAAGTAGGTGGGAAAAGAGGAGGAGATCGCATTTCCTGACCTCGCAATACTCTCCGAATTTTCCCTCTAACATAATTTTCGTCGAAGTAAGTAACAACTTGAAACCCTTCATCTGGAATTGCGTCCTTGAGTTCCAACCATGCATCCTCGATTTCATTGGGGGGTAAAAAAGCTAGTGCTGCCATCTGCCGAATTTTCAAAGAAAAGTTTTCATCGGTCCCATATAAGGTTTTTAATCCAGCTGAAATTATTCTCCTATAAATGCTTTGCCCCAAATGGAAAAAGCAACCTTTGTTAGCTGTTCCAGGCATTTCGGATTTAATTACATTTAAAACACTAATTTCGAAGTCAGTGATAATCATTTGAGGACAAAGGTAGGTTTCGTTTTCAGCTGCATAGTCTTGTAGATCACGGAATAATTGAATATAGCATTCCGCGCTTTTTGGGGACATTAACACATATACCAATGGCAACACTCGGCTCCTCTCTCGTGGTCCGATAGGAGCGTGGATTGTATAAAGTTGCTTGAAAACTGTAGGAACGGTTTTAAATGTCCCGTCCATTATCCAAAATTGAGCATTTTCAAGTTTCTTTATATTAGAAGAAGTTGTAAATATCATTATCTTTTCGTCTCCAACACTTGATTCTTTTACTAAAAATGGATCACCTGATAGTGTTTTTGGTACTCAATTGGAATCGATATATCATTAATATTAGTTGGCTCTATTGGTCCTTCTTTACGCATTCTATTTACTAATTTCTTGAGAGCTCCTTGCTTGCCGATATATGGTACAGTACAATGGAAGAATCAACAGAGCTACATACCTCTTGGACTGTTTGGCACGGTTTGTCACTGGTTTCAACAGCTTTTTGTTTAATTTTATTACGGCATTTTACCACATCAATTCGACTGGCTTCAGCAGATCCACAAGTATGAACACTTTCTTTTGTTGCAATATGATTATTATCTACATAATAAGTAACTGCAGTTCCCTTACACACTCTATTCTCGCATCTCCAGTAAAATGTTTCTTTACCACTTGTCTCTTGAACTCTTTTCGACCGCAGTGTAAACAAATAGCCATTTAAAGCAAGCTTTTCCTTTCCTCTTTCGGAAAGAACAATTTCACAGACAGGCGACTCCATTGGAAGGGATTAGGCCGAAGACTAAAAAACCACCGTTTAAATGAAGCGATCGTTCAAACTCCACTATCATTGTTTCAAGAATGGTCGTTAGACCAATCGTACCTTTGGACGAGTATATATGTGTGTGTGTGTGTATTATACATACATAGAAGAGTGTGTGTGCGCGTGTAATTATTTAATTTACATTCAGTCGTTTCCCCAAGCACGGAAAAACAACTCACCACAGTCGTTATCCCATAAATATTTTAACTGTCGAATTGTGAATGAGCACATTTGCAGGAAACTTCCACAATCTTGGGTATTTACCACACCTTTACAAGATGCTCAAGAGCACACGCCGCACCCTTCCTTCCAATACGTCTAGTTCTCCTCCTCCTCCTCCTCCTCCTCCTCCTCCTCCTCCTCCTCCTCCTCCTCCTCCTCCTCCTCCTCCTCCTCCTCCTCCTCCTCCTCCTCCTCCTCCTCCTCCGTCTTACCATTTCCAGATTATACAGGCTTTAAATCAGTGTAACATCCTCCATTCTGTTCACATAACCAAGTTATCAGAAAACACTTTGATACATTCCTTAACCTGTGACAGCCTCTCTTTCACCTCTAACATCGCTACATGTCTCTCCCTTGTAATTCAGCTTTTGATACACACACTTTTCTTTCATTTACATTCAACATCCACACGTCACTTCCATAAAGAAGTAGTAATCCAGAATTAGCAGTTCATATTTGCTGTACATGTTAGTTACAGCATTTTAAAAAGAGAAGCAGGGTGTTTCTCTCTTCGAATCCTAAAGTGGGCTATTTTGCCATGAGTAGAAAATAAACTAAGGCTATGTTTTTCGCCTTCTGCACTGGTATGTATTTACTTGTAGATGTTAGCTGATTTGTAGTTATAATTTAATTAAATATTGTATTAGTGACACATTAAAACGTTTGTCCCCACCCCCCCGACTGAATGGGTTGCTGAGGTGCGTAGATTATCCTTCTCTTCATACAAACATGTAAATTCAC
Source organism: Macrobrachium rosenbergii (assembly GCF_040412425.1). Classification (NCBI taxonomy): domain Eukaryota; kingdom Metazoa; phylum Arthropoda; class Malacostraca; order Decapoda; family Palaemonidae; genus Macrobrachium; species Macrobrachium rosenbergii. The sequence continues at coordinate 21,575,627 of NC_089751.1, read as the reverse complement.
TGAATTGTCTTATTGTTGTAAATTTTATGGTTTTATCCCCGTTAATAGATCTTTTGTATAGTTTCATGTCAAAATAATCACATATAGTACTTTTCCAAATCTATGCATATCATCTAGGTAGGATAGCGTTTGGAAAATCTTATCGAGTGTAAGCTCTCCTGATTAATTACATAATAGTAGGAAAAGGGTGAATAAGAGATGTGCATATGTTTGTGTGTGTGGTGTGTGACTTGTATATATGTGAATGTCAGTAACAGTGTAGGCTCTGCTCAGTACTTATACAGTAGAGGACTGCCGAGGAATGATATGTCATTTTAAAACAGCGAGTTGGATATGACATTTTTCTGTAAACATACTGGCTTCCAAGAAGTTTCTGATTTGAGGCTTATAAATTATTCAGAATTTTAAACAGTATTTAGAACACCACAAAAATGGAGATTGTTCTGTTGTTATTGCAATCAGTACTTGATACAAAAACTTCAGACGAAGTATCATGACATTAGTTCATCAGGATGAATGCTGTTCAAATAGGTAAAATGATAAAACGTTCTGAGTTTAAGAGAAAGTATCCTGGACATCATAAAAATAAGTGGAACCCCCGTTTTGAATCTTCCCCACCATATTGAGGTGTCTGGGTAACTTTTAATGTATATTACTGGAACACAAATCAGACCATAAGACTGTTTAGCTTTAAATGGACTATGAAGTGGCTCTCAGCAGGAAATCTTTGTTTAATTAGTGAGGGATAGTAGATGTATGAGACCCAAAGGTGGAGAATTTTAACTTGGCCACATAAGGGTAAGGCCCAGTTGCTTCTCGTTTGGCTGTTCAATTATGATTATAATCAATAAACTATTTACTTCACAGGGAGCTTCACCAAAGTTCTTGTAGTTTAGCTGGGAGCAGTGATGTTGCCATATGTTGAACTGTCTATTTGTCATGGAATGTCCGTATACAGGAATCATCAGAAAGATTATAGTTGCGTTCATTAACATATAATACAGGAATCATCAGAAAGATTATAGTTGCGTTCATTAACATATAATAAATTTGCAATGCCACCAAGGATACCTTGGATAGAAAAATGTCAACCAAAAATAGTCATTTATTCCTGACTGGCATTCTATTGCCTTCAAAAATGTATTCATCATAATATTAGCTGTAAACTATGTAATAAACTTTCATGGCAGACATATTTACAAGTCCTTGAGGGAAAAACAAACAGGTTGGTCGATCCTGGAATTCCGTCGTATAATTCTTTACAGAGACAAATGTCTAGGAAGTAATCAAGAGTCTTATTTAGAAGACTTATACTGAAGCTCAAGAAAATTTGTCGTACAAGCTTTGAATATTTGAATAAGGTTACTTACATTTTTTTCAGATTAAAACTTGCTGTTGGGCAAAGATTCAGTTCAGCATCACCAAAATGAGGTAGATTCAAAATAGCCGTTTAATAAACTCTGTGAAAATATTCAAGAAACAAGGACTTTAGATATAATTAATAGGAAAAATCTAAGCACTGTCAATAAATTTATAAGAGTAAGAAATTCAAAAGACTCCGTAAAAGAGAGTTGTACAAAATTCAGAAGTAACAAAAAGCATAATAGAGGCGGTACCCTGTGCAATGTAAAATAGCCCTTCAGGACTGCCACGTCGTTTGCCGAGTTCGAACCTTCCGAAAGTGAAATCCGTTAGGCATGTTAGCAAGCCCCAGCAAGGAAAAGGTATGAAATTTAACACCGGGTAATTATCTTTTGTCAGAATTGTTTCTGTCATTTCTCCCAGTGAAGTCTCCCGAACGATGAAATTGATGGTCCTGCATATCACATATGTGAAGAAATAAAGACAACAGGGAAATAGATAGTGAACTTTCTGAGACTGTCAACCAACACCAAGAGTGAGCAGACATCTACTTCTCTCCCCCACCCCTCCCCCACCTAAAACGCCCCATCTCTCTGCTAGGCTCGAGTTCGAGTCTCCGGCCGGCCAGTGAAGAATTAGAGGAATTTTTTTCTGGTGATAGAAATTCATTTCTCGCTATAATGTGGTTCGGATTCCACAATAAGCTGTAGGTCCCGTTGCTAGGTAACCAATTGGTTCTTAGCCACGTAAAATAAGTCTATCCTTCGGGCCAGCCTTAGGAGAGCTGTTAATCAGTTCAGTGGTCTGTTTAACTAAGATATACTCAACTTTTCCACAACAGTACACTCCTATGCTTCCTAGAATCTTATCAGTGATTATCTTTTTCGATTTATACCTTTGGTACAAATGTTTTTTAGAATCGTACACAGTTTTTTGCGTAATCTTCCATAATCGAAAAATTCATAGGCTTTGTGATTAAGGGATAAATGAGTATTTTGAACCCTTTCTTTTTGTGAACTTGTTTTTTATCAAATGATAAGTCCAAGGACGATCTTATCTTTTTTCTCACTTCTTTCGTGGATGCTATTTTATTATTTGATTAATGATACTTGGATGTTGAAGACTTTTGCCAGTTTTTGTTCGAAACCATGATGGAATTTGACAATGCTGTTGAGTAATATCTTTATCAGCTGACATCACATCTATTTTCCAAATTTTATCCGTATATGCTTATTAACATGAAATAACCATTTCTCTTCCCGTGCTTTTTTCTAGGACTTATCATGTTCTAAGTTGTATTGTTTTATTTTATCTCATAATTTCATTTCATGTAATTTTCATATATCGTAAGAAGACTGACTAAATGTTAAGCCTTAACAGTTCTTAAAATCGTCATTTTGATTTTATTAGTACCACTCTACGTACACATAATATTTTTTTACTCTGAACTTCCCGGTTTATCATCTACACAGTAATCGTCCCTTCATTCTCTCAGGTAATCCGAATCCAGCACTGACTTGATATTATCCCCGCAAGCCAGTTTCTGTCCTTTTGGTCGTCATTTGTAAGACGATGTCATATCCAGAGTATTATTACCTATATAATTTCTTTGTATGTGTAGACGTAACTGTATGTATATATATATTATATATATATATACATATTTCTGTATGTATGTATGTGTACACTAAAATAAACTGTTTCATCTCGAGAAAAAATGACAAATGAATGTTCCATATTCATCTTTTAATCGCTGAATTGAGGATGATTCCCCATTCCAAAATCTTCCTCCAAATTTTGCTCTTATCCTGCCATCATCCGTTTCATTTATTCCCTATAAACATAAGAAATAAACTTTGTCTGTTCTTTTACAATGTACATGAATTCTTATTCTGTTTTATTCATGTTCCTCCACTCTTGCTCACTTTCACCTTCAGCTTCGCATCTTTCTTTTATAAGCTCTTTGAAAACCTTTTTTCCTGTTTCCAGTCAACAGTGTATTGATTGTAAACATCATCCAATATAGCTTCTTGTATTACTTCTTCCATTAAAATATTTAGTAGCATTAAAGGTGAAGTACACCTTTGTCTCTTACACACCTTTACACCAAACCAGTCACATGGCTGATTAC
>NC_089751.1:21504634-21569634 GCF_040412425.1 Macrobrachium rosenbergii | reverse complement strand
CTTTTCAACTTATTTACTTCAAGATAAGCTGTCGATATTCTAAATATCAAGTTTGTTTTGAGAATTTCTGTTCTTTTATTATTCGAACTTATCTCTCACTCTTTGCTTGTTTTATAAAATCTTCCACTCTTTACTCTTTTTAGAAAATCTTCCACTCTTTGCTCTTTTTAGAACAATCTTGTTCAAAAATAATTGTTGAAGAGGTACAGTGTGTGTGGCAAGTTACCCACAGAGTAAGATGATATAGCCTATGTGAATATTTATTATATATATTACATCTTATACGTTTGAGTAAAGTCAGGGCACATACTTAGGCATTTGCGGTAGGCGCCCGAAACGTTCTAAGCAAGTTTAGTTGAGAAAAATTATTTTAGAAGCAATCTCCCGTCATCATTTGTTTTCAGTGTTCATGTGCAATTTTTTTTTTTTTTTCTGTACTCAAATACTGTACACGGATAGGTGTTGACTAGTGTTGCTGTTTTCGAGTTGTAGACCTTGGACTTTATCACTAAATATATAGTTTTCTCTCTCTCTCTCTCTCTCTCTCTCTCTCTCTCTCTCTCTCTCTCTCTCTCTCTGAGGTATTGTTTTCGTTTTATATTTCTTTTTATTGTCTACTTTGTTAAAAAAAAAAAAAAGAGAAAAGTTTTCAGTTCATTTATGTCTTCATATATTTTTGCTAAAGTGAATGGTGAAGTTAGGAATAGCGTGATAATTTAGGATAAGAATCATTCCAAATTATCAAGGGATGAGATGATTTTAAGAGGAAGAGAATAATTTTCATTTGAATTAAATCACTCGTCCTGCAGTGTCTGTGGAAAAAGTCGTGATGTCACGTTTGAGTTGTGGGATTTTTCCTCATTCGATTGAACGTGAACAGAGCTCGACCATAGAGTAGTTCCATCTTTCTATGAGATTTTTTCTCTTTTATGAAGATGTAATGATGCTTCAACGATTATATCTCAGTTGGCTAAGTGGAATCAAGTCGCTTGTTTGTTTTTCATTATTAAAATCATTCAAATACAACGTGCCTAAATTGTTATTAACTCGCAGAGCAAGCTTTCACGGGGTATGATTGTCATGTTTGAAAAATGAGACCGAGGAAAGAAATGCAAATATAAGTATATGAATAAGAAGGTCAGTATGCAAGTAAAGAATAATACGTCAGTAAATCAAAGGCCAAGCTTCATGGCACTTTGGCTCAGCATAACAGGTATCAGCTCAGCATTATGAGTACTGTTATCGTATATACTGCCAGGGAGACAAATCCACAGTCTTACGTTAAGGAAATAAAAGTCTGCTGTTGGACAGTATGACAACGTGGACTTCGACAGATTGTGCTTGCTAATGCTTTGCAAAGCCAGTTGCACACACTTGGCCTTTTAAAGATGACGAGCACCCAGCTTTCTACAGGTTAGTTGCAAGAGAACCACCATAATTTGTGAAATTCTAAAGCATGATAAGTAGTAAGACTTACTGTAAAGGCAATGGAAACTTTGCCTTGCAAGCGCTCAAGAATTTCCTCCAACATGTGCATAGATGAATTCAAAAATCTTGCAGTAGACCTGCAATACTATCTCAAATATTGAGAAAAGAACCACGAACGAATGTGTGCAACCCTCGTCGTGCATGGTTACTCTTAGCACGTTTATTTACTTGAGAGTTTGTAAAAGACAAAAAAATAACAAAGAAAAGCCAGTAATTCTCTGTAGAAGACATGTAAAAATTATGGTTTTGAAGCATTTTATGAAAAAGTGTTTTAGTTTTTTAAAAATTTAATATTGTGATCAAAGGAGTCACGTTGGAAAGTGTTAGCTTCCTTTGAATGTAACATTACACGTTTCATACAGTATAGCTCAGATGTTTTCCACTAAAATAATACTTTCGTCGTTGCAGGAAACTTGAAAAAATAATAGAAACATGCAATTTATTATTGCAAAAGCAGCTGCAGCTGATAATAACATTGTGTAGGAAACCTAAACGAAGAACAAACAGCTGCTTATAGTCGCAGCTCTCTCTCTCTCTCTCTCTCTCTCTCTCTCTCTCTCTCTCTCTCTCTCTCTCTCTCTCTCTCTCTCTAAAAAGTGCATAGCATGCGCAAGAGTGCTAGGGTCTGGCCCAGTGTTTGTTCGTATTGCTCTGTACCTCACAAATGTACTAAGATAAAAAAAAAAAAAAGAGATGCATAGTTGAGATGCATTATTTAAAAATATTTTGCAAAAATTATTGTTTCCCGAACTTAAGGGCGTAATCATCTACGATCCGGAGAATCCAGTTTTATTTATGATGCTTACACGTTACATAACAGTAATCTAAAAACAAATGAAATAACGGAAAAATAATGACTAAAGCTAATAGCAGTAGAACATTGACATCAGTGCCTGATTATACAGTTAAAAGTAACATTGCAATCATTTTAACCACTTATTTAATCGGATTTATTCCGATTCTGTTTTTATGGCAAGTGGTGCTGTCTCACCTTTCAAGCCTTCTTCAGTAGGAAGAGAGAGATGACAAAAACAATCCTCCTTTGCGAATAAGTGTTGCAGACCATTTTATTGAACTAATGGCCATTTTGCCGAGTTCATAGGAATTGATTATTCAGATATCCATTCCACCACTCCCCACCCCACCCCTAACCCCTTTTCCTCTCTCTCTCTCTCTCTCTCTCTCTCTCTCTCTCTCTCTCTCTCTCTCTCTCTCTCTCTCTGTGAATCACATTAACTAGTCATATCACTTTATTCAAATGAACCGATAACGATGTGACGCGTGGCAGTTCTTAATTAGTTATTTAGTGTTAATGAATGACGTCATGAAAACCAGCCAGTCATGATATGACACGTTGCGTTTCTTGATGTGTTAGTCAATATTAAAGAATGACGTCACGATTGTTCTATTGCTGCTCTATCCCGGCTCTTATCCCGCTAAAAAAATTTTTTTTATAATACCAAGGGGTATTAGATTATTAAATATATATTGTTCACAGCTGTGAAAAACGAAAACTTCTTATCAGATATTTCGAATAATTATGAACAGTGTTGCCAGTGCTAAGGAAATCACATCGCGAGACAAAATTGCTAGATCGACTGTTCGGTGGAAACGGTAGTTTTGCTGGAGTTCAGCTTAATATCTCACAGACCACACTGCTTAATGAAACATTCCAGATTCCTGTTAATACTAGCAACAACTTTATTTTTCACCCGAGGCGAGTACTTTCTTCTTCGTAGACCGAGAAACTTGCCACTAGGCACAATTAAGGAAAAAAAGCACTGAATTCATCAGAACTCCAGGAAGCAGTTCTACTCTCATCAAATGCAACATCAACAGTAAATAGCTCTTCCTTTAATTCCTTGAGCTTTGTCTCCTTTATTTTCTGGATCTCTTTATTTTGTTGTCCAACCACTCTGGCTCCCTCTTTTCATAGTCTTGATCCCTGAATGGCCGAAAGTACCCCAGTGCTTATCTTGACAGTCTAAATGTCATTGAAAAAATTAATCTAATCACAGGTACCTGATATTTCTTGCCTCGTGAGAATACTAGCCACCTTGCAGCATGTATTTACATTTAGGGTACCTCAGCCTCAGAGGACACTGGAAGGATGACAAGTATCCTGTACTTGCTGGACTGGAGTGCCATCTGGAATAGACACCGTACTGAAAAATTACCTCTCATTTGGAAAAATTATGTTTAGAAAAGAAAGACAATAACATTTTCCGTGTTTGTGGAAAAATATTACGAATAATAATAATAATAATAATAATAATAATAATAATAATAATAATAATAATAATAATATGACCAAGCAGAAAGGCAACAAACGTACCTGGCTGACCTTGGCAATTTGTTGTGTGTGTTAGTGCTCGTGTTTTTTGCTCCCTTAGAGAGCGTCACTCGGTAGCCGGAAGACCGAAGTCTTGAGAAACAGCGGGAATCCGTGGGAGTTTTAAAGCAAAAACCCAGAAAAGATGCAAGTGTCGGCGATTAGGTGTGAGAATGGTTTTTTCTAGCCACTGATTTAGTTGTTTGTTGGAACATGCACCGGTTTTTATCTTTCTGAGTAGATAAATATGAAATGAATTGTATAAGTGACAGATACACTCCTGCGATAAATCAAACAAAGGCGCAGTACATCCAGGAAAGAAAGGGGGCTGGGAGGAGAGCGGGGCGGAAAAGGTAGTAAAGAAGTAAACGTCCTAAATATTTGTCGCTTTCAACATTACGTTTGTGTAGACGGTAGATTATTCATAAATGTGTCTGTGTATACACGTAAATACACACCATACGCTTTTGTCCAATAGTAGGGGGTCACCAAAGTTAGTCGTCCAGTTCTCAGTAAGTATATTAGGGATGATATTGCTCACCCGATGCCCTTCTCCACTATGGTTGCAAACAGGTACGGTTGTATAACTACCAAATATCTAATTTACTTTTCTGATCAACAGAGCCACAATAAAATATAAAGGAAATCACGTATAGAGCTCGAGCTCGCTGGAGAAGCAAACCCAAGGCTTTCCTAAAGTGAGACAATGTCATTCACAGCATCAAAAACTGAATATAACATGATTTGATCCTGAATACTGTCAACACTGCAAACAGTTTATCTTTCAATCCATCGCCTGTTTGTCCTAGTATTCTTTCGCCGCTCATCTGCAAAAATATATATATATTATTCACACTACTCAGGAATTAGAATATTTCCTTAAAAACTTTCTTTTTCAGAATAATTGTACTTAGCGCAAACGCTCTCACACAGTCACACAGTCACACACACATATATATATATATATATATATATATATATATATATATATATATATATATATATATATATATATATGTATGTATGTATATGTATATTAATGTGTATATATAAAATGTTTGTTCGCGTGCGTGCGTTTGTAAACTTCGTGGAACCTGTTATAAACATGTCATGTTCAGTCATTTAATTTATGTAAATATCACCTAAATCTTGGAACATCACTGCATTTAAATTTTATTTCTGTTCCTTGTGTTTTATTACATTATATGTTTTTTAGTTTTTATTAAACAGATGTGTGGCATCGATATCATAATATATTGTGGTTTTAATGTGTGTTCATAAAAGAATATACGTTTTTCTCCGTTGTATTCTGCTTAATTGGATTTGCGCATGATGTTAGAATGCAGTAAGTAAGTAACTCAAACATATTTTTACTGATAGTATTTCTTCTTAAAAGTTAATTTCATTCTAAAAATTATATTGTGAAGCGGTTGGGGCCGCAGTTGCAGAAAAGATCTCTCTTTTTGTTTCCATTTATCCATTTATTCGTTTATCTGTTACTCTTATCCTGAAACCTTATCATCATCATTATTATCATTATTATTGTTGTTCTTGCTGTTGCTGGTGGTATCGTTATTATTTCAGTCATGTATTTTGGTACTTTGAGTATTAATTTAATTTTTATTAAATTAATACTCAAAGTTTTGGTTCTGAGAGTAGAATACCAATGCTCTTTAAAAAGTGCACGCATATTGCACGATTATAATATCTTTGTGTGTCAATGTGTGTGTGTGTTTGTGCGTTAAAGAAAGAGAGAGTCAGTGTTTGTTGTAAAGCCAGCGTTTCTTTGTGAGCGCTCACCTTTATGACCGATACCAAGAAAGAGAAATTGAGATAAACCTTGATTGTTTTCTTCCTTACAGGTAAGTGAGAACTGCACCAAGACACCGCAGAGCATCTCGAAAGCATCCTCGAGTTATGACCGAGACCAGATCTCGGCCGTACGGGCCAATATCCCTCGTGAATTGTACGTACAGAATAATATTTTATTCTCCCTAATCTCAACCCGTTCCGTACCTCTGTAGCGTCTTCCAATTTTCATTTTCCATACATTATGTATGGTTCCTTACACTTGCCCCTGCCTTGTGGCCAGATCTCAACCACACCCACGTAGTATCCTCTCCTCCCCTTCGTGGTTCCTTGGTCGTCTTCAAAAGGTTATTCGGCGAGGATCCGTGTCAGTACGAGTGCGCAGCTCCTCAAACCGGCCGTTGTCTTGGTTGGCTTGTTCGTTCACCCATGGGTGTACATGAATTCATTGTTGGGGATTTTCCTCATTTTCCATGATTTCCAGTAGGCGAGTTTCGATATTATTTTATTGTATATTTATTTCATCAGTGTAAGGTAGATGTCAACAAGGGATAGTGTTTTTCTGTTGTTATGAGTGATTCTTAATTTTTCTCATTATCCTCACCTCATGCTCCTTTCGTTGATACTTCGCCATACGGTGTACTTTAATTGAACTTGGTACAAAGGATTCTTGATTTCAAGAGCGTTTGTATTAACTTTGCTTCATATGTAAGTGTATAGCTCGTTATTTTGTGTGTGATTAAGTATATATAGGTTAATTTTTCTTTTCATATCTAATCGTGTCATTTTGTGAAGTTCTCTCATAAAGATAAATTGGATCCTGAAAACCCTGCTATGCCACTTGTTCAGAAACATTTGTAAACGCTAAATCTGTATTTCAGTGCTATGAGATTTTTTTTTTACTTGGAAGGTTTTCATTCCTTTGAATTTTGAAAGATTATATATTCGTTTTTTTTATTTTGCAAGGATGAAGCCTTTTACATTAAAAATGTATCGCTTATTCATGCACTTTCATAAAGACGATAAACCCTAGTTTTCTGGATACTGTAGGGGTCATGTATGTCAAACTATCAAGTTTCCATGTCCATTGTTTAGCAGGTAGGCTTCTCCTTATAAAAAAAGGTCTGTGTAAAGGCTAAGCCAGTATCCTTATGTAGTTAGGCTTGAAGGTAAAAAAATGGAAGTATGACAAAATTGTGAGGTTGGAGGAAAAACACTGGAGGAAGTTGTAGACCACATCTGATAAAAGAGTAACTACAGATCAGACTCAAGAAAAACGTATAGGTAAAGAATTCTATCGCTTAGCGACCCGGTGAGTCAGGTACTGACCAATACAAAGATCACCGATTTGCAGTACATTGTATATCATATGGGAAGCCTGAGTCATTAAACTACTCAAGAGGTGGTCGGGTCTTTTGTCAATTAAATGTAACTATAATGGAGAGCTGCTATGTAAGAGAAACATCAAATCGACTTTGCTGTGAGAATCAAGGGATTCAGAGAAGGGGTAAAGCGGGAGATTATTTATAAAAAGGAGAAGAAAAACAGAAAGAAATAGCCGAAGACACACTTTAGGAACACAACTATAAATGAGTGATGGAGCAGATGCTGTGTTGTCACCAACAACAAATATGTGTTAAAAAAGAGAAAAACAACTAAAAATGAGATCTCAGAGAGGAGTAAATCAAAAAGCAAGATCAGAAAGGTTATGCAGTCACTCCTCTTATGTTATACGCTCCAGAGTAGTCATATTTAGTATTCATTGCAAAAGAGTTGTGGCTAGATAGGTACCAACAACATATTCTACCGAGTAAATTTGACATGAGTGTAACCTAGTGGAGTGTGTGTGTGTATATATACATATATATATATATATATATATATATATATATATATATATATATATATATATATATATATATATATATATATATATATATATATTTCAAGATATAAAACAAAACGACAACAATGGGTATGTATTGCCACATTGCTACTTTAGATCCGTCGGTAAGGGTAAACAGAGAGATGAGGTGAATCAAGGAATAAGTGAAACAAAGAAGGTGCATTAAACAAAGATTTGGAAAAGGAGAGGAGTAGTGTCTCGGGAACTCGAAGTGGATGGCTTGAAAACAACGTTGAGGCACCTCTTCTATATAAGGGTGAAGTATAGAAGTTGAATACATATTATAAAAACAAAGGTGGGATTTATTTAAAGGAATTATAGTTTGTAGGGTGAATGTGGAGTGAGAAGGATTGGAGTAGGAAAAATATACATATATAATGGTATAAGTTTTGTGAAAGTGAAAGGCAGGATCACAGGGTTCTGAGTGTCTGGCCAGGTGGAGAAACTGGAGGGTAATAAGTCAGTGAAAAGAAATTGTAACTGAATCATTGGGAATAAGGAGGATAGAGGAGCTCTTATAAAATGCTGGATAAATCAAGTTGGAGAGGTAGTGCAGCTGGAGGGAGTCGGTATTGAAGAAATGAGAGAGTACATGCAAGACAGAGATACATGGCTCAGTGTGTTGAAGGTTCGAAGTGCTACTTTTGAGCCCTCTGAGTTGCTGTATAAAGAAGCTAAGTCAGTGGAAGTTTTTTGCACAATGATTCATTTTTGATTCAGAAGATAAATCTGTAAAATTGGAGTGTTTTCCCTGCCAGGGGAAAGCATTTGCCTTCAGTGATAATTATGAAATATTCAAGTTTTTATTTTGTAAATAGGTATTGATATTATCCGACGCATATCCATTTGTAAGGGTCTGATGGACATCGTATACGAATTGATAACTTCACATATAAAGAAAATATATATAAAATATATATATATATATATATATATATATATATATATATATATATATATATACACACATTATTTACTAATATCTTATTATCCTATCCATGAGGATTTTATAATAGGCAATATAAAAAGGCCAGAGTCTATAACAGAGAATATATATATATATATATATATATATATATATATATATATATATATATATATATATATATCCTTTAATTCATATTTCCTAAATGTTCTGTTTTATGTACTTCAGCAGTAAGGAAATAAAATGCAGATTTAATATAAGACTTAATCACTCATCACCCCACCCACATTACCTTATAATATTTTTATTTGTTTACAGATGTTTTTCGCTTATTTATGCGAGAATAATTCACCTGTTTATTACACGAGTTATATTTGATCACGTGTAATATTTATATATTCATTTATTCATTTTCATTTCGATATTTTTGTTTACACCCTCGTCATTTGACGCTTGTTTTGTATGAGAGGGAAAGGATAGTTTTGTTTTAACCACTTCGGGATAGGGGTTTTAATTCAAAAGGGTGAATATTAATGGTGTTACTAGATGGGAAATAGATTGCCTTTGGCTTGAAACGAAATTTGTTGCCAGGGACAAATTTTACACCTGTTTGTATAGCCGTAATGTACAGTTACTTACACTTGCAATGAGACACGCACACACACACACACACACACACACACATTATATATATATATATATATATATATATATATATATATATATATATATATATATATATATATATATATAGGCTATATATATATATATATATATACATATATATATATATACATATATATATACATATATATATATATACATATATATGTACATATATAATATATATATACATACATACATACATACATACATACATACATACATACATACATACATACATACATACATCTTGTTTATTCGGTGTTGCTGACAATAACTGTCGCAACAGCAGTTTGCAAAAATCAGCGAATTGTTTACCACTTTCTGCAGCGATAGAACGGTAAAGAAGCTGCAAACCTCATGCCACCGTCCATTTCGGTGAGTTTCAAACCACACAGCGATGCGAGAATGCTGTTGGTTTATTTCTCGACCTGGTACTCGAGCAAAATTGCGATTGCTGAGGACCCCGAGGGAGAGGCTTCGTTCCGTATTCGCATCATTGTCTTCCTCTAAGAAGCCTTAGCCATACCAGAATTTTAACGATTGTGTAGCATTTTTAATGGTCAGTTAGCGCGTGTACTGTTAAGCCCTTTTAAAGAAGCAGAATCTTTTTAAACATCCCAAGCCAATCACACTCTAAAACAGCAATGCTAAGGCAGGGAATGTTAGCGAGAAAAAAGTGGATAGTGGATAGGGTGGATGGAAGTGACAAAGGTAAAGCAGTGAATGTTTGCATAATAGTAATAAAATATTTATAAATTACGTCTTAATTGAAGTAAATAGTGGATGTTGAAAGTGAATGACTGAAGGATTTTCAAAGCTGTTGAGATAATTTTGTATATGGGCGAAAGAGCTGGATATGTAAAGATATAACAAAAATAGTCACAAGGTTAACATCTGAAAAGATGAACCTTTTTTTTTTTTTTTTTTTAAATCAAGAGGAGACGCAAGGAACAATATGTTGGTAAAATGTGCGTGCAGTTTGGAAGGTGTCTGATACACACACACACACACACACACGTATATATGTACACATACATATATATATATATATATATATATATATATATATATATATATATATATATAATATATATATGTAATCACGAAGCTACAAATGTTGTTTGATATCCAATTCACGCTACTTCGGGAATATCCCCGATGAGGAATTACACCGAAGGGGAATTTTTTATAAGTGATAAATGGATCGGTACCGCCAGGTCTCGATCCCTCGACACAGTACCTTCCAAACAACTCCGGTCGACGGTCAAACCACTGAGCCACCAAGAGAGGTAAAAGTTAATGCTGAATCTCCCATACTTATTTCCCGCTCTCGACAGGTAAATAAGTACGGCAGATTCGGCATTAACTTATACCGCTCTTGGTGGCTCAGTGGTTTGACCGTCAACTGGGGTTGTTGGAAGGTACTATGTCGAGGGATCGGACCCGGTGGTACCAATCCATTTATCACTTACAAAAAATTGCCCTTCGGTGATAATTTCCCATCGGGCATATTCCTGAAGTAGCGTGAATTGGATATTAAATGAAATTAGAAGCTTCATGACTGTATATAAATCACGGTGTGATAAAAATTTCATAAGAGCTGTGTTCCAAACGTACCAATGAGCTATCATGGTCTAGGTGGGTTAATGCCGAACCTAAGTAAAATTTCCCGCTCTCAACTGGTAAATAAGTCCGGCAGATTTGGCATGTAGTTATACCTTTCTTGGTGGTTCAGTGGTTTGACCGTCGACTGGAGTTGTTGGAAGGTACTGTGTCGAGGGATCGAGACCCGGCGGTACCGATCCATTTATCACTTGTAAAAAATTCCCCTTCGGTGATAATTCCCCATCGGAGATATTCCCGAAGTAGCGTGAATTGGATATTAAACGACATTTGTAAATTCATTATTATAAATAAATCACGGTGTGATATATGTATATAATTGGTGATGGATTGATTAATTGTACAATCACGTAAAGACACATGTACGTGCGAACATTGTTATGATTAATAAAAATAAAATATTTAGCCGTAAATATATACGGTAAGAATTCATGTTATATATATCTTCTTCCTTAAAAGGTTCTTGTATCTTTAAAATAACGGTCAGGGGCTAACAGTACAAACGCTAACATATTCATTCATAATGCACCTCAGCGTTAAAATTCTGTTGAGTGAAGTCACTTTACCTGGTAAGGTGTGGTGCTGCACCCAAGTGGAAATGAGAGGTCACTATAATTGCACGCTCACGTCGGTCCGTTATCCAGATAAATCAGTTTCAGCTGGTTATTAGCCGCCGTAGAGGTTCGTTTGGACATTCAACATCGAAATAATTGTATCTGTGACCCTGGTACCGCTAGAAATATAGTCAATCCCGCGTCGACTTACTTTTGGAGCTGAAAGGAAGGCAAAGACAGGTTACTGAAATGAATTAACTAGATTCATTTGGCAGTGGGCTTAATGTACTTTTTCTGTATGCAGTTCATAATTGTTATTTTAAAATTAGCCATGAATTGATTAATGGATAAAATTTTGTTCTCTTGTTATCAGGATAATTACCATGTATTTGAAATTTCGACGGTGTACTTCCATTCCAGCCATTATGAAATGAGTTTTTAGATCACGGAGGTAAAGAACGAAGACTGGTATTTTACCAGTCCTCTTCTGACTAGCGGCCTTTTCGTTCTAGAAGCATTAAATATTAAATTGTAATTACTTTTTTTCTGTGAGTCCTTAAATGTCACCAAAAGGAACTGAGTGAAACGGTGACAATAATAATTTTCAATTTTGGAATGGCAGTACTGTGGTTTACATGTATTAGGAAAATATATGAGTATGAGGACGCCATTTTATTTAGGGAATTTTAACACTTTATTGGATAAGATACATTTTGCTGATACATAAATTCAAGTTCGGTGGGTTTTGTTTCCGGTGACGGAGTTATGACTTGCAAATTTCTTTACAAAAAATAATGTCGATGAGATTACTGCTTTTTTAGGAGATACATAATTAAGCGTTCCTTTTATATTACAATAGGAAGGCTCTACAGGCGGATGATTATTTCAGGAGCTTAAAGATTCTGAAGTATATTTAATCAAGCTTCATGAAGCAACAGAAATTTTATTTTAGGAGCTGGAAAACATTATTGCAGGTTTTGAAATTCTTTATTTGAATTTCAGTTGTTTGATATTAAACGAATCTCAGCCCTTCTTATTGACGCTAACGATTGAATGCATTTAATTATTTATTTTCTGTAGTTTTGATTATCGAGTCTCGAAGTCTCTGTAAAAAAATTGTATTTTGCCGAAGTTATAAATGAAAATACGCAATTCCCTAATAATTCAATATTGACAGCTTGTAATAACTGCAAGAATCTAACATAGGATCATAATTATCTCGTCAAGGTAATTTTTCTGGAACACTTTTCAAAAGGTTGTTCAGCTGTCTTTACTACAGGTATTATTTTGGCATGAGTCCCTTGAACCACTCATTATGTAGCATAGCCAAAAGTCCCTATGTGGTCACAGAAATGGTTATGGTTAGTGGGTCTGTCCTACTTTTCTTTTCACTGTACTTCATATGATTTTTGTAACTTTATTTGCCTTTCCATTAATTCAACTCTGCAATTGCCTCTAGATGGAAATTTTTTTCGTAAAGTCGTCCTTTTTAGAAATTTCTTGTCTTTGGGAATATTAGCGATTCCATGATTTTATTGGCAGTCCTTATAAAAATATCACCTTTAATTAATTTTTGTCACAATTACTTTATTTACATGTTTTTAAGTGTTTCTTCTGGGTAAGTTAGAAGCCATTCTCTATTTCATAATACAATATCTCCTGTCAGGAAAACACGTTAGTTTTATTTTTCACACCATTACCTTACTAGCATATGTTCGGTGTATGTGACATTTTGCAAATGAACAAGCAAGTCATCGTCCATTAAGAAGTGGTTATTCTTCTTTAAACTGATCTTTTCATTCTTAGTCACGGATATTTTTTTTTTTTTGCATTAACTCTCTTTGGAGTACTGCAATGGAAGTCTTTAGGAAAGTGTCAGTCATCCAAGGAAAAGATTTCTAAACACAAAAACAAATGACTTCTCATTATTGTTATGTTTTTCGTCGATAAGACTATTTTCTTTAGAATGAGTAGCATTTGAGAAGAAGTCATCACCTATTTGCCCAGCAAGTTTCCAAAGAAAAGAATGCCTCTTTTTGAAAAAAATAGTATATAATGATTAAGAGAAGGTTGAAGTATAATTGAATACAGATTGTTACAGTGTAAGACTTCAGGAGATATATATAATATCTGCTTTGAGAAAAGTAGTTTCCTTATGATATGAGCTGGTCTCCAGATTATTTGGCTCTCATCAGTTACTTTATATTGATCATTTTTCAACTGTAAAGATTAAAACCGCATTTAATAGAGTTTCTGTATGATGTACAAGAATTCGTTTGAAAGATCGACTCGCAAACGTTGGACGACAGTATTTTACGGTTAACAGTTTCTGACGCAGCTGTCTTGCGATCATCGTATGCTGCTTGGCTTCTGTGCAGTCGTATATATTGTCATTTGGATTTTTGCTATTACAATACTCCATATAATAAAAGTTTCCTTTTGTTATGTCATGCTGGTTCATGCCATCCTCCTCCCTCTTCAATCTCCCTTTTATTTTTATTTTAGTGTTCACCTCCATTTCTTGTACGTAGCCTAGAGGTAGAGGAATATCAAAAGGAGTGACAGGAGGGATGCCCTTAGGAGCTACTCTATGTAGAATCAAAGGAAGATGTAGAAATATCCAAGAGGAGGAAGAGTGAGAACTGAAAATTGCCTTAAGCAAAACAAAGCTCTTGCTGACTGAAAAGGAAGCAAGAGAAAAAATCGACATGAAAATTGGGTATGTGTATGCTGTAGGCAAACGTTTGTGCTGAACCAAATAGTGTGTTTCGAATCTAACAGGAGGTGTCACAAACGCTGCTTAAGATTGCAAATCAACCTTTGAGTAAGAGATTTCTGATGCCAGACATGTACAATAAGAGCAAAAGGGAGAGAGGGAGGTCGGTCGAGCGCAGTCCTGTGAGGGAAGGGCAAACAGTAAAAGAGGTAGAAAAGTTCTGTTACACTGGGGATGCAATGGACTGTGAAGCAAGTATTGAGAGGGCCGTTAAAAAATAGAGTTGCGATAACGTGAAGTGGAGAGAGAGAAAGAATGCTAACTGTCTGATAAATAAACGTATCCCATTAGCAAACATGAAAAATTTTTGATGCAGGCTCAAGGCTTGCACTACTCAGAGCTGCAGAGACACTGGACGCACACAGAAAATAGAGATTTTGAAGTGGAATATCACATTACACGCGTCCAATTTTTTTAGAGCAATTGTATCCAGTTCCTGGAATATAGTCTGAAATCTCAAAGGCTGAGAGTCAGAAAAGCGGTAGATAATAAAATATTACGAAGACTGGCAGGAAGGCCCAGGAAATAAATATTACGAAGACTAACAGAAAGGCCCAGGAAATCTTTGGAAAGGGGCTTAGATGAAGATCTAGACCAGGTATGGATTCAGGTAGAAAATGCACAAGACCAGAGAGTGAAGAGAACACGTTTCATCTCTGATCTACGTTCTTGAGTGTTATGATGATGATGATGTCCATAATTTTTTTTTCCTACATTCAGCAACCATCAGACTTAAATTGTTCTCTTTCGTTTTTTGTTTGTTTTGTATTATTTAACTTGGACTCTCTCTTCTAATGTTTCGAATCTTCCCCTTTCCAGTACTATCCTTTATTTTATCCCTTGGTCATCCCGCTTAGCGCTGTCTCTGAACTTGTAACAGTTTTCATCCTTTTCTCACCCACAAACTGCTATTGAATACTGATAGCCGTTAAAAAGGCTCGTCTCTGCTTCTAATTTTTTTTATTTATTGTTTTTTTTTGCGTTTGTTACAGACAGGCAGCTTCTCGGTGATTTATAACTAAGCTCAGAGTTCTGGAACAAAGAAGCATTGCTCAAAACGGATTAACGAAATACCCGATCACTATAGTAGTGCTTGAGACAAGTGCAAAATAGTTGGGCAAATGACATTTCCAATGGCAGTGACAAACAACAAATGCATCAAGACGACAAGTAACCCAACATTTAATACTATTAATAAAACAATTATAAAACACTGAATCCCATAGTAAAACGTGAATCTAGATCTTTAAAGAAGACAGTATATAGTGCATTGAACTTGACAACAGGGAAACACGAGACCTGTATAATGCATTAAGCTTAGGTAATGTGATGCGTGCGTGATCCCATGAAAATAAGAACATTGTATGTTTGTTGTCTTTTCCTTTTTCTTAATTTTTGCTTGGTATTAAATATGTAGGTATAAGTGTTAAGTACCTTGGAATGCATCTACTTTCTCTATATTATACTTGCGCATGGATTGGTTACGGCAATCATATGTTGTTTCCTGTAAACTGTTTTACACCATCCATGAGTAATGTCTATTATACTCTAATGCAAAATCATAATAACACATGAATATACAATATATTATTTACCCATAGCAACTGCAACCACAGAGGCACACCATATGCACAACAGCATGTGTGGATTGTGATATATTAAATGCATTTGGGAATTGTTTATATATTGCGTTTGATTGTCTTTGAATTTGTTTCATTCTTGTATATTTTGTGTATTTTTTTATGTTTAGTCGAGCTATGTTGTGGGAGTGACTAACTATTAATACAGGGTTAGAATTCATAACCTTGCGGAATTTATGATGACTCCTGTTTTGCAGTTCCTCACCTCTGTCTGTCAGTGGCAAAAAGATGTAATTCTACTATGAAACCCAAGTAAGCTAAGCTAGTAGTAGTCGGTTCCCTCTCGACATGGTACGCCTGGCGCCTCACTCCTCCATCCTTCGGTTCTTTCCCCACCTCCCCATTTCTCCTCTGACGAATCCACCTCCTCACCCTCCTCCGCCATCTCCTCTTCCCCCTCCTGTATCATACTCCTTTCAGCGTGTTATTAACTCTCTCATCCTCCTCGCTAAGGACCCACTAACCGCTATTGTCCTTGAGTTGACCTTTTGCGCCGTGCGGACACACACACGTCTGTTTTATTCTCTCCACCTGTCCTACTAGAAACCTGCTGCTATGGTTTCTCAGACGCTCACACGCGGACGCATATCTGACAAAGCCACAACAGTGGGAAGCTATTGCCCAATGGAATCATGATGAAATGCGAGTGGCATGTTTCTGTTAATATATGTTTGCTTGGGCATTGTTGTCAACATTGCAAGGTAAACAGTTGGAAGTGAGATTGTTTATAAAAAGAGAGACGTGCACATGATTTGTTTCCAGCAGTAACAACTGAAATACCAGAAACGTGAAAATAAATGATGCAGTCTTTCTCATCTTTTGTAATTGGATAAGATAACAATTATAAAAGTTATATTATCGTGATAGGAAAAGGCTACGACTAAAAATCACATTATCATGTCAGGAAAAGACCAGTAACAGTATTATGAGAATGTTTAAGTATAGTTGTGCGAATAGACAAAATTTACGTGTTCCAGTTAATTTTTCAGCGCATAATGTATTTGTACAGGACATTTTTACCAGTACATTGAAAACGTTGAGGGTCAGATTAAAAACATCTCAAACAGGACAACTGAAAAACATAGACTTGAATGGAATTGTCAGATACAAGAGGATTTTGAGAAGCATTACAGGACATTATGAAGGTTGGCCGGAATAAACGCGTAAAAGATCCATATACATTTCTTGACTAAACGTAGCACATTTGATGTCAATAGAATATGATAGTCAGGTGCAAGATGTTTAAGAGGGGCATTGCAGGACAGTACAGAAATTGACCAGAATAAATACTTGTCAAAGGTCCCTTTGCATTATTCGGCTAACTTTTGCGAATTGGATGCGAAGTCAGTGGGATATTCAGACGGGAGTTTTATGAGCAGCAATACGGGACAGTAGAAAGATTGACCTGAATGAAATCCCTTTTAAAAGATTTGTTTACATTTCTGGTCAAATTACGTGAATGAATTTGTTGCAGAGAGATTAGGAATGTCAGATAAAAGAGGGGTCAAGAGAAACAGCTCAGACCATATGAAGATTTACGTGAAAAACACCTATAAAACATCCCCTTACGTTTCTCGGCCAAGTTTTGCAAAGTTGGATGCCAAGAGAAACGTTCTTTTCACCATTAGAACAACAGTGTTGTTATTTGTTTATTTTCTTTTTTTACTATAGACAGTATGATACTTGTAATATGAAATATTTCGGATGGCAGAACTTTGTTACGGTCGTCTTAGTAAAAAAACACAAAAAAATTAGTTTAACTTTTGAAATAGTTCTCTCGGCTGGATGTGGACTCAGTGGCCTCTGCCTACGTTACTAACCGCAAAGACTCAATCGTACCGGGTTCCCCAAGTTTTTTTTGGCTGTGTAGCGATGGTGCAGGAGAAACTAGGTATGTGTACAAGGAAGGAATCTCTCTCTCTCTCTCTCTCTCTCTCTCTCTCTCTCTCTCTATCTCTCTCTATATATATATATATATATATATATATATGTGTGTGTGTGTGTGTGTGTGTATACAGTACATATATATGTATATATATACATATATGTGTATATATATATGTATATATAATGTATATGTATATAAAGTACCATGTTTCACAGTTGGAAGCACGGTGTTCCTGTCTGTCTGCCTGTCTCTCAAGAATCTCTCCCCATGTCGTTTGTTTTCAAGGTCAAAGATCCAGTTTCCAGCAACCTCAGTGATTATTCTGGTTAGCTCTTCTGGCTTAACTGCCTAGCGGCGGCATCCGGTAAAAATGACTCTTATGTCCCTAACATTACCTGGATGGGGATGTGGTTAAGGGAAAATGATTAACAGGTCACAGGTCAAGGTCAGAGAGGTTTTGAATGGAATATTTTTAGATCATTCATTCGAAGAGTGCGTGGATATAATCTAATGGAATCAGTGTAAACGCACTCATCTGTAAACAACACGCATGCATGCGTATGAAGTCTTACTCCAATGAAATATTTATTGCCTCTAGCTTCCGCGCGCGCGCGCTCTCACACACGAGCACACACACACATCTATCTATCATATATATATATATATATATATATATATATATATATATATATATATATATATATATATATATATATATATATATATATAGTCTGTTTGTTTATAGGTAGATAGATCGGTAGATTGGCCAGACTTATCAACTACAGAATTTATATCGTTGATTTCGACTTGGTATTATGGTCTTTCAGAGTTGCCATAAAAAGTTCTTTGCCTTTAGATGCGTTAGTTATTATTATTATTATTATTATTATTATTATTATTATTATTATTATTATTATTATTCAGAAGATGAACCCTATTCATATGGAACAAGCCCACAGGTGCCATTGACTTGAAATTCAAGCTTCCAAAGAATATCATGTTCATTCGAAAGAAGTAACAGAAGGTAATTGTATAGAATATGGAGATGTCGGACGTTTTTTTTATTTATAGACTTTTTAGGCTAAATTTTATTGTCAACTGATGCTTGTTAGGTTTAGTTTTCATCGGTAATTTTCCTTTTCATATAATTTCTTTGCTCACTTTCCAGATGCAATAATATTTTTGGTACTGTAATTTTACCTTTATAGTTAGGATTATTGTAAATGAAAGCAGAGAGCATTCGAAGAGACCGTAGAGTGCGATTTTATCTCATTTGAATGCCCAAATAAGCCATTACCTCTCGTAGATTTGGAATAGTGAACTTTATTGCATCAGAGGTGAAATCATGGTTGATTGTTGCCCGTTTTATGATTTTAATCTGTGGTCCTCTAGCAAAGGCATAACATTTTGTTCAATAGAATTCTATTTATAAGGCGTATATAAAAGTGTTATGGCGGTTTTTAAACAGAAAGTGTTGAAGTGGTAAGTAGGATTAACGCTGTTCTCTTGAATAATGTAAAAGCTTCAGTTCTCGTGATTTTGAAGTTTGGAATTCTCTCTTTCCTTCCATTTTCCTTAATTATTTGTATCCCTATATTGGGAAGCACATCTATAATATAAGAGTTAAGCTAAACTTTTCTCCTGTGCATTGTATTTGCCAAGGAATTTTGACTAGGGACTGCTGTTGTCCACATCTTGGTGTTGCTAAGGATCTTTATTAACCTGTTTTTTTTTTATTAATAAATTGTTTGAATATAGTATTCCTTTTACCCATTTGCATAAAAGTAGCAAATAATTGTCGCCCAGTGACGATTCAGTCATGTCTCATTGCATTCTTATACATCAGAAAATAGAAGCAACCATCAGCAAAGATAGTGAACGGAGGATTTTCCCGATGCAGTAGGATCAAGTTTTCGAGTTCTTCGTCTCTTACATCGATAAAAAAAAAGAATTTAAATCTGAGACTCCACCCAGGTAAGACCTGACGTGAAGAAATAAGATGGAGCTCACGCGAAGTGTCATTATTCTCAGGTAACCTTGCTGTATTGTTGATCATTTGCGACGATTTATCGTACTGGATGGTGTATGGTCCGTTTTAGGAAATTTGTTGGTGTATGATTTAATTCTGGTGGCTAAATATCAAAGTGTGATCTTTGTCTTTGGCACAGGATAATACAGAGTAAACAGAAAAACTTAAACAAAGAAGTTGAAAATAAAAAAAAAGAAGTGCTTAGTTCCAGCAAGCTGATGTCAGAATAAGGTTTGGCTGCAGAATACAGCAAGACAACAATTATATGTATGTATATATATATATATATATATATATATATATATATATATATATATATATATATATATATATATATATATATATATATATATATATAAAATATCCTTATTTTTCTTTTTTTTGAATAACGAATTCAACTTTAGATGCTAGTTCTAATATGCATATTAAAGAATGTAACCTCTGTCTTATAGTCATATATATTTAACGTGATATATGCCATGTATTCAGTGATTCCCAAAGCTTTGAAGTCATTCTTCTCGTAATAACAAGTAATGCGAGATCGTACGAAATAGGAAGCAAACAATTTATTTTTGGTATAGTCTTAATTTCAAACATTTCTAAACATTTTAGCAGGCACAACAACTTTTTTTTATTATTATTCACCATGAATATTTCATCACCAAGGTCCCAGCTATGAGAAAAATGGCACGGTTGCATCCCACTTACTGTTTTTTTAATAGCTTCTCCACGTCAGTTGAGGCGGTTGGCTGTTGTAGTGTAGATGTAGGTAGGTATTGGTCCTAGCCTCGCCGCGTCAGTGCTTTTGCCAGCAATTTGTCAGGTCGCTCGTATTAGTCATTATAAAGACTTATTTGAATTATCTTCAGCAAAACGTCACCGAATTTTGTCTCTTGTTAGGTAATAGGCTCGTGCCTTGTTAATCAGATAACACCCACTTTTACCCAATTTTGGGTAAAAGAGGGTTTTATCTGATTAATAACACACGAGCATATTACCCAACAGAGACAAAATTCGGTGACGTTTTGCTGAAGATAATTCAAATAAGTCTTTATAATGACTAATACGAGCGACCTGACAAATAGCTGGCAAAAGCACTGACGCGGCGAGGCTAGGTCCAATGCCTACCTGTAGTTACTGTACACTGTTGTGATCTCTCGTCCTCAACAGCCAAACGCCTCAATTTTGGGTTGGTTTTACTTTGCATCGGAAGCACTGCAATAATACATCAAATGCTTTCTAATTTTTATGTTTAGGAACAAGGACGCCATTCTTAGTAAATTTAAGTAGATAAGTTTTCGTGATCTTTTCATCGGTTTTTAATTTAACATTTTGCTCAAAAACATTTTTGTGTATTGGAATCTTCGTACTTATTCTGTCGTTTTCCTTCATTTTCCATCATTCTTCTCAAGTTCTTTACTAATCTACCTCTTCCCTCACACTGTTCTTAATTTACAACGTCTCCCGTCACAGTTAGGTCACCAATGAAACTTTTCTTCGTGATTTTCCTACTTGCCTGTTCCTCTCACATTCCAACCCTCAGTTACTTTCCTCCTCTCAAATTCTCCTTCCGTCTACGAGTTCCTTGCTCTAAATTTCATATCTGTTTCTGTCACTTGACTACTTCTCTGGCAGATTCTTCTTTTCTACAAAGTTCCTTACTCAGTTGCTACTTGTTATTCTCTTTTAGTTCTCGCAAGTCCTTCCCGCTCTCACTTCAGATTCTTTTACTACAGGGCACTTAAATTCTCCCCCTTACATATTGGTCTCTCCTTCTTTCATAGGCTCTTACTACCTGGTGTTTTTCCCAGTTCTCACATGTATCTTTGTTTTCCGACTGTATTACTTGATTAGCACTCTCCCTAATCCTCTTTTTCCCTTACCTCTCTCTCTCTCCTTCCTTTGTTGTGTTATTTGCCACTTTTCCCCTCTCTAATTCTCGTACGCACAATCCTCTTCCATGTTTGCTTTTACCTTCTACACATTTTTCCCACATCTCTTCGTCATCCTTTCTCACATTCCTGGCCCCTCCCCCGTGAGGCGTGAGTTTCAGGAGGTATGTTAAAAGGGCGTTGGGAGTAGGGGTAGGAGAAGAATTGGGGGGACGGGAAGGGGGTTTATTTGGGTTGTTTTAGTGGGATTGTTGGGGGGTACGGGGTTGCCCCTTCGTTAGTGTGATGATAGAGGAGGAGTAGGAGATTGTGGGAGCCGGTGTTTCTATGTTCTGGGGTGTCCTTCAGTCGTCCTATGGCGTCACGTGTACGAGGAACCGAGGGGTGGATGGGGTTGGGGGTGGAAGGTGGAAAGGAAGAGGAAAAGTGGAATGATATCAGCAGTAGAAGGTGCACGGAGTGGAAAGCTTGAGATGGGCGTCGGCAACGGATGAGGAAGTGACGGAATTAATTTTAGCAGAGACATATAGCATATGCAAAACTCGTATTTGTGCTTTGCCTTTGTATCAGTTTAACGTTTTGAATAAACAGTGACTGTTTGATTCTCAATGGTTGAAAGTTTAAGGGCGTCAGTCATCGGATTACATAATTACAGAACAACCTGGCGCAGTTGCATTAATATAACGGGCAAAAATGGAAATAAAGTGTACAAATCCTTAGAAAGGATAATTTTGCTGCTTCACTAAAAGGGAGTTATAAAGATAAACTGAAAGCCTTTTGGTTCGGAATTTTTTCTTCGCATTAAAGTAATAAAAAAATAAACAATGGGGCTTGCTCCTCCAAGGCTTGAAAAGGAAGTCATGTCACCTAAATGAAGTTGAACATAAGGCAAAACTTTTATTTCTCTTCCT
Source organism: Macrobrachium rosenbergii (assembly GCF_040412425.1). NCBI lineage: Eukaryota > Metazoa > Arthropoda > Malacostraca > Decapoda > Palaemonidae > Macrobrachium > Macrobrachium rosenbergii. The sequence continues at coordinate 21,547,195 of NC_089751.1, read as the reverse complement.
TTATGGCTTTTAATCGCTACTCAATAAGGCGACTTTTATTGTCCTGATCATACAGTAAGTTGTGTAACGTCTTGGAGCTTGGAGCTTGGACCAAAGCACCTCTATTCTTGGTACTTCGGGTCCAATGATGAGAAATGCTAGTTAGTCCTGGCAATCTTCCCAACCACAGGGCATTGGAATATTATTATTATTAGTATTATTATTATTTTATGGACTTGCTATGGTTGTTTTCGGTGTCCGTCATGCTTTCCCGGTGCCAGTTATTTATAGAGACTCGGGTTTGTTGTTCAACAATGTCATTAGAGAAATTGTTGTTAATGAGTATTTGTGCTAAGTTTTCGATCTCTTCCGTAGCATTATTATTATTAGTCTCCTTCATCCTCTTTTCATTGATCTGGTGAAACTTGGTCAGTAGGAAACTTTAAGGGTTAATAATCATATTTCCCAAATATAGTTTACCCTGACCCATATTTTCCAATGCCACAAGTCAATTTAAACTTCAGAATACTATATTTTTACTATAGATTATGGAAACTATGAAGGATAGATGTCTTTGAAGACAGGCCTCTGATCGTAAAAATTTTGCACCAGATGATTAACAGACCCGGTTCAGCATATGAGGATGAAATATCTCTTCTAAATTGCGAATGAAATTTCTTTTATGAATTACGAAACCTTTTTGTAACTTGTTGTCATATTTTTCAGTCACTGGCGAATTTAAAGGTTAACATTTTATTTTTATTTGATTTTCATAAATCTAGGTATAGTTGGAATTGGTAATTATTTTTCCAAAATGTTTTGTTACTTCGACGTACATTTCTACATATATCGCAGGTCAATTACAAGACCAAAATTATATTTTGTTCTAATTTTGATGAAACTTGGTAGGGTTGTTACTTTTATGGGTAAGCTGCTGTATCCTCGACAGTTTTACCTCGACTTATTTTACATGTTCATGGGTCATTTTGGAAGCTGAAATTTTACCATTTTTTCCTGTACAACTGAGAAGCTATGATAATTAGAAGACTCCATTAATCAGAAGGATTTGTAAGGGTGTATCACAATAAAGTTTTTACGGTGCAACAGCAACTTTTGGTGAGTTCTCTCTCTCTCTCTCTCTCTCTCTCTCTCTCTCTCTCTCTCTCTCTCTCTCTCTCTCTCTCTCTCTCTCTCTCACAGACATATACACGCGCAAACACAGCCACAACCACCACCACTAATTTGTCATAAATCATTTGCATGTTATCTCTTCAGAAGCTGTGTTATTCTTCCATTCACCTCTGTTACCTTTTATTATTGGTTAGACTAACAAAATGCAGGAAGTTTTTAGTCAATGCAATAATTACGTATAATAATATTGTTATGTCGGTGTCGGATGCTAATGTACAATTGATATCTAGTTTATTATTATAGTTGAGTTATTAAGTGTTCATCACGAAAATTAGGTCTTGTAATCTGCTGTTATTTCATTTTAACCTTTTATCTGGACCAATTGTATATTATTGATTGAGTAAATGATATTAATTATATTATATAGTAAATTCTTATATATAATTATATATATATATATATATATATAGATTATATTTATATATATATATTATATATTTATGTATATACCGTATATATACTGTATATATGTACATGTATATATATAAACACAGAAAGCTCTTCAGTAGTTCGTGTCCCCATATACATAAACTGCATCACTCAGCTACCTCTAGCATACTAGACAATACCCAATCTGTTCATGACGTCTCAAGTTTGCAGTCGCACTTCCTGACCTTTCATTGGCTCATTTCTTGGATTTATCTATAAAAATATTAAACTATCAAGGAGACACAATGCAGCTTTGTCTTGGCCCATTCATTAACCAAACTTGTCACTCTTCTGTCTTTATGTTTCATCACAAGCATTGTTTTCATCATGAAAACTTTTAAAAGCTGTCGACTCAACAAGTCTGTGTTTGTGCGAGAGAGAGAGAGAGAGAGAGAGAGAGAGAGAGAGAGAGAGAGAGAGATACTGGAGAATTCCAGTAAGTCATACACGTGGTATTGTTTGTTGTGTGCTACATGCACAGTTCTGCGAATTTGCTGATATTTAAATGGAGGGGTGCAACTTTATATTAAACTCTTGTCTTTTTACCATAAGTTTCTATACAACTTAAATTTGACTTGTAAGTAATAAAAATATTTGGTGAAATTTGAGCGAGTTTTAATATATTCCGTTTAATGGGTTTATAATAGGTTTGTTGATATTTATTTAAAAACGTTTTACTTTTTTTCACTATGCGTTTTTCAAGGTATGGGACCTGAGAGTTGTAACGTAGTAAAATATTTAAATAAGGATATATATGGATATTTTTGTCATTTTATTCATTAAACAATATGAAAATCGGAAATGATAATAATCTTTCAGGTGATGATGTTGTGATGTTTGCATCATTACAAATTCAGATTTGTGTACTCTTTTCACCAGCTTTTCGTTTTAACCTACACTAACCCGTTTCTACTCCTCCTTATCTCCAAATCTGTCTCCCTGTCAATTCTTCGTATGCCCTAAATACTATGGAAAAGATTCATCCTTACAGTATTCTGTAACTACTGTTTTTTTTCTTTACTTATTTAAATTGATTTTTATACCTCTCTCTCTCTCTCTCTCTCTCTCTCTCTCTCTCTCTCTCTCTCTCTCTCTCTGTATATATGTATTATATATATATACATATATATATGTATATATATTAGTGGCACGTTGCTTTTCATTCGAGTTTTAGTTTTAATCCTGATGTCGGGTAGTAATGTATTCTATTAAGTTTTTTCTTATTAGAGATGAACTTGTTTCAGGAACTAAATTTATATTACGTTCATTTATGATGAAGATGTTTTGAGAATGTTCTTTCTTTGTGTGATTTCATTGGAGACCTTGTTATTTTATATCAGGTGAAAAATTAAGAATTAAGAAACTTCTCGATAGAACATTTTATTATAATGCTATCATGTTACTTTTAATATGAAAAAGAGTTCACGTGAAAACCCGTTCAAGGCGTTATTACGGTAGAGCCTGATGCCTGTATGGATAATACCGAAAGATAAAAATACAAGGTTCCAATGTTTAATCTTGTAAGGCACAAATATATAGATATATAAATATATAACGTGATTATACCATCAAGGTTGTTTATAGTTCTGTATTTTATCAATAAGCTTCTCATTCTCATGTAACATATGTATGGATGTAATTGTTTCTTTAATTATTTCGCCTAAGATCAGCCATAATGATAGACAGTTTTTTCACTAAACAGAATCTTTTTTTTTATAAGATAATCATTACATTTACAATTTCAGTTGGGTATGAAAATGTAATCGTGAATCAGATATGTTTTTTTCGAAAGTGCAAAATTTTGTAATGTTCGTGTCATTCACTAAAAATTTAAATTACCGATTTAATTTCATATACTACGTTCGTTTTATGAAAGTGGATATTTAGAATTTTATACCGTTGTCTTTTATGGAAATGAACATTCAGAATTTCATTCTCTAGATATATATTCTTTATTGAAAATAGATAAGAGAATATGATTCCAACTTTTATATGTTCTTTGTAAACATAGAAATTAAACAATTAATGCCGCATCTATTCGCTATAGGAACGAAAATAAATATTTATTTCACTTATTTATTCTTTATGTAATTTTAAATAAACCATTTTCGCTTGTTATTCGCTGCTAGATACGTCATCGTAAGCCGAATAGAATGGAGTAGAATACAGAATTTAGGCCAGAGGCCAAGCGCTGGGACCTATGAGGTCATTCAGGGCTAAAACGGAAATTGACAGTAATAAGGTTTGAAATGTGTGGCAGGAGGAAAACCTCGCAGTTGCACTATGGAACAGTTTTTAGGAAGAGTGGACAGTAAGATGGGATTAAGAGAATATGAACGGAAGTACAGTAAAAGGAATGAAAGGCATTGCAGCTAGGGACCGAAAGGACGCTGCAAAGAACCTTAAGTAACGCCTGCCCTACAGTACAGTGTACCGTGTCAGGTGCACTGACGGCTCTACTCCCCTACGGGGGTCGTAAGCCGAGATCTGCTATTGCGTCGTTTCCGTGCGTTCGTTCGCCGGTTGCTTCCTCTGGAAGGATAAAAGGTCAAGTTGCTAAAAACGTCCTTTGTCTTTCGAGGGGTTTTTATGTCTTCTAAAAGGAAGGAGTCTTATGAAACCTAATAGTTCATATACGGTTTCTTCTCTTCACCTCCCCGTCCTTTCATCCTCGTCGTTTTCATTATTGTTTAAAACTGTAAGAATCTATAAAGTCTTCTCATTTTTTACAGTTGGTTGCTTCATATATATATATATATATATATATATATATATATATATATATATATATATATATATATATATATATATATATATATATACACACACATACATACATACACACATATATATATGCATATATATACATATAGGAGTTTGTCTGTTTGTGACTGTTTGTCTTTTGTATTAATTTTACTATTACTGTATTATGTATCATGCTGCCTGTTTTTGCATTTATTGTAAGCTTTATTTTACAGCTTTTCCATTATTTATGGTGCTGTGTTTTTGTTGTATTTATTATGCTGCTCGATTTTGTATTTATGCTGTAATATTTATTTTACTGCTCATGTATCATGTATTATGCTGACTTTTTTTTTTTTTTGCTGCTAGTGTATTATTTATGGTATTATGCTGTCTGTGAATTATTTATTGATTATTGAAGATTTAATTACATGGGTTTTATGTTGCTGCCTGTTATTTGTAATGTTTAGTTAATTGGGTCATTTTAAGTGTTTGCTCTCCTGGACCTGACTCACTTGTATATAATGTAAATTATATGTACAATAAATTAATATTAAGGCTGTATTTTGTGGTTTTGTTCTGCTAATTCTTTGCTTGTCACCTTTCGTCAGTCATTCCAGCCCAATTGCTTGTTTTTGTTTTGAACCTGCTGGTCTCTGAAAGACAAGACCATTATAATATACATGTACAGACATATACATATATATATATACACATACAGTACTTATATACATTATACATATATACATATACACACACACACACACATATATATATATATATATATATATATATATATATATATATATATATATCAGGGGCGTAGGAACCTCCTAAAAAGGTTGGGGGGGCGGAAGGGACAAAATACAGTTGCCAAGATATAGAAAGTAAATGCATGATTAAGAAAAAAAGACAGTATCTGCCGTAGCAAGTATAATTATTAATAGGTTGTCCTAATACAATGATGTATGCAATATCTGTAAGTTGTTTCAGCAGTGATCATTATTGCCCAAAATAACTTACAAATTTGTAGAGCTAAGGATTAATCTAGGTGGCAGTCTGCTTTGCATTTAGATCATCTGTAAACTCTTAATGGGCATGTAGGAGTAAGGCGTTATTTAGTCTATTTTGACACAGTGGAGCAAAGATAAGTTTTGATCCTATGAAGAGTTCAGAAACTCCTCTCTGATGTGGCTGTGGTTACTGGAACGGTCAGGTAAATTTTTATAAGTTTATCGAGTGACCATAGCAGCAGCAACAGGATTATTTTCCAGTGACTGTAATTCATCAATAACTGTTGATATAGTGGTTACCTTACCAGGACCACCAATTTCTCCAACTTTGCACAGAGTTTTTAGCATGGCCAGTTCATGATAAAGTTTCTTCAAGTCAGTGTCTATGCAGGACATGGTCAGTGACTGGTATTTCTGCTAGACCTCCATTAGCTGATGTTATTATCATAGTTTCCATTTCATGAAGAATGTTGTAGGTGGAACTCTGAAATTGATTAATGAGTTCACGGTTCATCAAGTCTACTACGTCTTAGTACTGAGTGCGACAGGATTCCTCAGCATCTGATGGGAAATGTTCTGCTGCACTTGTCTTCAACATGTCTCCTCCTTGGTAACTTTGGTTCCTCTGTTTCCTCTATGTCTCTTGCTGACATTTGAACATCTCACTTCTGGAGATTTTTTCCACTTCTGTAAATTCCAGGAAGAGCAAGATTATAAGGTTAATGGGAATCAAGAAGAAGGATCAGGGAAAAGGTAAATCACTTGGGTGAAGCAAGGAAAATTTTAGGATATGTGCAACTGGTTAGGGAGATGAGTTGTTGGGCCAATTCTCCATTATGAGAAATGTGTGAAAAATGTGAATGCCAATGAAAGAAAACTGGATGACGCTACCAAGATGGATTGTTTGCATAATTTACGTGGGACAAAAGATATTGAAAGCGTGAGAAATCGGAAGATAAAAGATGTGGTTAAATGTTAGTGTAGATGAAAGTATGGCTTAGTGGGTTTTGAAATTGTATGGTCATGCATTGTTTAAGGGATGCGATACACTGCTGATGATCATACTTTGTAGGCTGGGGAGGTGGGTAATGTGGCAGTTTTCTGCACAGTGGGTGCTTTCGTATTTCTCTCTGGAGCCACCTCATTTTAGGGGCCATCCTCAACTTGTAATAGTTTTAATAGCTTATGTAAGGTTTTCTTTGGAAAACCTTTTGTTATAATAGCTTTTGTAAGGTTTTCTTTGGAAAACTTTGGTGGTTAGTCTTTGCCAGTTATTTTCCTTTAACCGTATTAGCGTGCACATACAAATACACTTAAAAGTGTTAATGATTTTATGTTAATCTTTCATATCGTGGAGCTTTTAACCTCTTCTGTTAGGGAACCAGACTAAGCCCTACTCCACCAACCTGAAAGTGATCAATAGAAAAGTTGTTAGTGCAGGTCAGGGTTTTTTAATTACGTTTCCCACCTCTCTCTCTCTCTCTCTCTCTCTCTCTCTCTCTCTCTCTCTCTCTCTCTCTCTCTCTCTCTCCGTTTACAATACGTCAGTTTGCTTGTTATATCTCTCTCATTGTTGGCAATACTCGTACTATGTTAATTTAGTGAAATAAAAAGTAGATAAATAGGCATAGCTTCAGCTGCCTTGGTATGTACTCATTTTCGGTACAGTGATGCATGTAAATGTACAGATAAATGCGCAGGCCTACTTCATGCATGCGCAATATGTCAGTATAAGGTATTCTTTTTGCTGAATTCGAGTTCACTCTTATTTTACAGCTTTTTACCTTAAAACTGTTACTAACCCCTAATTTGAGTTAAGCAACGAAAAAAAAAACCATCGTGTTTTAAAATATGAAACATACAGGAGTCACCATTCATATTATAAAACCCAAAAATAACACCTAAACATATTTAACACCCTTTGCACAAATCATGACAACCAACCTATAGAATATAGGACCATGAGCAATAACTAGTATTTTCAATGTCTGCCACACTTCCAGAAGATACCAGTGAGCCGTACAATGTTTTCACTTCCCAAGTTCTTCTTTGGAGGGGTGGCTAGAGCTCTCGGCTAGCACGCTGTTGGCCCAGCGTTCGAGTCTCCGTCCGGCCAATGAAGAATTAGAGGAATTTATTTCTGGTGATAGAAATTCATTTCTCGTCATAATGTAGTTCGGATTCCACAATAAGCTGTAGGTCCCGTTGCTAGGTAACCAATTGGTTCATAGCCACGTAAAATAAGTCTAATCCTTCGGGCCAGCCCTAGGAGAGCTGTTAATCAGCTCAGTGGTCTGGTTAAACTAAGATATACTTAACTTTTTTTTTCACTTCCCAAGTTAACTAAACAATAGAATGCCAAACTCAGAAGTTGATGATATGAAACTTACATTAATAAAGCAAAGAGCACTCTTGTCACTAGAGGTCTTACCAAGAAACAGTTTGCACCACAAAAAGTTTTATTAAAATTTACAAATTATATAAACTTATTAACGTTTACAAACCATAACATCCCCCTACCCTTGAGCATATGCAAGTGGAAAAAGATTAATTTCAAAATCTGGATAACTCTATCAGGTTCTAATCCTTTAATGTTTGATAATCATGGCTGTAAAGCCATTGCCTATAGTGTTCATTTAATTTTCATATTTTAATCTATGAACTAATTGAAAAAATCTGAAAATACATAGCTGGAATGTAAAGGATTACTCAATGTAACAGATTTTCCCAAAGGTAAAATCAAAGCAAAGAGTTTTCGCATGACAGGAGAGTAGGTGGTACACATCCTCACCAATCTGGAGTACTAATGGTTCCACTGCAACATTACTAGAATCAGATTTGAGCACGAGAGTCAGGAACTTTCAATACCGGTGCTAACAGGTTAGTGAGAGGAGCTGTAATCTTGTGCAGAAGCAGCGGCAGTACCCTGCCTTTCCAAGGAACACAGCTGTCTTGTCAGCAGGTGAATGAAGATCAACAATACTCTTCCCCTTTCTGTCAACTGGAGCCACCTAGCTGCTTCCAACTTGATACAAAGATCTTTAATGGGCAACCGCTTTTTTCTGAGTTGACTGTCAAGTTTGTCGTCTTGAAAAGCTCAAACAGCCTGTCGAATCTCCCATTTATCGGCAGGCACCACAATTCATTCATCTAAACACCCGTGCCATCTGTTTGGATAAAATACTATTCATTAGACATTGAAATGTTGCAGCATTATTTGTCCTACCAAATGGCATAACCTTATATTAATACAACAAGCCACCTGGTGTTATGAACGATGATATCTGCTTGGCTTTCACAGTTAAGGGAACTTTGTTAATATCCTTTCATATACCACAGATACTTATTGAGCACTTCCAGTAACAACACTAATCATCAGTCCTAGGAATAGGATAAGATTCTGGTTTGGTTAAAGAAATTACATATTGGTTACATGAACGATAATACTTACTTGGCTTGGGAATATGAAGCCGTGGTTTTTTCCGTGGGATGTTGCTGGGTTTAACTAACCCTTCACTGTTTCCTTTTCGAAAGGAGTTAGTTTATAAGAAACCTGCTTCATAGGTTTGCTTGCCTCCACTTGGTCAACATCATGAGTCGTCATTGTGGTCATTTTTTAAATATGCAAAAAGGTTCATATACTTGTTTCATAATGTCCGGCTGTAAAGAAACTAGTCGACCAGGATTACACAACATTGATGAATTATTTACCTGTGCTTCATGACAAGTCAAAATTTTCTTCTACCACAGCCATTGATATGCAAAAATTAAATTTTACTTTGTTAGACACTAAAGAATTTATACTCTTTCAGCAAAGTAACATGTAACCATTTTGATTTTCTTTTACTAGGATTTTTATGGTCCGATTATAATCACTTTGCTTAAAACGGTATAAGGTCCTTATACCTGTTTGGTAAACTTTTTGGTAAGAACACTAGAACTATCACAGACTTCAAGTCCCCTCACTGTAAAGGCCATAAATCAGTGTGCTTTTATCTGCTATTGTCTTAAATGTAAATTCCCTTAAGCAAATATCTGTTGTAGTTTAAGTCTTAGAAGTCTCCACAATCACAGGAACTTGACCACGTTCTTCCACTCAGTATTCAGAAGCTTGAGGTTTCAGGGGTTCTCTCAGCTCCTGGATCCAGTTCATCAAACTATTTAGAAACATCCAGGCGTTTAGACAGTTATTTACCATAACGAGATTAGCTTTAGACTGTAGTAATTGTAAATTTAACGCTCTTTGGTCTCAGGCTCTTCAGCCTATAGCTCTTTTGCCGTAATGAGAAACTGTCTTAGTCTAGTTTTCTTTTTCTTGGTCTTTTTTCTCATTCCTTGCTTCAGTTTCCATTTACGTAATCACAAAGTTTCTTTTTTGGAGGTCGAACTAAACATTTATTTTTTTAAAAGGTAATATCCTAAGAAACAAGGATAAAACAATCTTTAAACAACTACAAAAGAACCAAGACATTGCCCAGTAGGTAGTACTAACCTAAACTACCCTATCTCTGAAACTACACCAGAGTTAACATGGGTGTTTACCTTAATATGCATTCAATCCTGCTCACTACGTTGATTTTTATGCCATTGGTTCTTTTAACTCAAGTTTGTTTATTTGATCACTTAACCTTTTCGAAAACAGTTGATTGCTGAACCTTAACCAGTGTAAAATTAGCACCTCAGTAAAAACGATCAATATATATTTAAAATTAATTTTGAAAATACCGTATATGCACGATTTACTACTCAAAGATAATACAACAACCCACAATAACACTTAGAAAGCTGGAACATCTCCAGAGGATACTACCCAGGTAACCACAGACTAGTTAATCTAACTGTACAGGATTTTTACTTGCGAAGTTAATCTAACCAAAGGACACCAAACTCAAAAGTGGAGGAAAAGAAACCTACGTTGAAAAGAGCAAAAAGCACTCGTCACCAGAGGACTTACAAAGAAAGCATCACAAAAAGTTACAAATTGCAATCATTTGAAAATTATAATTAAAAATTAAAAATTAGAGCTAAATATTTAAAATAAATTTACCCATAACATTTACAATCCAAAACTCTTTCTCTCTCTCAATATATATATATATATATATATATATATATATATATATATATATATATATATATATATATATATATATATAATTTTATGCTTAGAAAAGAATTATTCATACACGCATTTATATATAGGTGTGTTTTATAATATATATATATATATATATATATATATATATATATATATATATATATATATATATATATATATATATATATATATACACACACACACACATACATACAAACAGAGAAGGACGCTGAGGATGAAGTAAACCAACACCAGCGGAAGTGTCAAGTGAAGGGAAAAATCCTCCTTTCCCAGAATTACTGCGGAAGAAGAAGAAACAGAAGAGGAGGTTGAGTGGGATGATGACGGTGAAGAGGATGATGATGTGAATCTCTTAGAAAAAAAAGATGTTCCCAAAAACTACGGACAGGGGAATGAAAGAAAACGTTCAGTAGTTAGGAGATAGATGAAAATGCAGAGAGAGAGAGAGAGAGAGAGAGAGAGAGAGAGAGAGAGAGAGAGAGAGAGAGAGAGAGAGGTGTTGGATTGCCGGAGATTCGGCTTGTTTTAGATGTATAAACAGCTGGCTGAACTCGTCTGAGAAATGCGTGGGAATGTATGGCTTTGTAAAGAATAAAATGAGGAAACAAAACATCGTTCGATTTGCTAAGATTTATTTATGCGATTGTAGAGTAAAGCAGTTGAATGTAGTAATTTACTTATGAATTGATAGTGAAAAAGTAAGAGAAAGTGAATTGCAATGAAATACCATCAGGTCATTACATTTTTTTGTTGTAACTATACTGACGTCTCTTGAAAAATATTAATTATTTTCTTTTATTTGTTCCTATGGAATATGTGTATCTTCAAGCAAAATTTCATGAATTTGATTTTATGCGAAAATAAAATACACATTATCACTTTGGGGCACCAATTCATCTATCCCATGCGATCCATTTATTTTTGTAATAGGAAATTTCAAAACTCCAATAACACTGCAATATAATTTTATCCCTTGTTAGCAAATCATCAATTAACAAGTTGCAGAGTTGCGTGCCATTCATAACTGCATTTTATTTCGAATAGGATAATTTGCAATTCATAGCTTATGAATTTACAAATTTCCACTCCAGTGACTTGCCCGCTCGGAACATAGCTGGTAAATAGTTTGTGCGTCGGAATTTCATTCATTCTTTTTGCTCCCGAATGGCAATGTAGAAGGGCTTGGGACACTCAACTATCGTTTATTTCGATTTTTTTCTTCTAACTTTTATCCAGTATGACGTTTTGATCGTTATTGGTTTTTAAAACTTTTCTTTTATTACTGGCTTTCTTTTGCTTATTCAAAAGGCACTGAATACCTAGATTGTTAAACAGCTGGGCGTTTAAGCAAAAACTGCTTAGCTAAATTAATTATACTGTATATTATGGTTTTTCCTTCATACCCTCTTGGCCATGGATAAACAGAAGATACCATAAATTAAGTGGAAATTTTTATAAACCAAGTTAAGTTATTCGTTATATATTCTTTTCTTTAAGTGCCTAATAACCGGAGGGTTCCAAAGTTTAATTTGGAGTGAAATTCATATATAGGAAATAAAATCGTTCCTTATGTCATTTCTTCTTATTCGTGAGTCAAGTTTGAACTTCAGAAATTCTAACGATTTACCTGAATGATTAAGGAAATCAGTGCCACAACTTAGTCACAGGGGGAATTAAGCACATAGAAAATCGGGTAGTATTGTGACAGAAATTTCCTTGAGCCTTATTAAATCCAGTAACTTACAAACGTTCAAATCATAAGCGTCATGCAGCAGGAATGCTGAGATTGTCATTGTATTACACTGACGCTTGCTGCGTAGAGATTCTTGGTAATGCAGCTGCATCATTTACACTAAGTTAATAATACATTCTTTGATTAGCAACTATTGCTAGATGGGAGAGGCGTGGGTGTCATTACGAGTGGGAATGTGTTTTTTTTTCTTGTTTTTAAATCTTTTTACGGCGCTTTTATGCTTATGCAAGCGAGGCTTGATTAGTATTCTATTATATGTATATATATGTATGTGTGTATATATACATATATATTTGTGTGTATTTATATACATGCGTATTATGTATATAATGATGATATATACACATATAAATATTATATATACATACATTGTATGTATGTACGTATATGTATATTTATAAGATAATAACACTTTTTCCAGGGTAGGGTCCTAGAGATTAACAAAATAGAAGTCTTTGTGGCGTTCATTCTTTATTAAAGATGAACCTCTGTGCACCAAAATTTTGCAGGTATTCACATTAGCCTTGCATTTTCTCTTGCATTTCCTGATACTAAACCCATCCGTTCAACTTTTCTCTCAGCGTTACCAATCCTACTGTGATTCGTTAATTTACTCACCAATACCTCTGTGAATCACTACGACTTCCACTTATCCTCTTCACCTTGCTCTAGCTAACATTCACTTTCAACATTCTCTTTTAACAAATGCTGACAGTTCTGCATCCTATCCGCAGTATCATCAACTAACACTTGATCACCAGCAAACGCCAGTCAATGCACACTCCATTCACAACTCCTTTTCTTGTTCACGACTTTGCACCTACATCCCCTGTGTCCTTCCTAACATGTTTTTTTACTCCAGTCATAAAAGTTTTATAATATCCGTAGAAACATACACATTTCCTACTGTACTCTATACTGGAATGACCTCATAATTCTTGCTCTCATCTCTTAAAAGCCTTTCTCTTTATAGTCAGATAAATGATTCATCCATTCCACTGGAACATTTTCATCAACCACACTAACTACATGCACCCTTACTAGTTACCCAATCATATACCACCATTCTGCAGTATTTTCTTTTAATCTCATCAACCCATGTTGCCTTTCCATTCTCCCACCACGTAATTACAATAGTTTTTCCTCAACAGCCACTTACATAATCATTCTTTCTCCCTTTTTTTTTTTAACCTTATCCGACTCTCAAAGACTCTCATACCATCACCCCACCATTTACTTTTTTTTTTTTTCATTGCTCAAATGTCATATAACCACAAAAACTTATTGCTGATTCAGTGACTGTCATGTGAAACTCATTTGGCCTAATCACAATTCCAAATTATTCTTTACCAGATTCGCTGAACGGCAGCACCAATATGCAGTAAATGTGCCTCGCTGTCGACCTTCTCTGTTCCTAGTTATTCATCACCAGTGTCATGCAATTAAAAAGGCCTCTGTAAAATTCCATTGCTCGCGACTATCCTGTGCTTTCTTTTCCACCGCTACTTTCCCAAGGATGGTGTGAAGTTATGTCTAAGCCTTGTGTATTTTCTCGTTTTCTTTAAGTCATCTATACCTAAAACTTATTTAATTTCACTTTTGTTTTTATTTCTCGTTGTAAACTGCACTCTGACTCATGACATTTTAAAGATTATTTTCAAATTGAAAAAATAGTTGAAATAGAGCTTAATTTCTTAACCATGATTCATGTCTATGTAGCAATACATACTGCATTAGACTAATGTATAATTTTATTTATGTATGCTGTTTCAGTCTATTTGATTTCCAGATTTTACCCATCCCATTGTTCGATTTGCCCTATTTATTTTTTCACCAAATTTCAGCTCGAGAGAATCCGTATGGGATACCATTGTTCTTAAATACTTGAAAGATTCAGTCTCACTGATCCTTGCTACATCTGTTGTTACTTTATCCCTCTGCACAGACTCTCCCCATTATTTCTGTTCATATAATATTTATCTCGAATCTCATATCTGTTGATATATGATGCATTTGATTTATGAAGCTTTTGTAAATTTTGTGATGAGCAATTTAAAACAGCATCATAAGCATATTCTAAGTCTGTCAAGTTTTTATCAGTAATCCAATCCAAACCTTGCCTTCTCTCTCCTGCCAATTTTTTATTTTAAAATTCGCGAAGAAGGGCAAGCAGCAAAGGTGCTAAAACAACATCTTCATTTTCTCCTTACCAACAAATTATCTAAAAAACCTTATTCTTAAAGTTTTCCTCTCTCTCAAATATTCTTATGAGTATTCTGTTTTGGAAACCACAGCCAAGCCCTTCTCAGAACGAATATCCTCAAAGTTCTTTCCATTTTCATTCATTCTACTGATTCCATGCTTGGAAAATGCACCTTAACGCCTTCTTGTACATTTGAATCACTTAGCATATCCACACTTTTAAGTCACCTAGCCTGTCTACCCTTTCCCGAATAATTTTTCCATTTGTGGACCATGTACACTTGGTAGCAAAAATTTTCTCCTTTTGTACGCAGTTTTATAATTGCCAGTTGAATTGTTTTCGGTTTCACCCAGGACGAAGAGAATCAACTAAAACATTTTGGTGTAACTACATACTACAACCACCTCTCTGTAGATACAGTATGCCACAGTTGTTTACCTTTATTGCCTTTTTAGAAGTCACAAAGCTCCAGCAAAATCTCAAATTGGATAAAAAAGGAGACTACACTTTGTTAAGGTACCAGCAAAAGAAAGGTATAACCCTCAGAGAAATCCACGAAGACAGGGTTAACACACATAGGACTTCTGTCTCTATTCCACCCCTAATTAATATGATGTTGAATTCAAGCAGAGCATTGTATTATCTGGGTAGGGTACTTGGAAAAGAGTCAAACCATTAACCAGAACCATTGTGCATTCCAGAGTAACAAAATAAGGACGCTGAGAGTGGGTGTGATTTTGCCCTTAAGATAATATCACTGTCCACACTCTGCGGTCGACAGAGAATGAAGTGTTCAACTACTACTTTGAATTGTCTAATGCCCCTTACTCATTCTGGTGCCCTGTGACTTCTATCTTTTTCTAAACTCCATCTCACATGTTAGGCCACCATTTTGTGAGCTATAACCCAGTCATCCGTACTGTGGTGGCTTATTTTGAGCCCCTTAATGTAGCCTGGTATGGGGGTACAAGTGCTCGAGCATCGATGGGCCAAGTGCATTGCATAGGGAGACACGTTAAAAAATAGCACAAGACCTAACTGTCTATTTAATTGTGACACTTTCTTGGTGAGGTGAAAAACTTTTGAATGACCTCGTATAGACAGTCAGCGGATATATATATATATATATATATATATATATATATATATATATATATATATATATATATATATATATATATATATATATATATATATATATACGGTATATATATACATATATATATTTATACTGTATATATATGTATATATATCAGTTTTGTTACCTTTCCCCATCCCTAATTCTTCCGGACACAACAAATTCTATCCACTTCTCTTGCCGTGCATCTCTCAGCCACACCAGACATAATTACTCTTTGTCTTCCCCAACCTTGTGCAGTTCTCTACGTTATTTTCTTCTCAGGGTGACAACATATGTGTTTCTCAATAAATGAGTTAGAAAAAAATCTTCTCTTATCCGAAGCATCCAAAGACAATCAAAGGCATCCATAGACGTTCAAAGCCCTAAGAATTTACTATTTTTTACTCTCTCTGATTTGTGGTCTGTAAAAATGATTACAGGACTGTACATCAAATGTGTCATGTATATAATTCAGGATTTTTATATGACTATTTTCTTAAAAAAAAAAAAAGCGATAAGTTGAAAAACTTACGCCTTATGAACGTGCAGAAAATAAAGAAAATGGAAAGTTTAAGAGCCTGAGGATGAAACATTTTTAAATGCATGAAGAGTAATCCGAGGGAGTAAAAGAAAATAGTATCAAGAAATGAATTAAAATCGGAAAAGTCAGGGATGGAACTGCAGACCAAAACAAATGTCTTCTGCAGCACTGAACGCAACGTCGAAAATGCTATCGTTTTATTTTCCACACTGCTGCAGGAGTAAAAAGCGTGGCTGGTGTTAGCTTCAAAGAGAGAAGCTCGTATGCCATTTAGGGAACATCTCAGTCTTCTGCTGCTGCTGTATACCATTGTCGTTTTAGGCTCAGTAGCTGCTACCTTTCAAGCTCTTACAACCTCAGTGTTTTGAATTGTGTTTCTAAAGTTTTTAAGCTCCAGAAAGGAAATTGGAAGTTTGTTGAAATGATAATACAAAAGTGAATTTTGCTGTCATTGTTCCTTATCCATCTAAATTTATAGGATACACTTAATTTGTATAGAACTTCTATTTAGTAATTTGTATAGAACTTCCATTTAGTTGTTTATAGAACTCAGTGTTGTCCATTGTATAGAATTTCCATTTCGTTATTTGTACATTCACAGATTCCTCCTTCAGGTTACTTAAATCTCCTTCGAGGTAAAGTCATTGCACTTAGACACATAAGGAGATGGGCATTAAAAGGAGAAAGAAAAACAAGGAAAACTGACCGAATCTCTTAGCATTTTGGAGCAAATTTGAACGTCGTTCGGTCTTTTTGCAGAGATAAAAGCCAACAAACGATTAATTTCTATTCAAACAGCAGCTTGGTGTTTTATCTGTCGAGGCAGGATTGTTGTATGAATCCCTTACTTGCATGTAAAGAATCCACAGTAGGATACCGGTACATTCAAATAAGGAAATCCTCCTGAGGCGGTATGTGGAAAGTTTACTATTGCATGCGAAATAAGGTAAAGGTAAATGTGGAGGTTAAATTTATTTACGTGAAAGTGCCCGTGGTGTTCTAAAGGAGGTGTGACTCATAGGAGAAAATCGCTAGAACGTATAACATATTCATTTGAGGGAAGTAAAGATGAATGCCAAATATAAAAAGAAATCGGGATGAGAAGAACATACAGTAGGTTTCCCTAAAATTAATTAATTTACATAACGTATGCCAGAATGATCGAATTCACAAAGGTGCCGTCACTGATTCCCTTAGTGTTAATAGTAATTATTTATGAAAAGAATCAGATTCTGAAGAATTTGGGTCAAATTTTGTTAGAATAAAGAAGATAAATATGTAGAATATTGGAGTCCATTGAACTTACAGTATAACATGGTTAGTCATCATTCTGATTCGAGTAAGATGAGCTTTCTTAGAATACAGGGGATTATCATACCAAACAAGCATTGTTGACGTCTGTGTAAAGGATGAGACGCCAAAGCAGTTACCGCTAAGACTTCTAAAAATATTGTAAGATACGTATGAGAGTGACTTGCGCTTTCAATTTCCCGGGATATTTTTGGAGAGTTTCTGTAAATGGTAAAAGTTTTAAAATGCATATAGGAAAGGTACCATTTATATTCAGTGATGGCCTAGACGATACTTTCTTGTGGCTTTAGTTTCTGTATCTTAAAAAAAAAAAGCAGATGTAAAATATGAACGTCTTATGAAATCAGGAGTGAAAAATTATTAGCACAACACTTGGGTAAAATAAATGAAATTGGAATTTAGAAATTAAAAGTAGTAGAGGCAGAAACGTGAAAACTCACGAAAAACGATAAATTTTGTAATAGTAAAGTGGAATGAGGGAACTAGAAAAAAGAATGAGTGTTAATTTAGAATATCATGAGAAAGAAAGAGATGATAAAAAGAAGGATAGCAAAGAATGAGAACGTTAAACAAACAATAGAGAGCATGGTCGAAGATCTTTATGTGACAGTTACGTCCATTGATTTTTGAAGGTTGGGAGATCCTTCAGTTAATTTTGCCATAGATGATACATATTTTTTTTTACAGCTGATCACCAGCTTAGCAAATAAATGGTCATTGCTCGCATACGTATGTGTCTTATGTTGATGAAACCAGTGGTATAAGAATATTGTCAGCAGACAGTTTTATCGAGCCAGAGTATTGGTATTTTTGTGTATATGCATATATATATATATATGCATATATATATATACATATATATGTATACATATACTGTTTGTTTTATGTTATATATATATATATATATATATATATATATATATATATATATATATAATATAATAATATATGTATATTTATATATATATATATATATATATATATATATATATATATATATATATATATATATATATATATATATATATATATATATATATTATATATATATCTATATGTGTGTGTGTGTATGTGTGTGAACGCATACATACATATACATTTACATGCACATGGAACAGCAACAGACAAGTATAATTTAGTGTTCAAACTCTTAATGAAGGTAAAGCAAAATTTGACCAAATTTCATTCTCAGCATAAGTTATGCTTTAATAATTGTAAACAATAGAGCATCCCTTTTCGGGGAAATCAAACGCCTTCCACGAAGTTGGTCATGTTGAGAAGGGATTCACCCAAGTTTCTGCGGTGGATGTTATTAGACAGTTTAGCTGCCTAATATCTTTTTGTCTGTGATAGGGTCTGTTTATATTAATAATGTTTGAGTGGTAGTGCAGTGCATTTCGCAGCCGAAATATTCAAATGATTAGAAAGGCAAGATTAATGCACAACGCAAATTGAAAACCACATCGGAGTGCTAGAACTAAGCAGTAATTCTGTGTGCTTTAAACCTCATTGGTAACTCGGAATTGCAAAGCAGGTAATTAAAAAGAGCGATATACATTCATTTTTGACGCTGAATAAACAAGGCCCTTTAATTCGTCTTTAAAATTAAGTATTATGGTTCATATTGATATAAATGCCGTGATTTAAATGACTCAACAAAGTACTTAAATACGCATGAAGTTTTAAGTAGGAAATATAATTTAGTTTCCCTCGATTAACGTCAGCTGCACAGATTGAAAAATTTCCCCCTTAAGTAGCGACGCCTTCCCTTTATTGTCTTGGATTTGTCTGACGAAGTATTTCTCGCTTTTGCCCTTTGTTTTCCCCACAGCTGCAGAGAATTCTTAATGAGGTCAAACTCTTCTTGCTTTCGGAATTTAAATTTGTGGGAAGTTGAGTTGGTATGTTATTTCTGCTCGTAAATTTTGCCGCTTTCAGTGTTTGATTGAATTGTAAATTACATGTGTCCGTACTAACACACGCACAAATGTGTGTTTGTTTATACAAAACACACACACACACACACACACATATATATATATATATATATATATATATATATATATATATATATATATATATATATATATATATATATAGAGCATTAAGCGACAAATGTCTTTAATATCCAATTTTCTCTGCCTCGAAAATAATATACTGTATACATACATACATATATTATTTCCGAGGTAGAGCGAATTGGATATTAAACGACATGTGTAGCTCAATGTTTGTATATAAATCACGGTGATGTGATAAAAAATTCATTTATATATATATATATATATATATATATATATATATATATATATATATATATATATACATATATATACTAAGAGGTTTCCTCTAACAGGGATGGCATCAACGAGAAAACAACACTGCCACATTCTTATTTAAACTGCTAAATTTTAGAGGAATCCATTGGGCAAGACAGCTGAGTCTTGATTAAACTTACATTAGTACCACTTTTACATACAGTACTTGCTCATTTCTCACCCTGTCAATTCTTCTTAAGCCACGTATGCTGTACAAACTGTGCACTATACAGTTCATCCTAGCAGCTTCAACGTGCTTTCAATTTTTAATCCACATTCGTCCACACTATTTCCTTAAGGGTGATTCTCAATAATCCCTTCATGTATTCTCACACTGACTTCCACAGAGGACTCTGGTCTCTTCAGAATTTATTGCTGTCCGTCTTTCTTGCTTCATCAGTTCTATAATTCACCTCCTCTATTCATCCAACTATTTTCAGATATATTTTTTATTTATGAATTAGACGAATAAACCATTTCCAGTCTTCTGTCTTTCAGTATATAATAATGCGCTAAATCGGATTAGGAATATATATATGTATACGTTATATATATATATATATTTATATATATATATATATATATATATATATATACAGTATATATATATATATAATATATATATACAGTATATATATATATATATATATATATATATATATATATATACATATATATACATACATTTATTTATTTATTTATTTATTTATTTATTTATATAGAGTTTACATGTAAGTTATGTATGTTTATGTAACTGAATTAATTATGTATGAATAATGTAACTCGAATTAATTATTTTGTGGTGTGACATTTGCTAACAGCTTGTCGTTGGTATTCGCGTTTAGAAGAGCTGCTTCTCAATTTGTCTCATAATTTCGTTTTTTATATAGATCAGATCTGAATTGTGTTCATAGTATGCAGTGGTTATCTCGAAACAAAAAAGGAGTAAGATGAGAAATTCTATTCTAAACTGCTTTTCTAGTAGTTTTAAGAAGTCTTTCTATGCCTCATCTCTTATTTTTATATTAAAAATGTGTTACACCGTCAGCTGTAACAGAAGTGGACAAAAATTTTGTCGCTGCTTTTGTTGTTTGTTTTGGGTTTTGATTGTCTTTTAAACAACATGCTCAGTTTTCATATTAAAAACATTTTTTATCTGTTATGGTCACCTCATCTCCCTGCCCCAAAATAAAAAAAACTCATCTAATCATAACACCTACATTTACTATCGTGGTTTTAGTTATCTTTTTTCGTAGTACAAGAATTTCTGTGTGGTGTGCTAAATCCATTGGCATTAAAGTAATGGCTGCCCAAATTTGAGTCGTGTTGGTTGATGAGAACAGTAACACTTGGGAACCATTATTATCTACCCTGCCACCCACTATCCCAAACCGCACCCAAATTTTTATAATTTCGCTGAGAAAACTAACCAAGAAAAGTGGATAGAGAAAATTTTAGGCACGCATTAATGCACCACTATAATCTTATTTGAAGGAAAAGAGACAGAAGTGGAGGGGGTGTAATCTGGAAGAGTTAAATTCTTAACTTGAAGAAGAGGTATATTTTTAAAGGGCCTTATTAAAACTGATTATTTCTTTCTTTCATTTCCGTCTGGCTTGTATTTACTCAGTCGTGCATAGATTTTGATGTTGTATATCGTTTTGAAGATAACTCGACTTCTAAGTAGTTTAATGAGTTAATTTACATTCATGTTGAAATCCAGAAGGGGATTTAAAGTCCTTAATTTATGGCATTCATAATTTTGTGTCACCGCTTATATAAAGTTCAGAATTAAAGCAACGAATGATGATTCTATTTCTTTTTAGGTTTCGGTACACATTATATTAAGAAGACAGTGATTAGTATTCCCTATTCTTCAGTGAAGCTTAATAACTCAAAGTTGCTTCCATGCTCGTTGTGCTACTGTAGTTTAGCCAAGTCCAAATATCTTTTATATATAATTCTGTCTTTAAATGTACATTTGTACATGGATGTAACCGTGCGTGAATATATGTAATTATGTTACGCAACTGTATAAAATTAATAGAACAGTCCTGTAATTTCCGTAGCTTAGAAACACTGGCGAACAAGGCCCAATCGTTTTTCTGATGATTGATGTCCGCTACCACGTTTGTCCTTTTATTCATATTTATACTAATTTTTATCTTCCTTTGATATTGCGCTAGATATCTGACATCACTACAGGGACAGGAAATTGCAGTTTGTTCTTCCTTCTTTCTTGATGAAATAGATTTGTGTTCAGTGGAAATTTTCTGAGGACCTACTATTTGTCCAATTTCAAGTCGTACTTCTCCAGTAAGCAGTAACAAGCACATGCACAAAGGATCGGTTGTACGTTTATATATTATGAATAATTAAGAATAACAGAACAATTGTAATAATACATATCAGTCTTCAGTGAGAAAATGGAAGTTGTTTTCCAGTATTTCCATGGTTGCGAAGACTTCAAGATTGTTTATTTTTGACACAGATACATAACATAATTCCATATGTGTACGTGTAATTAATTAAACTATATATATATATATATATATATATATATATATATATATATATATATATATATCTATCTATCTATATATATATATATATATATATATATATATATAATATAAATATATATATATATATATATATATATATATATATATACATATACATACAGTATATATGAGAATATGGGAGCATTTATTTTATAATTTGATTCTTTGTTGATCAGTTACAGGATGGTTAAAGGTTACTGTTATCGTTACATCGTTTTAGTTGAGAGGATAAAACCTGAAAGGAAAATAAAAACTGAAATAATATTGTAGGTGAGTAAGTGCTTGTGTACTGCACATACCACGAGAACACTGAAATCTTATCTGGGGTCTCCGGGACCCTGGCTAAAAAGCCACTCCAAATGTTAATCTAATCGGGTGTCAATACACGTCTTTTTATCGTGGCTGGTGATAAAGGTTATTGCTTTATCGCCGATAAGGTTTAGTACTTCATTGGCATTACTCTCAAGTGCCGACGTTTCTGTTACAATCAGTAAAAAAAAAAAAAAAAATATTTATTATCTCGTGACTCACTTATGAACCCATGGCGTGATCGCCGGCCTTTTGACGTGTACTGACTTGAGTAGAAATGCTGAGGAAAATGGAGAAATTCAGAGCTTATGCAGTATAAGGCCTCTCATTTACACACATTACAAAATATATATATATATATATATGTATGTATGTATTTATGTATGTATGTATGGATGTATTATATATATGTATATATTTGTATGGAAATGAGCACATGGAAACTTGTTTCACAGAAATAAATTTATTGACTCGCCACGGGACCGAACCCCGTTCTTTCGAGTGAGAGAGTCCAGGGCATTAGCAATTGGGGCGCAAAGGTCATAAAAGGTGTTGGAACCTAATTACTACGATTGAAATGTTAGCATTTCGAGCGCTGATGGGTCGGAGAGTTGGGTCAAATTCGCTGGTGCGTTAGCCCTTAGTCGCCTGTACGGGAAACACCTCAGGTATGTAGTACTTAGGTTTCAACTTCTTTTATTACTTTTGCGTCCGAATTGCTAATGTCCTGGACTCTCACTCGAAAGACTGGGGCGAGTCAGAAATTTATTTCTGTGAAACACGTTTCCATGTGCTCATTCCCATATCTCACAGTGAAAGGGATGAATCGAGTGACAACTCAGCAATTCGAGCGTGGATGGTTCGGGAAGTTGGGTAAAATTCGCTAGTACGTTAGCCCTTAATCGCCTGTATGGAGAAAACCTCAGGTACGTGGCACTTAGGTTCCAACTCCGTTTTATAACCTTTGCTAATGCCCTAGACTCTCACTCGAAAGACCGGGGTTCAGTCTCGTGGTGAGTCAGAAAAAAATATATATGTTTGTATGTATTGATGAGCATGTCTCGTGTGTTTGTTCGTCGGGAGAATCAGGATTACTTGATATATTATATTTTTCGTTTATGTTAAATATTGTGTATGAAAAAATAATATTTGAAACAACTTTTAAGATTCACTTGCTTGACATTTCACTTTAACAGTTAGGCGAAATGTAAATGTTCCATTTTTTTAATAACACTTTTTTTTAACAAACGTAACATCTAGTTTTATCTTAGTGACGCTTTCCCCTGGTTGAAGAGGATTCTGTCTCTCCTTAAAAAAAAAAATAATAATAAGCTAGATGTTCCCTCGAATGGTCAGCAGTGAAATAAAAGATCAGGTCTCCATCAAAGATATGATTCTCAATCTTTCTTTCAGTATTTTAGTTTTTAAATGATTACTTGTCTTTGTGCCGTCCATGTGGCACATATCTGGCTTAAAGTTTCTGTGAATCCATGTATTGATAGCGAATTTAAGACTTAGCTGTTGTGGTCAGTCCGTACTTCTAATTGTCTCCTAAAGCTTAACGTTTCTGCCTTCTTCTCTTTTGACACATTGTTATCTTAAGTCACTGAAATTTGTTGTCATGCAAGTGAACAAACTCATTATCATTAGTTCAGAATCTTTACTCGGAGTTGAAAAGCTTAGACATGTTACTTTTAGATGAAAAGTCTAATTGGCTGCATTATGAGAAATATAAGTTCATCTTATAATATGGAGGTTGTGTAGGGTTATGGAGGTTTAAAAAAATGCAATAGGTTTGGAACATAATGCACGGTGTCGTAGGAAAAGTTTATGTGCAGTTATATTACGGTAGTTTAAAATCTGGCTCTCCAAAAGGAAGTAAAAGAGTGAGGATGAAATTTATATGATGTTAAATACATACTGTTGGTGGCGTACAGTACAGGCCAATGTAGTTGTATTATATCACTTGGATACAAGCAAATGCTTCCAGCGCAAGTGAACATAAGATGGCTTTAGCACCTCATTCTAGTCATATAAGTAATACTAGCAACAGTTTCAAATGGGGACATTGTTTATGGAAGCACGTGTGATGTCGAATAAAAGGTCAGATACTTTAAGGTGCCTAATTAAGAAAGCCAGTAATCTGTCCAGAGGTCTGGAAAGCCAGGTAAGATTGACCATATCTTTTAGGATCCAGTTAAAAAAAAATTAACACTCATTCTCGGTGCTTAACCATATGCCAGTGGAACTCATATCCCATGATTGCGTGTCATCTATAAATTCGTTTCATAAATATAGCTTCAGTGTACTGGGAAAATCATTGCTCTGTGAAAGAGAGGTAGAGATACACGTGAACTGTAATGGTCTTCTTATTTTTCTTTGGTTTTTTATACAAGCCTTTTTTATTTATTATAGCTTCGTTTTTCCAGTTATAACAAAGTATAATTTTATATATAACACATTACACACACACACACACACACACACACACACACACACACACACACACACACACACACATATATATATATATATATATATATATATATATATATATATATATATATATATATATATATATATTATACTGTGTGGACGTTTGTACCATGTTGTGCGAAATGTGTTATTTCTTCACACACAGGTGATTATGTTCACGTATTGTTAAACAGTAAAGAATATTTAGTTGCACTGCATATATATATATATATATATATATATATATATATATATATATATATATATATATATATATATATGTATATATGTATGTATATATATACATATGTATATATGTATGTATATATATACACAAACATATATATATACATACATATATACATGAATGTTTGTGTGCGTGTGTGTGTGTGTGTGTGTGAAAGTGTTTTAGCAGCATAAGGCCGTTATCTCACCATACCTCAGATCGCATCTTAACATAGAGGGAATACTTCACCAACCTGCCGAATTCGATTCAGTTATTGATTAATTAGTACTAGTTAATTAAAATGAATTGAGAGACTACAAACTGATTACATGAAGAAAACAGTTTTAAATTCCGTTTTTTTGGGGGGGTAACGTAGTCGTCAGTATTCTACCTTTTCATTCAGAAGTGTATCTACATAATATAAGTATCCGTTTATTGATTTCGAAGAATCTTTATTTCAAGTGATTTTTCCTGGAACCAAAGATATAACTATGCTGCCTCATGAGCTGTTTATTTTGTTATATAAGATATACTTGACTGGTTATATTTCTATTCCTGGATGGGATGTATTTACCCTACCCTCTTTCTCTTTCCTGATCTTTTTGAATGTAGTTGCATGAAGAAAATTACTTAGGAATCTTTCCTTTGTGATATATGCCTTGTATTATTCCAACGTCGACAACCATGAATAGTTAAGTAAGTCACTCAGTGAGTTTTAACTTAGTAACAGGTCCACTAGGATGAAACGCTGGATTGCCAGCCTAGAAAATGCCTTGAAGACTGCATAGAGAAATTACAGAGGGGAAATCGACCCGGGAATGAACAGCGATCAAAACAGTGTGAACTATTTAACATTTTTTGAAATTATGATACAGCTTCCGGGTTGCTTTTATAAGGAGGATCTAGTTCCTAATATGGTTTTTAAACATAGATAACTAGAATGCCAACTCACTTTTCTCTGTATTACTTTAACGTGATGTGCACATCCGAAGGGCTTTCGCATTACAGAAATAATCGAGGTATGATACTGATTCAACATATATAGAGGAGAATAGATTACTATTCGCATTTCTTGTATTTATTTGTATACAAAGAAACAATATGCATAAACAACACACACACACACATTAGTGACGGTAAATGAAATTGCTTAACCACAAGTGTACGTATATTGAAATGAGAGTAGAAACTATAATTTCAATTCTGTACACAATCATTAGAATTCAGTTAGGTAAAGAAAGACCATCAGTGTACTCTCTCTCTCTCTCTCTCTCTCTCTCTCTCTCTCTCTCTCTCTCTCTCTCTCATTACAGTTTGTGAGCCGAAGCCAGTTTTCATTGTAGATGGTGACGCGTTTTTATTAATCTGCCGAACTGCTGGGTCCATAATGTATCACCTGACATCTGCGTTTTACGTGGAATGACGTCGCATCCAGCTGCTCCTATCTGTTCTGTTATCTTATCACTGTAATACGTATACAGTATTTGGAGCTGTGTAATATTACGGTAAAGTATCGCCGGTGAATTTGTGTTGCTATAAATTTTATCTTTTGATGTTTTGCTTTATTTTTTTGTCATAAACATGTATTTATGCGGTTTATTTCGAGTTTATGATGTAACGAAATGCCTGGAGCATATATATTCGTACGTCATAATCTGTTACACACAGACACACACGTATATATATGTGTGTGTGTGTTTGTGTGTATTTATATATACATATATTTATATATACATACACACATGCATACATATATGTGTGTATGTATGTATGTATGTATGTATAAATATGTGTTGTGCGCGTGCGCCCTCGTGGATGCAATTAAAAAAAATCGTGTAACCCAGTTACTAATGAAAAAAAAAGTTGTTGGCTTACTAGGGCTGGCTTCACATTCTTGCCCTTTTAAATTCATTGCCATTGCCACTGAAAAAGAATTAGATAAAGATTGAGAGCAGGAGAGTACACAAGTAAGCTGCGTCTCACCTTTGAGTTGCCAACCAGAAACTAGAAGAGACACGTACTCAAATTATAAATACAATCAGTCCTCGTAATTTCGTGGTTAGAATTAATTCTGTCTACGTAAAAGGTTAGATCATCACTATAGCGATCGTGTTAGTCATAACTTCTAAACAAGACGTAAATAGAACAATAATTACGATATTTTGTCTCATTGTCAGAAATCACCGAAACATTTTCTTAAACTTGTAGCTTAGAAACTAAGCTACACGATTTTCTCAGGTAATGTGTATTATTAAGTGCGTTTATTATTATACGCCGATGTTGATTCGATGCACATTATATGAACCCAATGTATATATAAGTCCATTGCTCTTCATTTATCGTTAAATTGAGAACAAAGCAAAAGTGAGACGCCGTCTATACCTTCGTGGCAGTGACCGTGAATTTGTGAGAGCAAGAGGATTAAGTCTCCTTACTTTCTTTGTAATGACTTGTGGTATTAACATATTCGTGACAACCAAAGTAGAATTAGTTAGTGAATGATAATGATTTAAATACATATTTTTCCCGGTATAGACCTCAGCCATCTTTCATGTTGGAAATCACGATATAAAGTAGAAGAATGTAGAGTTTCACGATGTCACAAAATGACAATATAATCCTACAAAATAAGGGTTTTAAAATTCCAGTATTCTAATCTTTCAGATCGTATCTTATTATTTTCTGACGTCATAGATTAGAGAATAGGTTACTTTAGCCTTCTTGTCCTTGTCTCGTAGGCTTCCCTTTGTGATCTCATGGTTACGTGATGTTGAATACTGTATTTTCTCTAATCTGTTTCACGTGGCAAACTAATAATATCTTTCCGATGTTGACTTAATGTCCTTTCGCTTAAAGGTTTGTCTCTCTCTCTCTCTCTCTCTCTCTCTCTCTCTCTCTCTCTCTCTCTCTCTCTGACTAACCTTGCAACGTACTTTGTAACGTGTTAATAACAAGATGATGTGATGAAATATCCAAATTAAGTGAACTAAGTGCAATAGATTATTGAAATGTCCAATATATAACATTAAGGATTACAGTACTTTTTTACTTTGATTCATTATTGATTTGGAGTCACATAGTGACATCATAACTAC
Source organism: Macrobrachium rosenbergii (assembly GCF_040412425.1). Taxonomy (NCBI): domain Eukaryota; kingdom Metazoa; phylum Arthropoda; class Malacostraca; order Decapoda; family Palaemonidae; genus Macrobrachium; species Macrobrachium rosenbergii. Next base: position 21,518,807 of record NC_089751.1, on the reverse strand, counting down.
GCCTTAGTGAGCGCATATTTTTTGTAATAGTATGTTACTTTTAGTGAATAATCATCTTCCCAGTGGAATTGCACACAGTTCTCTTCATTCTAGGGTGTCTCTCACTTTAATGAGTTCAAAATAGTTAACTTTCGCCTCTCTGTCAGTAATCTCATAATAATGGTATCTTGACTCTTTTAAACCACAACTTCTACGCGGAAAAGTCATCTATCTTTCCAGGGAGGAGCCATACACTCATCTGAGTCTCGTGGTTCTGTTACGTGGAATTAACCACGTAAGGTCGCTTTCACCCTACAGTCATTCTCACAGTGACTTCTCTTGTAATGTCATATTCGTATGGTAATAAGACCATAGCGTTTTCTATTTTCTAATTATGTGGGCTGGACGAAGAAGCATTTTTAATCTCTGTGGGAGGTCGTATGATCCTGTAACATTCATGATTCTCTCTCATTAATGATCGTCAGTCTTATTATTTTTAATCTCTCTTCTTTGTACATACACACGCTTAGCACACACTCACGCATATATATATATATATATATATATATATATATATATATATATATATATATATATATATATATATATATATATATATATATATATATATATATATATATATATATATATATACATATACATATACATATATTTGTGTGTGTTTGTAGGTTAGCTCAGAGAAAAGCAAGACAGTGGTCATTGCCACATTCAGCAGTTAATTGAGTGTGTGTGCCCATTTTTTTTTTTTTAACTTCCACAACTTACGTCGCTTGCTACACTCACCCGAGAGAACAAGCTTCACAGAAATTTTTGTCCATAACTGAAACAAGTGAGGTTCCTATTAAAAATAATAGGTACATTTCAACAGAGTAGCATTTAGAAGATTGTAAGATTTTTTCAAATGTGTCATCACATAAATTACAAGGTAACATGTTCAGAACACAGAGTATTCATGCAGTGGCTCTAGTAACAACAAACTTTTGTTCATACGTTTTATGTTAGGTCGCATTTCACTTAACATTATGATATAAAATCAATACAGTACTGTGCATTTTTTTTTCATCGTAAAACACAGTACACTGTACATACAGTACTGTAGCGCGCAAAACAAAATTTGAACTTACGGGTGGTAAAGGGGAGAGTTCTGAACACAATGAACTAAAAAGAACTGATAATAAGGTAACCACATTGAGTTCCTCGATTTAGGTCCCAGGCTTTTCTTTCGCCCGGTCAACGTCCCGCTTTTGCGCCATTTTGGTCTCCTTTTCCATCCGCCTTCGCATGTTAGTTTATCTTCCTGTTTTGTTATTCGCGTAATAAGTCTGCAATCAGATATTTCTTTTTATTTCATCCTTCCAATTTGGGTTTTTAGGAGTTTAACCTCAAGGTGAAAATCGCACCGCTCAGTCAGTTCGGGTTTGTAAAGTCCATGGTTAGTTTTTCAGAGAAAAAAAAAGAAGCATGAACAACGACATTTATTAATCGTAATAGTTATTAAAGTAAGGAATATTGTTATATATATATGTATATATATATATATATATATATATATATATATATATATATATATATATATATATATATTAATTACCAGTAAATATGGATAAATACTATCGTCTGTGATTAACCTGACTGAATCTAACTTAAAACTAACTTAATATAATTGGGGTAATTAGGCAAAATTACAGGTAAACTTGGTTAGAATTTATCACATATCCCAAACATGCTGGTGATTTTGCCCATATTTATCATGTTTACCCAAACAAGTATGTGCATGAGTAAGACATATGCATAGACTTATGTATAAATGAGCATGCATGCATGCATATGTCGAACTTCGACCACAGCAAAGCGCTCATCTTTTACCAGCCGACTTTTCCTTCTGCAGTTATCGCTCTTCATGAGATTATTAGTTGGTACGTGGTTTTTGGCATGAAACCTATAATTTGCTTCTTTCAGTCTTGCATTTTCAAGGTCGCGTTCTGTCCGCATCCTGAGCCAGCGGCAGTGTTGGCAACGGGGTTATGGTTGTCCAGGGGCTGGAAGTGGCTTCCATCCCAACCTGTCATTCGGCAGGTCAAGAGAACAATGACGAATTGAGGATTCGGCCTTTCGTTGCCGTTTTAACGGATTCCGTCTCTTTCATTGGCCTTGTTATAAGTGCTCTCTCTCTCTCTCTCTCTCTCTCTCTCTCTCTCTCTCTCTCTCTCTCTCTCTTACATTTTACTTTATCATGAGTTCCTTTGAGTTTATGTGTCGTGGTGTCATTCACCTAATCATGTGTTTTGCAGTTTTTAACTAGTTCCATGAAAAAGAATGTTATATATATATATATATATATATATATATATATATATATATATATATATATATATATATATATATTATATATATATATAATATATATATAATATATATATATATATATATATATATATATATATATATATATACATAATAGATATATATATATATATTATATTATATTATATTACATATATACACACAGCCAAAATAATGAAAAGGGGCAACAAAGTTTATTATTATTCCGACGCATCATAAAATAAATAAATTGATATGTTGTTCAGTAGAAAGAAGTGTGTTCCATACATAATAAAAAAGTGACCTAAAACAAACACGTATACATACATACATACAAATGTAAATATACATATATATACATATATGTATGTATGTATACGTGTGTGTTTTAGGTCACTTTTTTATTATATATGGTACACACTTCTTTCTATTGAACAACGTATCTATATATTTTACCATTCGTTGGCTTGATAATTTTTTCTTTATTTTGGCTTTGCAGAATTTTGTTAAGAAATTGAAGTTTGTTTACACGTGAAACGGTGCGTTAAAAAAAACTCTAAAAACTTTTTGTTGCTAATAAGCAAAAGACCGTAAATGGCAGCAGTGGTGTTATTTGGAAACTGTCGAGGCATATGCTGAATGCAGAAAGATTATATACAAAGTGAAAATCAAGGTTCCAAGAAGTGGAAAATGACTTAGGAAAAATTGAGCATAAATCGTATAAGAGTGAAGCTGCTGAAAATAAAATTGCTTGAGCAGAAATCAAGGTTGAACCTGACAGTTTTCAACCTCTAGAAAATTATCTTTTCAGGGTTTAGTTGCAGCCAGAATTATTTGGAGAAACGGCTCTAGCTCTCGTAAAGCTGACGAGCCTTCGAAGGGATAAAGGGAAAACATAATTCGGCTACTGGTAATTGGTGTCTTAGGCTTAGTTACAGGAGAAGCGAGATACCATGAATCCTGTTGTTCGATATTTCCCTCAAGGAAAGATGGCAGTTAATTCTACCTTGAAACGATTGTACCGCCTCTTTTAACAAGTTTACATGATGAAGGAAGGTTAGAAGCAAGATATTTCATGAAGAAATTATACGAAAAGTATAGCTACTCAATATAAAAAAAATAAACATATACCAATTTTGTGTTTTCCTTGCCAAGGACATACACCCTCCATACTGTATGCAATTACTCATCACCTGAATTGCTTTGTAAAAGTGACGAAAATATCTTTCCTATTTCCTTGTGTTATTTTCAGAGAATTAGATGAAAAAAAGTAGAAAAGGAGAAGCAAAAACGATTGAGTAAAATTTGTCAGTGTGCCAGATATATCCAACAGTGGAGTCAAGGACTTTAAGTTTTCCATTCCGCTCAGAGTTACTGCGCATGACAACAAAAAATTTATATGCCGACTGCTGAATTTTGCTTCGTTACAGTATAAAACCAAGCCCTGTTATTTAAAGCTTCTTGCATGAAATCGGACCCAACGTGAAACATTTTATTTTATATTTTTATGGTTTGTATTTGATTGTGCACTTTTAAGGGAACAATCATAGAATCATTTTCACAGCATGGGATTTCTTGAACGTATTACTTTAGCCAAAATAGTATTCAGATATAAGAATGGTTCGCTGCGTTAAGTTAGTTGACAATATACCTCCAAATTCAACCATAGCTTGGGAGGGAGCTTACTGTCGACTGAAGAATGAGGCTGTAAATTACAAGAAAATTGAACTAGTGATTGAAATTATTGATCCCACGTGTTTACCTGCAAATCTTAATCAACTTTTACATTGCATGAAGTATTATAGTCGGAAGTTTAGATGAGTAAATCTGAGCTCTTGTTTCACCTCTTCCTGAAGACAGGGAGGGTGAGGATATGATAGCCCCAGAATGAGTACCTGTTATAAACATAAAATCACTTGAAAGATGTGAAGAAAACTGCCTTCAAGTGAAAAGATGAAAGTTAATAACAAAGAACAATAAAAAAAAGTGACCCCTTTTTTTAGGAATACTGGGAGATCATAGATTGTTCTGGAATGCCGTCTTTCCCACGAATGCACACACACACATATGTGTGTATATATATACATACATACATACACCTTTAACATTTTCATTTGAGGGGAAACTTACTAAGCAGAATTTTAGCAGAGAATTGTTGTCATGTAAATTGAGAAAACTAGAAATTACCGCAAGTTTTCAAGATGGTGGAGGAAGGTTAAGAAAGATCCTTACAGTATATATATGCTATTCCGACAGGCTTAAGGAATGGTCAGGCCAATGCCCAAATTTATAAATAAGTGCTGTTGAAAAACAAAGATACGGTATTTGTAATTTGATGAGAATATTGACCGGTAAATGTTTAGCACTCGTGTCTTTTATCCATTTAGTTTTCATTTACGGTTTACGTTATAAGCAAGTTTCTCTCTCTCTCTCTCTCTCTCTCTCTCTCTCTCTCTCTCTCTCGCTACACACATAGACACAAGCACAAGCGCGCGCGCGCACACACCCACCCACGGGAAAATAGCAAAAAATGTTTAACGCGGAAAGAAAAAGCAAGTTTCTCAGCGAGTGACATGTTTGCTTCTTGTAAATGGGACGCCATTCTTTTGCTTGCCATTAATGGAGGTGGAAAATACTGCCTTGACTTTAAGTTTGTACAGCGTCTCTCTTGAAGGCACTTTTCCTCGACTTTGAAACCAACTATTTTAGTTCTATTTTACAGTTGTGCCGAGTTCCTTTCCCCTTTCCTTTTGACTTTTATTGAATTTATTTTTTCTCGTGTGTTTTCCTTTGACCTCACAGCATTTGTTCTTAGCAGGTCAATACTATTTTATTTCATGTGTCGGTTTTATTTTCCTTTATACTTAAAATCCTCTTCTTTTTTTCATTTAGTTTGGGTAAAAATTATGTCCATCAATTATCAGCATTTACCCCTTTATTGAGGATCGGAAATGGAGGAAGCTAGCAAGGAGTGCAGCTAAGTGCCCCTCTGTGGAACGACATAATACGGATGACCTGAAGTCAGCACAGAATCAAAGAAAAAGATCCAGAACATTGCTAAAATATGAATATTTGTAAAGGAAAAGAAAAGACTGCAAACCAGAGTAAGTCACCGGGATTATGACCTGAAAGGAAGTGAAGAGGGAGAAGTGGCTATGTAGAAGTTGTGGGCGCATTGTAAGAGTGAATGCAACACTATATATACGCAACGAATTTGAAACCTTTTGCCACACGAGATTCTCAGAATTACCATGTTCAAGTGGACTGAGAGTTCCTCGATGACAAGAGGAGAGGCCTACGTTGTTGTGGAGAGGCAGGCCATGAATTGTGAGGATGAAATTGTGAGATCGGTGAGGAATAGAACAGTAATAGCTTTGATAAAATGGAAAGAGAATGTTCAATGAGTAAAAAGCAAACCATATGTTGTCCGTGTAAAAGTCCTTCGTTCTCACCGCGGCGCAGACATGAACACAGACCAAGAAATTGGAAGAGATTAGAAAAAAAAAAATCAAGCTATAAATATAAAAAATCATGGCTAGAGTGCTAGTGAAGGGTTGTATAACAAGCGAGGAAGTAACTGAGAGATGTAGAGTTCAGAGGATGGAAAAAAAGATTGGGATCACAAAGACTCTTATTGCTTGGGTACGTTGTGAGAACAGGATGTTACGATCAGTTAGAAAAGTAACAGGACTACCGGCAGGAGGGCCCAGATAATCATGGAGGAAAAGACTTATAACACAAATTTCTCGAGACAGCAATACAAGTTGTGTTTTTTTTTAAAAATCAAGAAAAGTGTCAAGTGATGATAATTTTTTATGTATGATTTGTTTGCTTCTTTTTCAGCTGCACCCAGTTCCTGCGTTTTGTTCGTAATTAATCTTCTCCTTATCGCGTATTTGGAGTGGAATATTCTGTTGATCATTTGCACATTTGAAACTGCATTGTTCTTTCTACAGATAGCTCAAGATTATTATTGAACAGTTCTCTTTATCATGCATTGTACTGAGAGTTTCATATGGGTTTTTATAACATTATTCCAGTGAATTATTATATTCCATCTTTTCGTTCCCCATTTAATACATATTTGGATTAGATGCTTTTACCGTAGCAGTTTATCTCTTTAAGGATTTTATGAAGAGTTCCGAGTTTATTGTGTTCTTAAATAAACGCTAAGTAGTTTTCAGACCGTCTATTAGATCTTAGCAACTTGTATTGTGTTTGATATCTTTTTCCTTTGTACGATGTGTTTTGAATAACCATTTTATTTTAATTTTATACTTACTGGTTGTATTATGGAAAAAATTGGCAAAGGATGATTCATTCCGGTAAATTATTTCTCAAGTGCACCTTCTTTTGGAATATTATAATAATTGATGGTCCCTGTGTTTTGACACGTCTAGAGTTGTTTTCTCATGTCAGTGGGTGTTTTTTTTCTGTTTCCCCAGATGTTTTGGCCTTTTTTAGCCTTTTGTGGGTCTTTGCTTGTTTGCTGGTCTTAAGCGTTCCTTGTTAGTCTTAATTGATACCTGTTTCTCATTAGTCTCCTTTAAATTTGTCTTCTTAAACTTCCACATTTTCTGAGAGAGAGAGAGAGAGAGAGAGAGAGAGAGAGAGAGAGAGAGAGAGAGAGAGAGAGAGAGAGAGACTTTTACAGCCTTCAGCATACAAAGAAAATTTTTGTTAGTGTGTATTTATTTTAAAGAAGAAACTTTTCAACTTCTCGGAAAGCAACCTTGTTTTTTCTGTGTGTGTGTGTGTGTGTGTGTGTGTGTGTGTGTTTTTGAGAGAGGGAGAGGGAGAAAGGAAATTGCACTTTTTACTTTAAGGATTTTTTTTTTACATTATTTCCTCTTGCATTACTGTGTACACTTCGTGTTGCATAATATGACATTTTTACTAGTTCGTCATTGCTGTTTTTTAGATGTTCTGAGTTGTTCTTTACGTTCTAGAAATCTTGCTTAATTTTTCTGTTAAAGTTATATGTTTGTGCGCACACCCACACAGTTGAACTAGTCGCTGTGAAGAATCACGTCTTATTTAATTCTTTTTTTCCCCCCAGACTTTTTACGTTACAATCTTCTTTTGAAATTCAGGATAACATTGTGGCCTTGATTTTCGTTTCATGAATATTTGACGCAATCCGATAACAATTTTGACATTTTAATTTAGGCTTTCTTTTTTCCTGGTTAGATAGCTCAGATGACAGAATAGGGGGAGGCTGCTGGCTGATTAAGAGGTGATTGGGCGAATTTTTTTTTTTTTTTTTTTTTTTTTTTTTTTTTTTAGAAGCACAGGGTTGGAGGATATGTGATATAAGAGAAGGGATTGCGTCATCATATATAATTTTTCTAACGTCCGAATGTTGCGATGTTCCGTATTTTAGGATGGGCCCGGATACCGTGGTTCTCGCATTGCCATCTTATAAAAGTAATGAAGCAATTTGTTACTGATACTCTGTGATGATATATGTTCCTCATTGGATGGGTCGATATCGTATTCGGCTAGCACTCTCCTAGGCCCGTGTTCGATTCTCCGGCCGGCCAGTGAAGAATTAGAGGAATTTATTTCTGGTGATAGAAATTCATTTCTCGTATAATGTGGTTCGGATTCCACAATAAGCTGTAGGTCCCGTTGCTAGGTTAAGTACATGTATATCTTAGTTTAACCAGACCACTGAGCTGATTAACAGCTCTCCTAGGGCTACCCCGAAGGATTAGATTTATTTTACGTGGCTAAGAACCAATTGGTTACCTAGCAACGGGACCTACAGCTTATTGTGGAATCCGAACCACATTATAGCGAGAAATGAATTTCTATCACCAGAAATAAATTGCTAGGTAACCAATTGGTTCTTACCCACGTAAAATAAGTCTCATCCTTCGGGCCAGTCCTAGGAGAGCTGTTAATCAGCTCAGTGGTCTGGTTAAACTAAGGTATACTTTTTTTCTGTAATGATATGATGGTTCATAAACGTTAGCCTCATTTTCCCATATGGTAAAGGAAAAGCTATTGCAATCGATACACGGCCACAAGGAACGCGTAAATTTCTAATTTTTACTGTTCTTACAGTGTTGGAAGGACATAATGCATTTGCACTTGTGTGTTTGCGTGTGCATGCGTGAATTGTGAACACATCCATAAGGTTGAACCCACTCCCACCTCCTGCTGATTAGCTTTTGGTGTGCATCGATGAGGCTCGAATGATTTATCGCTATCGCTAATTCATGTTCATCCATTATTTTTCTAACCCCGAGGATGTTATGCTAGGACCTCAAAGGCTTAAGCGAAGGCAATGCATTACTGTCCTAAAACAATTCGCCTTATATTTTAGTGATTTATTTATATTTTAATCTACTTATCTGTTAGTTCATTCATTTTTTCTTTTCTAATAACTGATGTCCTTTCTGTATGTCCTATACAGTAATCTTCTGGAACTTCTTTCAAGTGAACACCAAATTCTTTCGAAGCTTGATATTCAAATCAATGGCCTCTGTAAGCTTGTTTCCTATGAATAGTGGCTTATCTTCTGAATAATAATAATAATAATAATAATAATAATAATAATAATAATAATAATAATAATAATAAAATGAAAGGGTAAAAATCATTAATTTAGTAAGGTAAAGAAGAAAAAGAATAAATAACCAGCATTAGGGGTACGAGCTCATATTTTACTCTCGGCGGTGTGGTCTGTGGTTGAGTTATGCTCTGCACCGAGTGCCTTTTTTTTTTTTTGAATGAAATTATAGTTCGAGCAAAAGTCTAATCTTTTGTTTCTTTTAATATGCTGGAACGTATTCGATGGATGATACTTAGAAAATGGAAACCTTCATATATATTTCTTTAAATGTCAACGAAGAACATATTTGCAGACGATGTGTGAACGGATTATTTTAAAAATACGGTATTTTGTTTTGAAGTTATAGGAGGGAAGGTTTTGCAAATCATATTTGCTTAAAACGATTTAACGAAAGTTTACGAGATATAACAGTGCTCAGAGTTGATGAAAAGAGAACAAGATATACCAAGAAACTCTCTTCTAACATTTTACGACTCGTAAAATTCATTCGGACAATGTAGTATTAGTTTAATGGTTTTATAAGTATAGACTTTCTCTGAGAGTATTATTTTTCATTATTGGTTTTTATCATTTTAGATATCTGAATCTTGATTTACTCCCACGGCACACGTTCATAGTCACGCAGAGGTGCATATATATACATACAGTATATAAGCATATGTATAGTATATATATGTATATACATATATATTCGTTTGGCATTTGTATGGTCTGCCACCACCATCGCCAGCTGGGAGTCAAAAAATGGACATGGGCTTAACAGTCACATCTCTGCACTTTGTTTTTTATATACTCTTTTTATGACAAGCGTGCGTCCGTGAGGGATACAGGGCAGAATGCATGAGCTGCTATCTATCACATCCGACTTACTGCCAGGTACCATATTCACGACGTGAGCCAACAGAGGCACACCTATTTTTCAGGAAATGTGGCCTCGTCATTTCTCCGCCATGTAATTGAACTCTGGTTTCTCACTTTGTGAGAGGTTATATATATATGTATATATGCAGTATATATATACATACATATATATATATATATATATATATATATATATATATATATATATATATATATATATATATACACACACACATACAAGCAAACATTTTTTTTACAACAAAGCCACTATCCTAGTTATCACAACATGTCAAGGTAGAGTCTGTTGAATCTGAAAATCCTCTTTTGGGTATTTTCTAAAGAAAGGACTCAGCCCTTCGTGTAGAGTTTCAGGATGTTCATCTGTGATTTTATTCATTCTGTATTATCTTGATTATTTAAAGACAAGACTTTGTGCTTTTGCGTACTGACTTGAACCCCGATGTTATTTTTCTCTTTTTTTTGCGAATTCTTTGTTTTCTGTTACCGTCCTGCTTTTTTTTTTTTTTTTTTTTTCCTGTGGGCATTTCATGAGAAATCATCCGATCGTATCACGGTATGCATTTTGCAACTAAAGTACGTTCCAGTGATTTCATCACCAATTGAAACAAGAAAGAACCGTTGCTTGTGTAAGCTCAGCCTTATGTGAGAGGAATAATGCTGCTTTTTATAATTAATAATTAAATATTCGTATTATTGAAATGTTTTCTTCACTGGTTTAATTTCCACTTTTTTCCTGTAAATATACAGTGAGCGATTTAATTTAGCAGGGAAAAATTAAGTAATAAATAAACTGGAGCTGTAGGGGATCTTCAGCGTGGTGCATCTCATTATGATAATCCGATACAGCATGAGCATCCTTCAAAACAAATGGAAGGATGGTTTACATAAGATCGGCCATTGGCCGAGGTCCAATCCACCAGAATGTAGTGGATTGGTCTCTTTCCCATATCCAGCTTCTACAAAAAAAAAAAAAGTCCCAAGAAATTGCGCGATAAGACCAACAATCTGTTTTTGTGATAGAAAAATTCCTCCAATAAATAAGTGAAAACCTCTGTGCAAAAAATTATCATGACAATGTTACAGTTAGTGTACAAAATATTGTAACGTTTTTACAAGTTACTTTATACAAGGAAGAAGATATGTGGATTAAAATTTATTGTTGTGAAGCAATTGTGTGAGAAGTTTTAGAGTAAAGTGAGGGAATTAAAATATATTGATCGGAGAATGCATGGTTTTGCGTGAGATGAGTGTTAGATACGGATAGGTTGTCGTTGTGTCTCACAAAACAGTAATTAGTTTTTTTTGTAAAGAAGCCCCATAGATGAATTAGTTTTGCAAGTCAAGTCAGTTAAGAAATTCTCGGGCAGAGTAAAGGAATTACCAGTGAGTAAAACCTTGCTTTAGGAAACGGTAGAGGCTAACTGGATCTTTAAGTAGCTCAGAAGAGTGGGTATTCTATAGGACATTAAAAGCTTTTGGCACTCCCTTGGACCTAGTTGAAGAATTGAGAACTCATACCCTGAACATTTTCAGGAAAGTTTGTTTGTATCTGGTAAACCTGTCATTTTGATAGTGCTGATATCAGTAACTGTTGGTTCACATACTGCATTGATAAACCTTCTGTAAGAAATGCCATTAGACCTGACTGGTCAAATATTGCTTGAACAGACTTTGATCAAAAGGGTAGAGCGGTGTTTTATATGAGTAAACAATATGGAGTAAAGGCAAAGTTGAAATGACTCAATTCTCTGTTGATGGCAAAGCGAGGCACCACTCCAGCCTATGGGAGCAGTTTCATCTACATCTCACGTACGCTAATTAAGACTAGCCATGACTGGCTCCTACATGTAATTATACCGAACAAAAGGTACCTTGGTTCACTGGGACGTACGTAATATCTCCCAGTTTCGGGAGTTGCCATCTCGATCTTTTCTTGCATTATCGTCGTATCTGACGATATTTCTGTACCAACAGTCTAGCATTTTCATATTGAAAGCATTATAAATAATTTCTTGTGCATTTGAACTGTCGTTTTATATTTTAGGCAGTTGAAAAGCCAAAAGAACGGCAATTCAGTGCCGTTATTTAGAATCCCAGAATAGAAAGTAGAAGGACAAAGAAGGTAGAAAAATGTTTGCAGTAACACCTGGAGAAAGCAATAGACTGACCCCTTTAATAGACGAAAGGTTAGGTTTATGGCTATCTATTTATTATTTACTGGTTAGCAATTTAGGTAACGTGTATTTACACAGTGCTTTATTCCTAAATACTCAGGTGCACGCACTCCTGCACTACTGTAGTCTTTAAAATCCTCACTTGCATTTTATGTAGCCCAACAACTCATAATTAATCGAAAATTATTTTGAAATATAGTACGTGTTTGCACCTACGACTTGGGTTGAGTTCCTCGACCCCAGGTCAAAGGGTCACCGTGCATAGATGAATGACTTTATTATATCATCATCATGATCATCATACCTGATCTCTCAAGCGTCTCAAGAGTTCTTTCGAATGCTGAGATGCCGGATGCTGCGATCAAGATTCGGAGAGGAATCGTCTAAATTTTACATCACCCCCAGGCGTGACCTTTTCAGAATGGGAGATTCTTGATCAGAGGGGGAACAGGGCTGACCCTTATGTCGACAATCGATAGGGCTCTCTCTCTCTCTCTCTCTCTCTCTCTCTCTCTCTCTCTCTCTCTCTCTCTCCAGCACGATGGAAGAGTGTTGTATGAAGCTGAAAGACGCTCATCCTAAAATAGTAATATTAATATTGTACAATTTACGATCATTTAAGAAAGATACCGGCCTCACAGAGAATGAAATATGGAAAATACGCCCTTTTCGTATGGTTGAATGCTACAACCACTTATATGAATATACACATGAACTCAGTTGTTGCCTTCATTACATTGCAGTTTAAACAATTTGAAAGTAACTAGTATAAACAAAATTTCAAAACGGGCGAAAATGACAGTGTTGCCATATTAAAGTCTCTGAAATGAAGGATGTTACCCTTGCGGGAATTCCGTTGAGACATTGTCAACAAACTCGATGATGACTCCCCTTCCTTTTCGCCATTGAGATATGGGGTACTGAATTTAAGATGGGCAGGGACAGAATGGAAGATGGCCCCTGTCAGACAATATCCACGTAACTTTGACGCATTTCCCAGCTTCTCCAACAATATCTACGTGGGATTAGTAACCCAGGATGGGACTTCGATTCACCACTTTAAAAAAAAAAAAAAAAAAAAAAAATAGAAGATTTAGTTCAAGCCGTTGAAACAATGGATCTCCCTTCTCAGAAATTCAAGAAGGATGCGTCGGTTGGTAAGATGACGGCCTTTGTGTTTTTGACAATCTGATGATGTTTTCATGACAGAAGACTTGGAAAAGGGCCATACCTTTAATTGGGAGTGTTACACTTCAGAATTGCGGCATTTGAAAAAGCTATCTGGATGAAGTATTGAGGGCAACAGCGAGTTGGGTGTTCATACACGTGGACAATAGCCTTGTCCAATCTTTAAAACCTCAGCTTATGGATATGTGAATCTTAGTGCCGGTTTTAAGGTATAGCAAACAAAATACATTATGTAAGCGTTGTACTAACCTCGATCCAGATTTCAAGATTAAAACACTTCCGTAAAAAAAATAGAAAATCCCTAAGCATTGGTAAAGGCTTTCAAGTTTTGATCAATTTCTATTTCATTATTCATAAATATTTATTCTGTCATAAATACTCTTAGCGAACGCGTGCTCAAAAATTTTTCATTCGACTATGATGTTTTCTGGTCAAAGAGCAAGCTCTCTCTCTCTCTCTCTCTCTCTCTCTCTCTCTCTCTCTCTCTCTCTCTCTCTCTCTCTCTCTCTCAAAATATTGGTAATGTTAATTTGACCCTTTGAAGAAGAACAACAACAACAACAGCAATAATAATAATAATAATAATAATAATAATAATTAGAAAACGATCAGGCAGAGATCCTCTGGGACTATGGTATCAGAACAGATAGGGTGATAAGTGCCAATAGACCAGACGTGACGTTGATTGACAAAATCAAGAAGAAAGTGGCAATACCATGGGACACCAGAGTAGAACCAAGATCCCTGAAAAGGATTCTGGAAAAACTAAATGCCGAAGTAGCTCCAGGACTTATGCAGAAGTATGTGCTACTAGAAACAGCGCACATAGTAAGAAAAGTGATGGAGTCCTAAGGAGGCAGATGCAACCCAGAACCCCACACTACAAAAACCACCCAGTCGAATAGGATGACTGTGATAAAAAAAAATAATAATAGTAATAACAATAATAACAACAACAACAACAACAATAATAATACATTCAGCGACTGATTCGTGTAATTTTCTTCCCTTCTAATTCGGAATACTG
>NC_089751.1:21462134-21499634 GCF_040412425.1 Macrobrachium rosenbergii | reverse complement strand
CACATGAGTGGATGTGTATACGAGTATGTTTATATACACTCTTTTATTAGTGAATAATATGAAAAAGTAATTGCGTAGTCCGCTTTCAACTTCAAAGTGGCTGCCGCATCCATGTAAACCAGTGATCATTTTCCATATATTGTACACTTTTCTTCCAAATTTTTCGTGCGAATTTTTCTCTTCTGTGTAACACCTCTAATCCCCTTTTTCGGTGCCTTTTTATCTTAATAAGCTGCGGACCGTACGGTAGCCTCCATATTTTCATTTTCATTTGGCTCGTTTTAAGGAAAAAATAAGTAAACGTGGAGTTACTATTGAGCACTGGACTTACAGAGGATAAGAATTGGACGAATTCATAAAGATTAATTTTAACATCGATGGAAAAATAGGAGCTTTGGGAAGACTTGAAAAAATTTTAGGGGATCAGAAGACTCCAACAAAATCATAGGGATCGGAACACTCAAAAAAAGAGAAAAAAATTAGGGGATCAGATGACTAAAAAAAACCAGAGGGGAAAAAAATTAAGTACAGAAGAGTCCGTGGGTGAAGGACGAGTATTTTTATTTCACAACTGGAAATAACATGATGACGTTGTTCTTCAGAAATGCCAGTGTGAAATTTCAGAAAGTATTTTCATCCGAGGGTAAGCTATGGCATGCGGAACGACTTGGTAGAATTTAATGAATTGAAATGTGTATTACGTTATTTATAACCGTTCTGGTTTGAACATTATTGGCAGTCATTGTAATATAGATGAGAGCACAAGAAATTCTCAGATTGTTCATTTTTCTATTGCAGACAGTAAGAGGCTCAAGAAAAAATGAAGCTTACGGGCGCTACAGAAATTGACTCAGATTAACTTAAGACTTTCGTTTTTTTTTATGCTAACGGCCAGGTCGTACCGTCAGCTTGTGAATAGTCAACGGAACCTTTTTTTTCATATATATATATATATATATATATATATATATATATATATATATATATATATATATAGATTATATATATATATGTATATATATATAATGTATATATATTATATAATATACAGATAAATATACACATAGTGTGTATATATAAATAAATGTATAAATATATATATATATATATATATATATATATATATATATATATATATATGGATAGTGTGTATAGATATATGTGTATAAGAATATGTATAAAATAAAATAAAAATATGCATACACGCTGACGGCACCCTGTTGGTTCCCACCCACATAAAAGATTTAATATCGGCCTAAAAATTCCCATTCTTTTTAAGGAATGCAGTTCATACCAAAGGCGCTTTCAGTGCTTTGCACATTAGGTACAGATTTATTCACGCACAGAAAAAAAATGAGAAAGAGAGAGGAGGAGTAGGTTGAGGGAGCGAGTGAGACCCCGCTGGATGGTATAAAAACATCAAACAAAAATAGAATCGCGATGAAAGAAAAATATTCCCTATTTATCACGCCACATACCCTTTCGCCATAACAGTTATTCATCCGTGACAGGTATGCATTCACGAGTCCCATTCAGCCATCCGTATCTCTACGAGATAAATACAAAAAATGTAAAGGAGGAATCCCCTGGAATCTGACCGAGAGGCCCAACAATACAGTCTCATTACCACATTAAAAGTGCTCTCCGAGTTTGCGTTTGTACATCTTCATTTATTATTAAAATACATTTCCAGATCTTTCCGTAAGTCTGTGGCTTGTTGCCAAATCTGTGGTGTTGGAAACTTTTCCTCCTCTTTCTCTAAGTCAGTAAACAGAGTTTCTTTACTGAAGGCTTTGAAATCTATCAGACGCTTTCTCTGTAACAGTAAATTATATCCATGCCACATATATAAGTATTTCTCTCTCTTTCTCTCATCAGCAGTATTCAGCATAAACACTACGCGAGTTCATTTCTCGTTGATTTGCGTATCCGTGTCACCCATTCTCATTCTGAGGTCTCTCTATCAGTTACGGCAGAACCAGAGGCGAGAGAAAAGTCGAAATACTGTGGGAATATTTCTTAATGGTTGGGCCGTTGCTGAACCCCCAGTCCCCCCTCCTCCCCTCTCTCTCTCTCTCTCTCTCTCTATATATATATATATATATATATATGTAATATACACATGTATATATTATATAATATATATATATATATATATATATATATATATATATATATATATATATATATATGCATATGCCTTTATCTTATCAATCTCAGTTTTACTTCAGGGAACTGTTTTTCGCTTTCTTCTGAAATGCAAATGCTTTTTTTTTTTTTTTTTAAGTTTGCCTAGTAAATTGAATTAGACCCTTAAATAATAAAAGTATTGGAAGCATAAGAGCTGTTTATATGGCAGGTAGCACGTCTCACAGAGTGTGCTGCTTTCAACGAGTTGGCTGCCCACTGAAGGAGTATTTTTATACATATGGACGGTTATATGGGCATGGGAAGAAGGAACAACAGAATGCATTACACAAGTATTTAATACAAGGAGAATATATTCCTTTGGCATCCCTCACAAGCTTAGGAAAATAATGTTCTCTGATGACGTTCATTGTCGAGGTAGTCTAGCTTAATGAATGGTTGTAATACATTACCCCTTCATTGTAGGTTTGGATTTTAATCAAAACTCCAGCTTTCCATGGCTTTTAATATTGTTGTTTTTATAGATCAACCAACTGTTGTATATCATTTCGTTTAATGTGTAAAACTAAATGATACTAGCAATGAATGAAGCAGATGAAAAGTTAATGATTGATGGGATCTTGTTGAGTACGTTTGCAGTAAGTGGTGGAGTGCTGTAAGGGAATGTTATTTCTCCTCTGCTGTATTACAGTCTGATATGTCTTACAATGAAAAGTCATCAGTGATGTAAAATAAGGTCCGGAATCGAGTAACGATAGCAATTGACACTTATAATATGCAGATGATGCTACTTTAATAAGCAAACACCCAAAGGATTTACAAAGTTTGTTTAATAGAATGCTTCATATATCTAAGAGAGTTTGAAGTCAAAATAAAGGTAAGAAAGGCAGAAGTAGTAAGGACAAAGTTTGAGCAGAGGAACAAAATAACATTACTATGAGAGTCAGAGCCTTTGTCCCGGTGTTTTTCCAGAATAACTTTTTTTCTGTGCATTTGACAAAGATATTACGTAGCCGTAGTACATTTAACATCCCTACCTAATTTTCGGCTGCATTCTTTATTACTTATATTAGAAAAAATTATATTCATAAGAGTAAAATAAAGCAGCCGAAGCCAGTGGCGGAACACTCTGATGAAAGGGTTCAAAGTTATACGTGACGTAAACATATGACGTCCCGACTCCCCCCACAAGGTGATGACGACAAACAGCTGTCTCTGAAATTCTGAATGAATATCGTACCTCGTCAAGGCTTCAAGAATGGCGGCTATGATAAGTCATTGTCCCCGTGGTTGCAGGACAGCTTTTGTGATTCGACTTGCACAATTGTTTAGAAATGAGGAGGCCCGTGGCAAACCCTACGTAAGCTTGAACAGGTAAATGAACAATAGGGCGATTCACTAGAGCAGACCTTCAGGCCAAGTTACAGGAGGCCAGGCTTTGTGCTAACCCGGAGATGTGGACATCCAGGACAGGAGCTGTTCGGCATTCTCAGCGCTTTGAGGAGGAGTACTGGACGTTGGATAATATCCATGAGAGCGTGGAACCTGTCATCATAAACATAGCCACTGATGATGAGGATGAGGATGAAGACCTCTTCCTGGACAGCGATGGAGAAGAAATTGTTTTTCTGTATTGGATGTTTCATTTCTGTACTTGCAAAATATGTTTTTGAAACATATAAGCCTAACAATAGTTGTTTCATTATAAAAATGTATTACACATATTGATACTTATCAATAAATCGAAGTATATCGATTTAATAATCTACTCTAAAAACCAACTCCTCAAACAGCGACAAAACTTACAGAAAATACACCTTCACGGTGTTCGAGCCACTTTGTAAATAAATGTAAATGGCAATCTCCGTTTCAATTTCCTTATCACCTTATACTTGACAGGTTACTATTTTAAAGTGGCCACTCTTCACAGTGGATTGGATTGATTTGGAGCATGGAATTTAGGGCATAGCCTAAGGGTGGAACCTATTAATGCCATTCAGGTCTGAGAAATAGTTGGAGGTATTGGAAAACAAGCAAGGAAAAAGCAATGTATAAAAAATTACAGAATATTAGCAAGAAAAAGGGATAGAGGGTTGTTGGTCATTTTGTGTTAAGATGACTTACCAATCTAATCCTATGCGGTTGTCTATTTATTACAATGATCGTCACTGTCATATTAGGAAAAATATCAAAGGAGTTACGACGAATGCAAAAAGTTTTCTTCATTTAGTTAATTGATTTTTAATTATATAATTTTTCAGTGGAGAAATAGTGATAGAAAATAATTCCTCTGATTACTTGTAGAAACCCTTTTCTTCAAGGACCTCATGGCATAAATCCTAGATACTACTACTACTACTACTACTACTACTACAAAGTGTAAACAAGGAGTATTGGTTGTATTTCATTGTTGCCAGAGGTTGAGACTTTTTCACGAATAGCCAATTGTCCATCGAGGAGGAGGCAAGTTAATGACGTCATAAGTTACGTCATTATATCTTCGAAAGACATTCCTCTGAGTTTCCTGGCGATGTCTACAAGAAGTCGGTGTTTCCCTTATAATTACCAGAATTATGCAACTTTCGTAATACAGAATACAGTAAAAAAAAATTAGGTAGGGATGTAAGATACCCAGACAAAGTGTCATCTTTTTCAGGTACGTTGATAAAATTTTATTCCGGAAAAACACCGGGACACCGGCCGTGAATCTCATAGTAGATGGAAAAAGTATTAATGAGGTTGAATCTTTCAGATATTGAGAAACTGATATCCAGTACAGAGAATATATGCATACATAATGCATATATATGTATACATATACTGTATATATATACATATATATATATATATATAAAATGTGTATGTGTGTAAATATAAATGAATAAATGTATAAAGATTTTAAAAAAACCATGATGTAAACAGATCCTAAACGGGACTCCCTACCCTACCTACCTTAACCGTTAGTGTGACCTGAGCCAAGGCGGCACAGAGTTAAAATGGCTAACTAATTACCTCCGAACATTTCCTTGACATCATACAATAAATCTGCACTTAGCACTCTTACAAAGATATTGCCATACCTTAAACAACGCCGTCGTTCATCGCATAAGTAAAAATACTAAAAGGCTTTTAACTGGCCTCTTGAAGTGGTCGTTCGTTTGTGCTTTTGCAATATTATCGTTCAGCAGTTACGAATTATCTCTGTCTCCCTCTCTCTTGGTTACTGTGGTCATATGTGTGTATATGTATGTATGTATGTATGTATATATATATATATATATATATATATATGTGTGTGTGTGTGTGTTTGTGTGTATGTGTGTGTTAATTGTACTTAGGAGAATCGCCTTATTTAGTTGGGTTTTCTTGGCAAGCTAAATTGTGTGGGCACGTCATTCAGATACCTAGTGGTTAGCCGACTGGAGAGGGACATAACCACGTGTTAACTGTCATTGGGCTTCCAGTATCATTTAATTTGAAGCTGTGCGTTCATTCCCTCCCTACATTAAACAGCCATGGAACATAACACACCCTTGGCTTGAAGCCATCACTACACCAGGGCTACAGTTGGTTCCCTTTAAATATGATTGAGTTTGTGTTTATGTGAAAATCCCTCTTCTTATACTTATGCAGAAAGTATACAACTGTTTTGCTCGTTTAAGTTCACTTTCAGTGGGAGTTCCTTCCACTTTCTTTGTTATATAAATTTTGACCAATGCTTTTCTTTCACTTGAAATAAAGCCACGCGGTGTTACTGAATTTGGTCAGCTTTCAACCTTTCATTTTCACTTCCAGAAGAGAGCATGGGATAAAGGAGACTCATACTTCCAGTACCCATATAGAATATAATTTTAAACTGAGTTGACCCTAAGGATGTGACGCACTTAATTTGGCGACAACTTTCGAAGATGGTCTATGACCACCTCTTCCTCTTGCTTCTCCTCCACCTCTTTTCATTACAAGCTCCTTCCTATTCCCCTCCTCCTTTTCTACTTGAGCTCGACCGTATCCTCAAGCACCGTCGAGACTGAGTTCCTCAACTTGGATGGGCCTTGAGGAGTTCCAGCTGAATAGAAGGAAGTCGCATTGTAAAGATGAGACCCCCACTTCTGGAAACTGGTTAGTTTAAGCTTTTTGAAAAATGTGATTGAATGGGGATTGCCTGGAAGGAACACAAGGCTTGGAATGTTAGCTGGGATGGGATGGGGCGATTTGGTCTCTACTTTTGAATGCGAGTCTTCGAAAAATTAGTAATCAGATGGAGAAGGAACTGGAACAGTGGTAGAAGGGAGGAGATGAAAATACGGATAAGAATGGCCAGGGGGAAGGGGATGAAGAGGTATCTACAGTAGACTAACCTCGAGGAATGCGAAGATGATGCGGCTGTTGTTGAATGGTAACGAGGTAATTGGCTGTTTGTGGTTTCAGCGAGAAACGGTCATTAATGGCATCCGCGCACAGGTAGCGGAGGTCTTTTCAAAATGAGATTGTTTGTGGGTTAGGTTTCTCTGTGGAGTACTTCCCCTGATTGCATTAACAAAAACGAGTCTCAATGGCCTCTTTCATTCTATATGTGACTTTCCACTTTCGGAACTGTTCTCGAAAATGGTCAAGTTGAAAGTCTTTATTCTCCAGGATGAACGGGTGTTTCTTTGTCTTAGCTGGATTTTTCGAAAAAGCTTTGCTAAGTCTATGCTCATGTAAGTCTATAAAAACCTCATGTTTTCAACAGAGACAGCATGAATGTCTGAATATTTGAAAGAATTTGGACTGGCAGTCTTGTATTATATAGATCCAGGACTATTTTCCCTAGGTGTCTTGTTTGCCACTCCTAAGTATGTGTATTCTTGAATACGCCTTTATGAATGAGCAAAAGAATTTGCTTAAATGTAATTAGTTTAGCTTCTGACAAGTTTGAAAAGAGTTCGGAGAAACCATTACCATTCATTTATTTTTTCCTCATTAAAGCTTGTCTGTAATAACATAGACATTGAGAGAGAGAGAGAGAGAGAGAGAGAGAGAGAGAGAGAGAGAGAGAGAGACTCATTTCCAAAACTCATTAAAACAATTTCCATTATGTGTCTTTTTATGTTGTTTTCCGTTCATTGAATTTTTTAAAATATTTATTAACGATGGTATTCTTCGTTACTGTTCGTCTATTTTTTTAAAATTTTAATAGCAGTTGTTTTATGATGACTAATTGTATGAAACATACAGTATAGCGTTTCAGTTTTTTCATGCAGTTTTTATGTATGAAGAGGATTATTATTATCACTAACGAACATACATTTCTAAAGGAACAAGCAATAAGATATATATATATATATATATATATATATATATATATATATATATATATATATATATATATATATATACTGTATATGAGCTCTTTCATCACTACCCGATAATTGACTAATCAGGTTATAGTGACATGAGGAAGTAATTCTTACTGTAAGTCGATCCGATATTTTGGTTAATAGGTATCAGCAGATCAGAAAGAATTCTTCATCATCTTCTTCGGAGAGAATCATTAAAGTCATTGAATAAATCTGGAGAGACATATTCGTTATAATTGAAGATTAATTGCGTGGGAAGTATTTTTTTCCTTGCATGTTTTAAGCAAAGCGTATGGAAATGATGGAAAAACTTTTGTCATTTTAATTTGGATATTGTAGAGATATAGCGGCGTCTTAACCACGTTTACTTACCTGTGATTTCAGAAGACAAACCCCAATGGCAGACTAGCTATAGGACAAAGTCCAATCAGTTGAATTTGTCGAGTGATCCGGGTGCTAGTCTTATTTAATCACTTTCTTTACCATTTGGAAGCTTGAATAATAAAAGGAGTTTTGCCTTATATGTTAACAAGGTATTGATGCCATGGCATGTTCTCAAGGTATTGGTCTAGTTTTTATTGTGAATATATTTATTTATATTGTAATTTGGCTGATTTTCTTATTGAAAATTTAATAGACTTGCATTATGCGGAAGAAGAAAATTTGTTGCAGAAGAGAGCTGTTGTTTCACTCTTATGATTGCTGCTAATATTGTTGTTTTTCTTGTATGTCTTGTGGGCTGTTAAGCTGAATACTTGGATGTACATAACACCCCAGCAAAACTGAATGAAGTCAGTATTCTGTAGCTTATTTGTATTAAAAATCTCTGTTTTATCTTCGGTGTCCTTGCGAGCATGACGTGTTTTTAGTTTGAGTTTATAGGAAACGGATTAGAGGACATTTACAAGAATGTGTATGGAATTGTTTTGTCCAACTTATGTTTTAGATATTTTCCACAAAGCAGTGAAGTGAATCCATAAAAAAGTCATGGAAGTGAGTGCCAAAGAACACCGTTTGTTTCTTTTACTTCATCGAATTAGAAATCATTTAATGAGCTTTGAAAATATTCAGTGTAAATGTTATCTTTCACAATAGTGTAAAAAGAGTGTTTATAAAATGTCCTTAACATTGTAGTGAAATAGTTAACAAAGTCACATACATTGACTGGGGCATGGAATTAAAAGCAGAATAAAGTAACGTAGGTATACTGTAAAAACTTGCCAAAGGACTGCTCTTTTTGCACACCTTTTTGTATATTATTGATGCGTCCCATAGCACAGTAATATATAATATTGAGTAACGCTCTTTATCCAATTCTAACCAAGGTTTTCGAGAGATGTTTCAGAGGTAATTAAAGAATGTCTTCATCAACCCTTTGTGTGACGCCAGATAACTCTCAATTAATCAATCAATCAATCAATCATCAACCCTTGTTAATGTTCCTTGTTTTTTTTTTTTTTTTTTTTTTTTTTCATCCAATGCCTTGGTAAATCTTTTGGTAACACCGAATCTTTGTAACATTTCATTTGTATTATGTAGCTGGCTTTTGTAGTTGGAATACTTGAAGGCGGCAGATCTTACACTCCGTTGCTTCATTTTCCTTCCGTGTTTTTTCTCATTTATATATATATCTATATATACTCGTATATATATGTATATATATATATATATATATATATATATATATATATATATATATATATATATATATATATATATGTGTGTGTGTGTGTGTGTATGTGTGTATGATTATAATCACTTCAGCACGTGGTACGTTTACCGCATATTACCACAGGTGAAAGAATGTGTGTGTGTAATATATATATATATATATATATATATACACCCATATACATATGTATATACATATATGTGTATGTATACATATGAATATAATGAGTTAGGGGGTGGCTGAATGTTGTTTTAGAAGCTTCAATGGATAAAAAAGTGTAAACTGAAAATATTGCTATTCATCGAATAGCCATTTTAGGGTACACCTGGTGCTACAGTTTTTTCATATCTTTTTTTATGCTTTTGTTTTTGCGTTTAGAGAGCGTACCAGGTGTAGTAAAGCGATTTTTTTTTCGTTTTTTATGTTCTCATATATTTATATGCCCATTGTTTTAGTAAAATGCTGTGGGCCTGGAAACTGAAATTATTTTCAAGAGTTGTTAACGAGAGCCCACGATTGTTGTGTGCCTGTGCTTTTTTGTTATTTATAAACCGTTCCGTGGGTCTTCTTTTCATCCAGAACACTTCAGTTTAGACTTTTACTTTTTATCATTTACTAATGTAACAGTGACAGGTCATTTTTTTTTATTTATCACTACCCAAAAATCGTTCTCAGATTACTGTTTAAGCGTTTGAAGGAAATCAACTTTAAATTATTTTAGTCAGAGCCTGTTATTATGTATATAGATGGAAGTTTTATATTCACCTATAATTCGTTTTAAAATAGAAGTATATCCAAGTGGCAGACCGAATCCTAAACACTGAGTATGAAAATTGAATTCGCTCAAATGTTTAATTCAAACATATTACGTCATAAGAGCACTGAGAAGTCATTTCTTACCAGTTTGATTTGAAACACTTCGGGAGTCTTTTTGGTGGGTTAATGATGAATACACCTTTTTATGGTTCAGATTTAGGCTTGAAAGATATTTTTCTTTCGCTGTGACAACCAAAGGAATTGGCATCTCGTTGCTCATGCTTAGTTTTGGTTCAAGTAAAAATTGGGAAAAAATTGCAACCAACCGTAATATTTACTCCCAATGTCAATAGAGTCAAGTGCTTCCATCCCCACCCACACCTCTCCCCATTCATATAACATTCATTGATCCCTCTTCGATATGCCCACTTGCGCTCATGGCTTTACGCTTTCCCACCTTTACTCTCAGCTTTCTCCTCTTTAAAACGTCTTTTAACTTTTTGCTCACTTCTTGAAGTTTCATTTCGCTGTAGCCAATCACTCTGTGTCATCTGCAAAAAACAGCTCATTTTCTTGGCCAACTTTTTGGCGAAGCTTGATTTCTTTTCCTTCGCTTCTTGCATGCTTCATCCATAAACATATTAAGCAGCCTTGTCGACGTAATACACCATTGTCTCAGACGTATTTAGCACTAAACCAGTCACTTGCCCTTGTACATGTTCTGGAACGCTTCAGCTCCATTGTAAAAGGTTTAATCGCTCTGGACACGTTTTATATATATATATATATATATATATATATATATATATATATATATGTATGTATGTATGTATGTATGTATGTATGTATGTATCTATGTATGTATGTATAAATGATTCACGAAGATATGGAACGTGTTAAATGTATAAATAAAAGCAAATGCCTTTATTTATATGTATACATACATACATACATATATATACATACAATATATATATATACATATATATATATATATATATATATATATATATATATATATATATATATATATATATACACACACACATTGTGTGTGTATGTGTGTCTTATTAGCTTGTACATAAAGATAAGATATAAATACAACAAGTCTCATAACTTGTTGGCCCTTCAGAACATAACCACAAAGAAAACGTGAACGATATTAAAAAAGTACTTTTATGAATGAATGTTGTTAATGAAAGGTTTGAAATGAACATTTCCTGACTGAAGCCAGTTTTGTTGTGGCAAATGGAGAAGGGATGAGAATGGAAGTAAAATTAAGAATAAGACCATTAGAGAGAGAGAGAGAGAGAGAGAGAGAGAGAGAGAGAGAGATTAGCGTCTCTTCTGCTTCTAGTGTTCTCTAGAGGAAATAACGTCAAAAGAGGGGACGGTTTGGACTGATGGTCCCTTCCGTTTCGTCATCTTGCCTCCTCTCCCCCCTGCCCCCTTCCATTGAAGATCTGGAATTCAAGGGTTCATCCTCTCAGCAGCTACCTACCCCATCCGCTCCCATGACGCTCGGTAGCCATAAACTGGTGTCGTAAAAAGAAAAAATTCTCATTACCCGTACAGAGAATGTTACTGCTGCCCGACTACCCAAACTCGTATGCGTTTTTTTTTTCTTGTCGTAGCTACCTGTCTCTGTTTGTGTTTACTATATAGGTTTACTCTCACACACACACACACATATATATATACTGTATATATATACACATATGCATTCGCAAACGTAACTGTTCACTTATGTATATAAGTTTCTAGTTATATTTCCTGACTTGTTTTCTTTTCAAATAGTTTTCCATATATTAGTTATATGGTTTTGTGTGTGTGTGTGTATATTTGTAAGTCTAAGATTTTCTCGATGTTTTTACACTTGGCGTACGTGGAAATACTTGCACTTTACATAGATGGTACTATGCTAGTTAACATTATATATGTAATTAAATTATTTATGTTTGCTTTGAGGTTATTCGTGGTTTTATGTTTACTAATAGTAAAATTTTACCCCTTTTTGTTAGGTCCTCTGCTTTTATTCGTGGTTAATGTTTACATTTTGCATTCGTGTACAGGTAAATATAGTTATTTATATCGTTCATAGACTTTTTTCAACGTTAATTGCTTGTCTCTTTTGAAGGTAATTCAGTTATGTAGAAGAGTAGAAATAAGCCTTTTGAGTTTTTATTTGACTTGAGTCGATATCTGAATTTATGGTTTGGTATTTTCTTGGATTTTCTTCGTTGGTAATGCATCTGTTTGTACACGGGGTAACTAGTTTTGTGAAGTTAGTCGTTTAAATAGATTTTTCTTACTTTATCTATGGTTGCATCTTTAATTGTTTATAATTTTCTTGTTTTGCCTTAGTGTAATTGTATCCAGTACAGATACATGGTTTTCTGTGTATTTGCAATTGTAAGAATAAACGTTACGTTATACAGGTATAATTATGGAAATAAATATATAACATTACGAGCAGTGGCAGTTGATAAAATTCCAGTCATAAACGTTTGCTGTAATGATGGCATAAGCAACACTATCTCTAATGGGATGTTTTAATCAACAATGAAGACTACTGATCACAAGCGTTAGAATATTTCTTTTCCAGTGTTCATGTGTCGTCGTGCGAGTACGTACTGTACTGCATATGTCAAATTTCAATTGGAAGTTGAGCGGAATTAATGCCTCTGCCTGCAGAGCAGGCTTGACCTGTGTTCGCAAAATAGGAATATTAAAGATGGTAGTAAGAAAGCTGAGCAAAAAATAGAAGATAAGATATTAAATACTGGTATTTCCTTGCTTCGAGACCTTGAACCCCCTACATTAAATGTTTATTTTGATAAAATATACATTAATTCTTTTAGAGGAAGCTTTACTATCACCTGTTTTGGTACGTTAGTCATGCCCGTATTCATCAGGGCAGAACATTTTATATATATACATATATATATATATATATATATATATATATATATATATATATATATATATATGTGTGTGTGTGTGTGTGTGTGTGTGTGTATGTATGTATGTATGTATGTATGTATATATATATATATATATATATATATATATATATATATATATATAGAGAGAGAGAGAGAGAGAGAGAGAGAGAGAGAGAGAGAGAGAGAGAGAGAGAGAGGACGATACTGTTATTCAGCTGGCTAGTCAGCAGCGCGCCGTCCTCGCAAGTTAATCTTCTCTCTCTTGCATATACTCTCACACTTTGTGGATATTAGAGCAGTTCCGTTCCAAAACTCTTTCTTTCCATTTAGGGAAAAATTTTTCAGTTTTCTGTTCTCCTGAATCCCAAGTTTATGAGTTATTTAGGTTTCACCATGTGATTCCCAGATTATCTCCTTGTAATCAAACCCCTCAAAATCATTAATCAACTTTTTTTCATCCATGCTAAAATTTTTACCATATCTTCATCACAGCTCAGAATTTCCCACATTTTACACCTTCTTACTTCACTAGTAAGTTCTGTCATAATATTATGTATTCAATATCACATTTCACTTCCATGAAGGAGAGTTGGTCTAACAACTACTGCTTCCCTTGCATCGTGATTTACATTTTTTTAATATGTCGCTTTTACTCATTCATACCTGTGTGAATCCACTATTTGTATATTTTCACCTTATATGCTCACATTCACCGAACTTTCTTGTCTTTATCTTTGACATCTCTTATTGCCCCATCTATAAGTCAATCAAGTATCTATTGAAACTATTAATTTCTTACAGGCAGATGTTATTGGAAACTATGGAAGTCTCAGAATTATCTGTTATGTGGTCAGTATTTTGAATTTTTCCGTTGTTAGTGCTGTTAATGATCCTGCGTTCTCTCCTGGTCGATGTACGAAGACAATATTTAATCACAAATTTTGTTTTCTGTTTATTAGTGGATTATGTTAAAAACTTGAGGAAGCCTGATCAATCGGCAGGATTGTCAAATTTGAGTTTGCCGTGGACAGTTTTGGTCGCTGTTCTTGTTCTTCAGTTGTGGGTCTGAAAGTTTGGAAGAAGGCTCTGTTTCCTCTTAGTTGTGGTAGTTTAGCTAACAAAGATGGGTTTAAAGGTATGCAGTTTCTTACTAAACAGGCAAAGATATTTATAGCGATGAATACCATCTCTGTTTTTCTCTCGGGCATATAATCATTTCTCAGTAACTGAAATGAAGTGGTAGTATATAAGTGGAAATTCTGATAGATAGTCTTTCATAAGGGTCACAACATGTAGCACCTCTTGCAATAATTCTTTCAGTCTTTTAGTTTCTCCAATGAAATTTATACCATATGGCATTTCTGTTAAATTAAAGTGTTTCTTATGTGAAAAGTTGCCTGATCTGGTTTAGTTTCGTGTCAACAAATTAATGGTTTGTTCAATGGTTGAATGACCTTTCACTGAAGTGTACATGACTGGACACTTACGGGGTCAGTGCATTCTCATTTGGCATTCATGCGTCTTTTAACACTGGTAGGTTTTCAGCATAACGGTGGTAGGAATTGACTTTTCTTTTTTATTGTTTGATTTGAGTGCGTCAAGAAAAGATTTCCCTCCATTTGCACCTCTGTCATTTATCTACTTTCACTCTATGGTGAAAGTCAGCACACCTTTCATTGGAATAACACATGAGATTTTAAAATTCATGTTTGTTCTTGTTAGTGATCTTTTTACATGTTAACAACCTAAATCTTGATAGCCAAGTAGTTAAAGTCAGTGCTGTCTTAGTTTCTGAACTAGACCCTGGTTCGAAACCTGGCCGGTGTAGAAGCATGTATCAATTTTAATTCCACTGGAGTGAAAATTATATATATATATATATATATATATATATATATATATATATATATATATATATATATATATATGTGTGTGTGTGTGTGTGTGTGTGTGTTCGTATGTACGTACATGTGTAGTATATGTGTGTTTGGAGTTGGGTCAAAACTTTTTTAGCAGAGAAGTTTACATGTCGTATGGTTGTGTATGTACATTATGTAATTATTATGTACACGTGTCTTTTTGGGAGAAATGCTTCAAGGAATTTCAGGGTCAATACACGGCCAGAAAGCGAGAGGGACGAAGGTGTCGAGAGAAGCCGCAAAAAAGTAAAGATGTTTAGCGTTTGCATGTTTTTATTACCGAAAAGAACGAGTCAATTCGTTTTGTAGAAATTACATAACAGTTGACTGCATTCGTTCTGTGGTTAATGGGTGTGAGAGACTCGGACAAGAGTTATAAAAAATAACAATGTTTTGAGTGCAACCTTATTTTCTCATGAAACTAAATGACCATTTACAGAGGTTTAGTTATAAAAAGTCACATTGAAGGTTCTAGTTTTGAAAGGTTGAGATTGTAAGTCTGTGTTTCTTATCATTTTTTAAAACATCCATGTATCTCAATTTTCCTCTGCTTAAAACGAATGTGGTGTGATTCTCCTCAGCCCGGAATGAGATGTATACCCCATTTTCTTAAGAGAGTATTTGAACTGAATATTAACCAGAGTTACTTTTAGTATGTTTATGGTTCTTTGATGTTTCTGCAAGTGCTTTTTCTACAACCTGATAGAATGTTTTCTTTTATTCACTTTCTTGCCACAATTACTCAGTAAACCGCTTATAAGTAAAGAACTGTCACTGCATTTTACGTCAATATTATACTTTATTATATATATATATATATATATATATATATATATATATATATATATATATATATATATATATATTATATATATATATATATACAGTATATATATATATATACATACACATACGTACATATTTATAATATATAAACTGTTTTTTACAGGTAATCTGCTTGCCTCCCTCCCCCCTTACTAACATTGTGAATCAGGTACCCAGTTGTTACTCAAGTATTGTAGATCGCAGCTGGGTTGAAGAGAGGTAGAGAAACAAGAAGAATCTTACAAGACATGACCGTTGAGTACTCCGTCAAGAAATGTATAACATTAAACGAGAGGGCCTCGGTGAGGTAATCATCACCCCACTGGCATATGCCCAACATTCCTCTCTCTCTCTCTCTCTCTCTCTCTGTATGTGTGTATTTTTATATTTTCATCATTTTGTTCCCCCCAAAGAAAAATCTGAATTTATGTAAAATGCCATTGTGGAAAACTAATAGTAGAAAATTACTGCTTGCAATAAAAGGGGAAGATACATTTATTGGGAAAGTAAAAGGATAGAAAAAAAAAACGAAAGGGTTAAAGTGGGGAGTGGGTTTTTATCATCCCTTTAGTGGAAGGGATACAGGTACCTATATATTGGGTTGGATACGTAGGGGATTTGATCCATTTGGGGAGACGTAAAAGCCCCATTTCGAAGGGTTTTAGTGAAGCTTTTTGTGATGAAATGAGGTGAATGTATGGGAAGTTCAAATAAAAGGGGGAAGAAGGGGGGAATTGGTTGTCGACTACTGCTTATTAGGTGGAAGCAGCAAATGGGAACAGTGGTGTGAAAGAGAGAGAGAGAGAGAAGGAATATTTTATGATATTTCGCCATCGTTTCAAGTTTTAAGAAATTGCAGAGAGATTAATACAATCAAATAAATATCCCGAAGATTATACATAAGATATAAGCATTATTATCAGTGATTTATGTTCTACGTCAGTCTGTAGGCTTTGAATTATTTGACATTCTGGCGCAGACATAAGGGATATACTGCAATTTTATAGTTAGACATTGGTCAGTAATTTTATATACGTGTATATATTTACATACGCATGTATGTATATATATGTAAAGCAATTCAGATATGAAAGTGGTAGTGACTTTTGACCTTTTATCGGGATCTTTCCATGTTAGGGGAAAAGAATAAATGCTAGAATATATATATATATATATATATATATATATATATATATATATATATATATATATATATATATATATATATATATATATATATATATATATATATATATATATATATGTATGTATGTAGTCATTTTTTTTATGTTATGTTCTTCGCAGAGGCACCGACAGAATCGTAGTAAAAATGATGAATAAATTCCTCCCGACAATAGCTGCGTAATGAAATAAAACCAACCTTTCCCTTGCTTAAATAAGTAAAGCTAAAAGCGCTTTGAAGTTTGATGCCAAATAAAATCTGGGAGAGAATTAGTCATTCACGCTCTCGCGTAATTAAGAAAGAAAAAAGAAGGTTCATTAAAACTTTTCGAGATATTCAAGTGTGGACGGAGAGAGGGAGAGAAAAGAGAGAGAGAGAGAGAGAGAGAGAGAGAGAGAGAGAGAGAAAAGAAATAGCGATGACGGAGTGAATGGAAGGGGGACAAAAATATGAGAAGCATAATGAGGGATTCTAAGAAATGAGAGTCATTGAGGAGAGAGAAAAAATCATAAATATCAGAGAATGTGAGCCTGGGGAGGGAAGGAGGGACGTTGAAGAGATGGGGAGTGGGTGTGAGAGAGCTGTGTGGAAAGTCGATGGCAAAGGTAGAGAATAAATTAGGGGTGAACAGAAAGTGCGATCACGTACACACACTCGTATGGAGAGAGAGAGAAAGAGAGAGAGAGAGGAGAAAGCATGGGAAAATTAGAACTGCTTGAAAGCGATATTTTTGCTAGGGAAATAGGGAGAGGAGAGGAAATTTCCCCGGGAAAATTAGATGCGGACAGTTGGGAATTTTTGCAGCAAAAATGGAGATGCATAAACTCATGGAGTCTAGGGGAGAGAGAGAGAGAGAGAGAGAGAGAGAGAGAGAGAGAGAGAGAGAGTATGAATCATCATGAAAACGAAGGAGACAGAGAGAGAGAGAGAAAGGAATAGAGATTCCCTGGGAAATAAGGAAACAGGCGATCGGAAATAAGGGGCAGAGAGCGGAAAGAGGGTGTGGGAGAAATCAGTCCTTCTTTTGCGGTCTCGTGGGAGGAGAGGAATTGGACAGAGTAAAAAGAGGGAGAATGAAAAGATGGAGATGGGAAGCGAAGGGGGAAGGAAAAAGGGGGAAAGTAGAGGGAATAATGGAAAAGAAACAACTGCGCTTGTTTTTATATGCATTATCTTTGTACACTTTTTATTTTTTTTTTAGAAGTCACTGTACCGATCATGCTCTAACTGGTGTATAATGTACGAAAATCGTTTCGAAAAACGTAACTTTACAACTTCAAAATGCTTTCATTCTTGTTTTAATGACACACACACACACACACACACACACACACACATATATATATATATATATATATATATATATATATATATATATATATATATATATATATACATGTACAGTATACACACACACCCATATATATATGTGTGTATGCATATGCATATATATAGATTTATATATACAAAATATATATATATATATATATATATATATATATATATATATATATATATATATATATATATATATATATATATATATATATATATATATATATATATATATATATATATATATATATATGTATATATATGTTACAGTAAATATTAGTTTAATACATTTGACCCCAGGGGCTAGTACTAAACACGGCGAAACAGGGTAGATGAATCACCGTTTCTCCGTGTTTAGTACTAGCCCTTAGGGATCAAATGTGCCTAAGCGAGTTGCTCATTTCACAAATTCCCTAGGGATTTCTTGAAATCTGATTTCACATATTTACTGTACATATATGTGGGTGTGTGTGTGTTTCCAGTTGCAATAAAGACTTCTTTAACTTCTCTATTCCTCATTCACTTTTGGAAACATCACTAAAATCCTCTATCCGAGCAGGAAATAAACGAAGAAATTTTAACCTTCCGGGGCAGGAACTGAATCCATGCGCAGAGGTTATAGCGAGAGCGCAGTGGCGTTTCCGCAGGAACTTCTGTGCGTGTTTGAATCCCGCTCGGATAAGCTTATCCCAGAAAGTGCCAGGTAGTCGAAAGGTTAAAGAGGTCAATGGTATATATATATATATATATATATATATATATATATATATATATATATATATATATATATATATATATATATATATATATATATATATATATATATATATATAATATATAATATGAATAAAAGGAAAATAGAAGGAAGGTACTGTGTTAATGCGATGGGCTACAAAGTGGAACGTCTTGCAAACGTAAGTAAGGAAATGACTGTGGGAATTGTGTGAAAGAAAATGCAAAAATACAGGAAGGCGAAGAAGCGTGTGAAGAAATGGGGGAGCGATGGACAATCGTGAGAGAGAAAGATGAATTAGTGAGAGAGAGAGAGAGAGAGAGAGAGAGAGAGAGAGAGAGAGAGAGAGAGAGAGAGAGATAAATTAGACAGTCACCAAGTTTGGTGTTTAGACAGACAGAGTGATTAATAGTGGTAGCATCATTATTTATGAGAAGTTTCTTGAGATACAGAATACATTTGTTTGCTGTATGTTTTCGAAATTTGAGTGAATTTATATGATTTTCACAGATTAAGGTAAAACTAAATCATTGATCGCTTGGAAGTATTGGCATACTTAGATAAAAGTCTATACCAAAAAATATATTCCACACATAAAAATGTAATAAATAAAATAAGTTGTGGATTGCTATATAGTATTCAAGCCTTCCGGTTGTCAATAAGTGTTTTAGGGATGAGGGTGTTATCTACATGCAATTTTATACTGTGGGTATGACGCACCATTCACTAAAAAGATGAACAGAGGCATAAATGTAATGTAACGGAACTTGTCTAAACCGCTCCGGCTCTGTCGGAAACTGAACCTGGGACCTCTTGCTTGCTGGAGAGGCGTGGCGCCCAGGCACTTGGCCACGTGGACCCAAACATATATATATATATATATATATATATATATATATATATATATATATATATATATATATATATATATATATATATATATATATATATAATATATATATATGTATATATATATATATATATATATATATATATATATATATATATATATATATATATATATATATATATATATGTATATATATATAATGCGTGTGTGTGTGTGTAATAAGAAATTAAGAGGAATTCCTTATGAAACCTTTTATAAAGGTAGAATGAAAGGGCTGATAATCGCAGAATAGCCCTGCCATGATTGGCCGTGGGAATTCAGAAAAGGAAACGCTGACTGTTTGTAGCATTTATTTAGTCAGGTCTTCCTTTTGAAAGTAAGCCGATTTGCTGAATGTGAATTAAAGAAAAAGGTGAAGTTATGAAGCTAATTTTCGCCATAGTGCATGCAGAGTAAGGAGATTTGAAATGTTGAAAAGATTTAGGTACAAGTGTGAGGTAAATATGTTAGGTGAAGAGCTGAGTCAGAGTGTCTAGATGTAGTATGGTAACTACATATACATATACATATATATATATATATATATATATATATATATATGTATGTATGTATGTATATGTATATACTGTATATATGTAATATATATATGTATGTATGTATTATTGTATGTTTGTATGTATATGTATATTATTCATTTTTTGGTTAGTTCTAATATATACTTACATCTAGATGTCAGATGCCTTTCTTTTATTTTAAAATTCGAATTGGTTTTTGTGATTATTTGGAAAACGACACTCGGGCGCACAGCTAACTTTATTAGCTCTTTTAATTGATTTTTGTCTATAGTATTGTCCATGTTTTTGGAACCTGAATTGAATTGCTCATTCATCTCAGGTATGCCTTCTAACCAAGCTTGTTATCTAGATGTGGATGTACATTCGTTTAAGTACTTCTTTATACAACAACAACAACAGCAAAAAATGCCGTTTCTTTAAATTCACTAATGAAATGTAAATGTTCTGCCTCTTCCTATTTTCAAAGATTCTTGACGAGATTCCTTTCTTTTAAAGTCGGTCCTGGTTCTTTTCCTTGTCCGGAATTAAGCCCCATTCTTTGGTTCCTTCCCCATCTTTTTTATCTCTCATTTTTTGGAAAAACAGCTCGATTTTGTGTAAGGACCATGAAACGATGAGCGATGATCCTTTGCGTGTTGTATGATACCTTATGCACATCAGAACCAATTTCTGATGTATTGGAGCGAGACCCGAGTGAGGGGCAGGAATCGTAATTTGGGCGAAGGGACCGGCACATCCAAAATAAATTTGTTCTCATACCCGGTACCGTTTGCGAACTTGGGAGAAGGAGGAAAAGGTCCTTAAGAGCTGGATTTACCTGTAGGGTTCAGTGTGCTCATCGAGCATTGTTGAGAGAGAGAGAGAGAGGTGAGATTCCCTCCATAAATATGTGCCCTCAGTTTTTTTTTTTTTTTTAATGGAAGAAAAAGAGGCTACATAGGAATGTCTGCCTTGGTCTTAGAGAGCCAGATAAGCCAGTCCTGCAAATACACCATAAGGTTTTATTTATAAAGTGTAAATAGGAAAACAGGTGTGATATTAATAGATAAGATCTCCTTCCTTTTGCCTTTAAATTGTGTGTGTGAGAGAGAGAGAGAGAGAGAGTAGTTATTTTACACGATGACATTAACTTATAATTATAAATCTAAAAGATGATTTTAGTTATATGTCACTTGTTTGAAAGTATGATTTTACATTACCTGTCGCAAAGAGTTTACAATTTATTCTCGAACAAAGTCACAATCACGGAACTATTAACAAACATTTTATGTAACTAATGAGATGTTGGCTATTTATACTCTAATTGGAACATTTTTGTTGTTACTGAATCAAGCTACTCGGTGAGTAGGTATAAGGATATCGGACAACGTTAATCGGAATGGGAACAATTAACGTAGTATGTGTCGCTAAAGAAAGAAATGATGGATGATGTATGATTATTATATAATTATCTTTATCTTTATTTAAAACGTGCATAAATCGAAATGAAACATATCTGAAGGGCATTAAGTTGCAAAGGATGTTTCCAAGGGATGCAATATTCATAATGTAAGAAGTGAAAAAGACAGAAAAGAAAAATAAAGTAAATAAGACATTTCAGAGCAAACTAACATAAAAATATATGCATTCATGCATAGGCTGCTACGTAGCTCAGAATATCCGAGGTAAAGGTGTATGGCGTTTGGACCTAAATTGCTGCTTGCGGCATACCTTAAACCTAGGAGCATAGGCTCCACAGCCCCTAATATTCGGTCTTTGCCACATCTTGACGCTTCAAAAGATCGTGTGGTTGCTGACCTGCAAAGCGAGTAGCACACTAGAGGTTTTGAGGTGCGGTCAGTAAAGGTCATTACATAAGATTTCGATTGAAGTAAAGTTAATGGAGGATGCAAGATGGATGACCTTTTTCTTTTCTGTAAATCTTCGGCCGAAAGCCCAAATGGACAAAGTCAACGGGCTATCAACCCAAGAGAGGCCCAAGGGGAAATCAGCCTCCAGTTAGAGACGCTTTTAAGGAAAAGGTGATAAGTTGATAAATATGACGGAATAGAAAATAAAACCGATACACCTGAATTCAGGAACCGTTAGCAGAAAGCAGGAACGAATTTGTTGCCAGTTTAAACATTTGGAGATCAGAAGACTAGAACTGCGCTAGGCAAGCTCTTCCACACGTTAGTTGTAACCAAACTAAAATTCCTAGCCAGCCAGTTCAGGTAAAGAAGCGTGCAAAGGATGCTTATCGTCGTAGTACGTTTTATGCAGCACACAAAATGAATTCACTTTACGTCTGTGCCACAAGTCAGCATAAAGAATTGATAAAATAAACATGAGTGGTGACACGACTCTTTCCAAATGTTTTACCCTTGATGTCCATCAAAATGACAACAGTTCATGAAAAGGAAACCGCCAATTAGAACCACTTCTGAGAAGAAATAAAAGATCCCAAGTGGCCGTCTGCATCCTGTCAAAATAACGATCAAACAAAAGATCTTGAGCCTGTGGAGTTAATATCTTCATCACTATAGATATTGGAAGCCTTGAGAACAGTTCCTAGTTATTAGCATTATAACATGTTTTTAATATGCTATGAAAAAGAAATCTTTCGTTAAAGAAACACCAAGCATCATCAGATATTTGAGATCACTAAGTACAGCGTAACCATTGCAAAGAAACACAAAGTTGGAGCTTGGCACAAAGCTCAGTACTAGAAGAAAGTCTTAGTTTTGCTAGAGGTAAGCCTCACTTACGTCCATTGATCCATTCCACTTAGCAACTGCATTGGAAAATTGTTGGCGAGAGAGTTCTTCTTGAAGAGTTGCGCCATCCACATAATTTACTTTTGTATTTTCTAGACTAGTTTTCATTACGGTCTTCAAGGCCAAAAACAAAAAAGGTCCCATAACTCTACCCTGCGAACCCCTGACATGATCATCTTGGTGGTGCATTAGGAACGTTATTGTCAGTTCTAGTTTCTGGTCGCTTTAAAGAACAGTTAATATGATAAAGATAATATCGAAATGATTTATGGTTCACCAAGTCCAACGCAACGCTGATATTAATTTGAACAAGTGTGAAATCCAGTCTTTGTCAAGGTTTTCGTGAGTGTAACTGCTTAGACAATCGTGCCTCATGAAGACCTACTGGCTGTCGAGAGAGTTGAAGACAGTACCCATAAAGTTGACATACCATAAGACATTATTTGTTAAAACGACTGTCAGTTTTGCCCTTCTAAATTATGTTATGGAATCAGTGATACAGAAAGATTTTCGTAAGACTGTTTTATAAAAGCCTGTCAGCGAAAGTGTTCTTTTCAACATTTCAGCTTGTAACAGTAAACTCAAGGCACGAAAATGTTATTCAAAATAGTGTGTATAAATGGTTACCGATAAATTTAGAGTATTATAGGTATTGAAAAAGTTGGGAACAATTCATAGTCTATCAGTACTTGCCTTTGATTGTAATTCATCTCTATATTTGTAAAGAAAAAAGAAGTATAAAAAAACTGCTTGTAAATATTTGCGGGAAATCATGCTATGAATGAAAATAAATGAAATAGTCAAAGAAATCTAAACATACAAGGCCGTTTTTGTATAATTATTCGAAGCAGTAAAGAGTATATAAGAATGACTAGGTTATTAGTTACTTGAAGCAATATCTTTCATACTTTAATAAATATTGTATGAACTACGTATTTTCATTGTTAGAATTATTGATAAGTATTGGCAAAAAAAAAAAAAACAATTCGAGATATGTGGTGTGGGAGGGGAGGGGATGAGCAAGGAAAAGAATCTGTAAATATTGAGATAAAGTAATAATTTCAATGCTTCCGGAGTGTAAACAGGAGATAGGCCTTTAATGAAATAAACTTCTTCTCAAAAAAAAAGTAGCATAATTTAAAGCCTGTATAAACGAAGAATAGCTTTGGGCTTTGTTGCACATCCTCTGAGTAAGAAACAAAAAAAAAATCATTTATCTCATAGACTCTTTAATACTTTTTTCCACGAAGCGAACCAGTGGATTACACAAAAGACTCAGTCATTCTGTTCGTAGAAAACTGTGAATGCATATGAAAAGCTTTACGTCATTCCTTTGTCGTTAGTTTTATGCTTTTTCAACATTTCATTTTCTGTTTCTTTGTAATTATACGCGTGGTGATTCTGGTGAATGCGTATATTTTCATGCTCTATAGAACATCTTGCAGTTACATAGATTGGTGTTTCTTATTGATGTTTCTGAATACACGTGTCATATTTCGATATTGGATATCTTCTGGTATGAAGGTTTGAGTACCTGATATCTTTATATCTAAGTTGGAAATTGGCCGAGTAATTTGTTGATTAAAGTATATCAGTTTTATGAAAGAATAAATTCAAACTTATACGAAAACTCGATGAGGAGGCAGAATCCAGTAGAAAAAGTGACATGAATAGCTCCTTCTCTTTGCTTTTAATCTGAAA
This sequence comes from Macrobrachium rosenbergii, assembly GCF_040412425.1. NCBI lineage: Eukaryota > Metazoa > Arthropoda > Malacostraca > Decapoda > Palaemonidae > Macrobrachium > Macrobrachium rosenbergii. The sequence goes on along the minus strand of NC_089751.1, from coordinate 21,474,897 downwards.
TAAAATATAAAAGAAGTCTGAGAGCAGCGTTTCCTGGAAAGCACATCTGGTGACTGACGACGTCAGGACATGAAATAATGATGAATAGATGTACAGAGTAATTTCGAATTATGGCCGAATTTCGCTTAGGGTGACGCCCTCGTGTTTGGAGCCTAATGGTATTGATGACGTGAGGAAGAGATTTAACTGGTACACTTGAATTTCCGACATATCAGCAGATGTATCCGGATCGTGTTTGTAATAAACCATGTTGCTTGCTTTATTAGATTTAACTTTTTTTTTCAGTGTATGTAGATTCTCACATTACGCTACATTTTTTTTTTTTTTTTTTTTTTTTTTGCAGAAAACAAAGAATTGTGAAGAAAAACAAATAAAATTAAAACGTAAGAAAATGTGTTCAGGTCACGGATTACATTTCTTTTGTTACAATAACTTTAACAATGCAAGTACCTTAAGTGCTTAGCTTTAAAAGTTCTAAGTCATCAAAAAAACTGTTCTATTTTGTAGGCATGAGATATTTTAAATCCAATGTGGATTGAAGAGTATACCGACCAAATGAGTATTTTGTGGACGATGTAGCAGTTATAGAATATTTTGTTTATAGGAATATTTGTTCTGATTTAACCCTTTGAACGATAATAATATATATATATATATATATATATATATATATATATATATATATATATATATATATATATATATATATATATATATATATATATATATATATATGTGTGTGTGTATATATATACACACACACATACACATATATATATATATATATATATATATATATATATATATATATATATATATATATATATATATATATATGTATGTGTATATATATATATACACACGTATTATCGTACATTTGAGATGAGTGATAAAATATCTACAATATCTACCAAAATATCTTTAAAGCCATCGTCCAGCTCTTGTGGAATTGATCATGAAATTAAACTTAAAAAAAGAAGGAAGCTTTCACACACATACATTTATATATATATATATATATATATATATATATATATATATATATATATATATATATATATATATATATATGTATATAATCTTAGATCTGAGGCTACAATGAATGTAGTCTGACAACCTTTCCAGAACGTCGCTGTCCACACTGTGCAATGTGTATGTGCCTATCTCTCTGCTTGCGCGTTTGTGTATGTGTGTCTTGCTAATAGGCTTTTATTCTGTGTAGATCTTCGTAAATCGAATTGTTACAGACAGCATTTACAGTTTATGTTGGCATATCATCTGGCGTGAAAATGCAACCATATATACCTTGAAGGATAGCAATGTATCTGTTTAATGATATGTTGAAGAGATGTCCATAGAACTTATACAGAAACTTGTGCGTTGGTATGGAAATATTGTCCTTATTTATCACTCTTTTATGAATTCGTATTAAGAGATTTATCAGAGTATAGTTCTCAGATTTTATGTAGCTTTTTAGGTTTTGGTATATCACATATTAATTAAAGAGACCGCCATGCATGTGGTCCTTGTATATCTAAATACTTTGATACCAAAGCTAATGAGAAAAAGTCAAATGAATATTGAAAATATGGTATCAGTCTGTAAGCTGTGATGCTCATCCTTTCTGTAATCTTGGTATCGACATTCTTTTGAAAGAATTGAATTTTGCAAGACAGTTGTTAATGTAGTTAGAAATAAAAGACTGGTATAAGCATCCTAAATACTTAAAAATGAAACAGTACGTAGTATGGATTTATTCAGGCTTAGTAATTGCTTTATAACTTGTTTGAATTCCATGAAGCCAGAGTTCTGTAAAGGAATTTCTAAGAAATGCTGAAGCAAGAGCAGTGCAATTCCGTAATGAGAGAATTGAATTTTCTGTTTTCCCAGTGATATTAATGACTTACTGCAACAGTTTCGTAATTAAGATTTAAGAATGAAAATATCATTCCCGACCCATTTTTTCGGGAGAAAAATCTAGGTCTTATATTTTTTCCCATTAACACAGGCAGAATTTAATATATTTTTTGGTATTGCGCAACAGTGAAATAAAAAAGAAGGAATGGAAATGGCAGAAAGAAGTTTTAAGTGTTTTGCTTTTTACCTCGAGAATCGTTTTTAGCTCTCACTGCTTGTCCTCTTCAGATGATGTAACTTAGAAAAATAAAGCTTTTGTTATACTCTCGAAGATGTACAGACGCGTGAACACAGACACACTATATATATATATATATATATATATATATATATATATATATATATATATATATATATATATATATATTACTTATTCATATATGTATATATATGCATATATACATATATAATATATATATATATATATATATATATATATATATATATATATATATATATATATATATATTACATATATATGCATACTCATAAACTTATGCCTCTGTTGATGGCTCAGTAGGTAAACCGTCGACTGCAGTCGTTGGAAGGTAACTGTGTCGAGGAATCGAGACCAGGCAGTACCGATCCGTTCACCACTTATAATTCACCTTCGGTGATAATTACCCATCGGGGATATTCCCGAAGTAGCGTGAATTGGATATTAAACGACATTTGTAGCTTCATGATTGCATATAAATCACGGTGTGATAAAAATTTCATAATAAGAGCTGCGTGTTCCAAATGTACCAATGAGCTATCATGGTGGAGGTGGGTTAATGCCAAAGCTAAGTATAATTTCCCCACTCTCGACCGGTAAACAAGTGCAGCAGATTCGGCATTCATTTATACGTATCTTGATGGCTCTGTGGGTAAACCCTCGACTGGAGTCGTTGGAAGGTGACTGTGTCGAGGGATCGAGACCCGGCAGTACCGATCCATTTATCATTTATAATTCTCCTTCGGTGATAAATTCCCATCAGGGATATTCCTGAACTATAGTGAATTGGATATTAAACGACATTTGTAGCTTCATGATTGTATATAAATCATGGTGCGATGAAAATTTCATATGCATATATATACATATATATGTAATATATATACTGTATATATACAGTATATATATATATATATATATATATATATATATATATATATATATATATATTAAGAGTGACTTATAAAGCAGTAAAAATTACATAAAAGGAGATGGTTGGAAATATTCCGTGGTGAAAGACACCGAGGTGGAAGAATATGCTGAGAAGTAAGCAAAATTCGATGAGATTCGATGGTGGTTTTACTGAGTCAGCAGGGCACTGTCAGGTGTAACTATATAGGAAGGAGAAATGGAGATTGTGTTAGGTGCATTAGAACGAAGAGAAGATCGTGTACAGATGTACAAAAGGATGTATATAATTATCAAGAAGGAAGTGGGAAAGTGAGGAGGGCATTAACGACGCCAAAAAAACAAAAGTCTGAACCAGAACAAGTACCTTAGGAAGAACAAAATTTTGTATTGAAGTGAAGAGAGAAGGGTTAATGGGCAAACGGTTCTAAGGATATACGATGCAAAAATGAGATGTTTTCTAAAGTAAATGGGAGTCTAGAATAGAGGCGCATCTGAATGATGGAAGAGCCGAAGGGTCAGTGTATATTTGAGAATATTTGCAGAAGTGACTGTGAAGGATGCAAGAAGGGCAGAATAACGGGTTTAAAGATGGAAAGTCCTCAGGATCTGATGAGAATACAAACAAGATGCTGCAGTTTACTGGTAAATGTAATTGAGTTGTAGACCACTGTGTGCGTGAAAGGTATATCTGGATGTGAAAAGGTTTCAGAAGGTATTAAATAAAAATAAGATAGAGCTAAGGTAAGAAGTCTACAGGTGTGTGTGTGTAAAGTGTTATAGGGAAAGTGTATGGCTGGATTTCATTAGCGAAGCTAAGAACTGGAACAGTATGAATGACACGAAAAGAGCAATGTGGGATATTTTCATTATCAAAAGGGTGTAAAGAGTAAATGCATATTATGTAACAGTCTCATGAGAAGTTTGATAATTTAGGCTGAAAGCTGTATGCTGAGTGCTTGCACCTAGAATAAGTTTATTATAGAATTGATGGAGATGTGATATGGATGATTTTAAGAATTTATGACGGAGAACTAAAAATTTTAAAGAAATTTTAGGTTTCATGATGAAAAGGAAGATTGCGTTAGATTATATAGACTGTTTGGTGTAAACATGAGTCCAAGATAAAGGTGTGTTATGTTTCCAAGGACAATAAACGATAGGAGTCAAGAGATGGGACTAGACATATAGGTGTAGAGATATGGAATGAGAAGAAAATCTGTGAATGGAAGGGAGTTGGTGATGCTTGCTGTTGATAGAGTTAGTTGGTGATAGTGGAAAGAAATTGCAAAGGCTGGTAAAAGAGCTTGGGAAGTGTTTGCAGGAGAAGAAAGTGTGCAAGACTAAGGTTATGATGGTAACTGGAAGCAAGGAAAATGGAGAAAGGAATGGTGGTGTGCATTATTAGAATAAAAAGTGTGATTTAAGTGTACAGTAGTAAATGTAATGGATGATGGCAGGGTAACAGAAGTGGCGAGTTCCTGAAATGATTGGTGAAGTACTGAAGACAGGAGGCCCTTCACAAAGGCCTTGAAGAGAAAGGGAGTGCCAAAGAGATTGTTGAGAAAACTCCTTTGTGGTAGTGAAAAATGTGAGTTGAATGGTAATGAGAGGAAAAAAGCTAGAGGCTCATGAGGTATCATTTTTCGCTTAGTATATCTGGACTAAGATGGGCTGACAGACTGAGAAATGTAGTGATAGAAAGATAGGGAAAAGGAATAGCTTGGGAAAAGGTGTGTTGGAATTTACTGAGGTGGTTTGGTCATCAGGAGAAAATGAAGGACAGTGGTAACTTGCTGAGCTCGAAATAGTAAGGTTCCTTTTTCGAACTAGTCGACCCAGTTTGTGAATGGTACCAGTGGCAGGTGGTAATTAAGAAAGGGTATGGGATAGCATCTTAATCTCGACAGACTTTTAAGAACCCAGATGCGCTACGCTTCTTGTGCCACCCCTTCAAAGATTGTATATATGTATAGTTATGTGTCTGTGCAGGTGGGTGTTGTAAGTATACAAAATAAGTATAAAAGAAATAGTATTCTAATTACATTTGTTTTGCGGGCTTCAATCCATATGTATATAAAAATATAGGATGTTATCAATATTTTTATGTATATGGGTTCCTTGTATAGATGTGAAAATTAAATATAACCTAACATATATTGAAGAGTTAAGTAAATATTTATAAGTAAATGGAAAAGGAAAATGCATTCGTCCCCATATTATCCTGCAGTAAAACGATTTTAATTCTTTAGCCATTTAGTGAAATTTTTAGTATTCTTTTATTATAAATAAGAATTTTAATATTCATTCTCGGGTCATGGTATACAACATTATAGAGTTCTTTCGCATTTCTCATTCCTTTTAGATGAGTTACAAAAGTTTCGTTCGTTAAGTCCTCTTATGTAAATTGACTCCGTACGTTGCTTTTTGAAATTCGTTCATTTTGGAACTTCGTACCCAGTGTCGAAAGTTGATTTACTTGGCTCGAAGAGTTTGTTCACTCCTGCCCATCCTACGCATTCACTAGACCTCCTCTTTAATTTCTCTCTCTCTCTCTGTCTCTCTCTCTCTCTCTCTCTCTCTCTCTCTCTCTCTCTCTCTCTCTCTCTCTCTTAACATTACGTAATTTTATCACTGCCTTTTCTTACAAATTAACTCAAAATCGAGAGAAAGATGGGATCAGATGTATTGACTCTATTAGAGAGAGACAGACAGACAGACAGACAGACAGAGAGAGCTGGAGGATGGAATATCGAAGAGAAGAGAACCAGATTCCGAAGACTAGTCCGCATGTTTATTTACCAAAGGCCCTGGGGACTCAACGGTGGCATGTCACAGCGCTTACGATTGTCATGGTCCATTAAGTTCATTAAGCAGCACAACTTTCCGTAATGATTTTACGATGTTGTATTTTTCAATCCATAAAACGTATTAGAGTTTAGCAGGTTGGGTATTTTCGGTGGCGGTGATCGTTTTTGACATCAGCTCGGCTTGTGATTCCTCGCAGTCATCCAAGAAACTTCCTCCAGTCATCTTTCCCCTTCTTTCATTTACTAGAGGACCCTGAAAAAATGTCCCTGAAGAAAAGTTTGGGGGCTGGTAAATTGTCTGGAATTATCGATTCGTCCGAGATGTCTCAGATTTCAATGTCAGCAATAAGCCCTCATTCTGTAAGTCAAGGGTCGTAAGCCTTGTTGTAGGTACTACGAATGTCACAAGCATAGTGATTTGTAAACTCTTATTTGTGGAAGTAAAACTTGAGACTCATGTCGTAGGGTTATCCTAAACTTTCCACGGCTTTTTGAAGGATGGTCAGAAGTACTATCTTTGTTTAAAACATTTTGTGTTTGAATAGTAATCAGTCTGTTAACTACTTTACCATTCTCATCTCTCATCTCCAGTTCATCACCACAGCATCAAAATGCAAGCATTGACAGACTTCATCGATTTAAAGCATTGATAGATTTCATCAAAATAAAAACATTGAAAGATTTCATCAAAATAAAAGCATTGGTACATTTCAGAGTAAACTTAAAAACTCATAAACTCACAAGAAAATTTTTTCAGTGAATTTGTAATTGTAATTGCAATTTTACAAACTATATAAATGTCGGTCTTGAGAAAAAAATGGTAAAACCTCTGTGAGTATCAGTACCCTGGCTAAGTCCCCTTCTTATTTACATTCCATTAACCTTGTTGTTCAGTGATGGGGGTCCCAAATATTTGAGGACCATTTTGAAACGCTTGGGAAACGTGATCAGCCAGAGTGACACTTAATGAAAGGTCGAGATTAAATTGTTTGCTCTACTCGGCGAATACATGAATTTTCCGGAATGACTTTCTCTCCCGATGATTTTTTTGGGGGGGAAGGGATGGACGGGAGACTGAAAATGTACTTTTGAATTTTAAACTGCAGTCATGGTAACCGGGACTTTAATGAAAAAATAATAATAATAATAATAATAATAATAATAATAATAATAATAATAATAATAATAATAATAATAACAGCAAAGAAATAAGAATTTAGGGTAACCGGGACTTTAATGAAAAACAGTAATGAATAATAATAATAATAATAATAATAATAATAATAATAATAATAATAATAATAAAATAATGGCAAAGAAATTAGATTTCACTGTTGTAAATGGTAGACTGTTTCAACGTAAAAACACAATAATAATGGTTAAAAAGTTTCTTTGAATAAATCCTGTGCTATCCCGGCTCAAAATATAAAACCACTGTAAAAAAAAAAAAAAAAAAAAGAATCTACGAAAATATTAACATTAATAAAATGGGCTTTGGGCTTAGAACCTCATCCAGTATATCAAACCACTTGTAACCTTAGGGCTCTCAACATTAAGAGCCAACCCTTTATTAGGGAAGCAAGTGATAGCTGAATAATGATTGCTAATAGAGATCATTTTCGAACTGCTGAGTCAGTTTTGATAACTGCCCCGTTATCAGCATTGTCGATCGCATCGCCTGGAGCGAGAAAGAAAAAGAAAATGAGGTAAAATTTTAAACCAAGTTTTCGTAAGATTTCTGAGCAGGCGCACTAGAATTTGGCTATAGGTGCATTGACCCCTTGACCAATCAAAAAAAAAAAAAAAAAAAAAACCTTCAGTTGTTTTGCCGGACCAAAGTTTAAAAGCGTCTGTGTGTGTATATGAATGGGTGTGTATGTTTGTGTGCGTGTATGTGTTGGACGCTGCAGTAACGTAAGTGACACTTAAAGGGTTTGTTCCCCCATCTTTTGGTCCAAATTATTTATCAGGTATCGAAGTCCGAAGAAGAAGAAGAGTGATAATAGGAGCAGTGATAATATAACTCCATAGAGAAAATGGAATTACAGTATTCATGATAATGATTTAAACTACTACTTGTCGTATATTCTTAGTTATCTTGGTGCTTTGTTTAAGTGTTTGAATTCAATTCGTTACACTGAATCAGTTTTAATTTATGTCTGTTAGAATGTTATATAAAATATAAATATATAAATAATTGAATTTTTTTGTTTTATCCGCCACGTGCTTTTCACTTCCTAGTAATTGAAATTACTATGATCATATACATATATATAATATATACATATGTATATTTGTATATATATATACACATATATATATATATATATATGAATACATAAACATGTATTTTCAATGATTACTATGACCTGTAATGGATATTATCTACTATAGGTCATAAAAGACAACTTTGTAAGTCTTTTATCCTAAGAATGAGGTTACTTAAAAGACTTAACTTTGTATGTCTTTTATCATAGGAATAAGGTTACTTCTAAACCCTTCATATTACTTGGCATGGTGGACTACGAGGTAACGTCAGTCTTTCACCGAGCGTGTGCTTGAATCAAACTAGGAAAGGAGGAGCTTTTACGTTTATACCCTATTCAGATTCATAATCACATTCAAGATTTGCATAGGTAAACGGATGTAAAAAAAAGTCTGTTGAAATCGACGAATGAAGAGATCATTTTAGCTAATTGAATGTGTCTATGTATTATGTATTTATATATATATATATGTGTATATATATATATATATATGTATATATATATATATATATGTATTTATATATATATATATAGTATATATATATACAGTATATATATATATATATATATATATATATATATATATATATATATATATATATATATATATACTCAATAAGTATAGACAGAGTAATGTCACTACATTATATTACTAGGTCACCCAATATTTTCATTTTAATGGCAGTGGACTTTTTTTTTTATACTTTAACTTCATCCTCAAACTTTCATTTTATGATCACATTAAGTGTGTCCTCTGACCCCGACAACATTAAGCTAAGAATTTCCTTGTAATCCTGTGTCAACAGCCGACTTCCCGTAGACATATTACTGCAAGAATGTGTGTCTAGGTGGAGACGAAGAAGGAGAAGGAAGAGATGCGATGATGAAACACAGGGAGAAGAAGTAAAGAAGGTGAGGGAGTTGGAGGGGGAGGATGAAAGGGAGGGTAGAGGGTGTAGGAAAAATTGGTTGGATGGAGAGGAGAATGGTTAAGGGTGGGGGAGGAGGAGGAGGAGGAAGAATAAAAAGAACAAGGTAGAGAAATGAAGAGGAGATTGAGGCGGATTTGATGGAGGAAGAGAAGTGAAGACTATAAGGAAGAGGAAAAAGAGGATATTTTGCGGTTTCTTCGGTGATTTTTTATTTTCACTAGAATTTCCTTCCATTCTGCCTGAGAGTTTCCTCTTACTCTATCCTTTTAAATTTTCCAAGAATTTGCTTTTTCCTGGAGCGCCGTCTAAGAATAATGGGATTTGCGACTCTGGCGAAATATATGTGTGTGTTAATAGCCGGTATGACCTCTTACCATTTAGATTTAACACATTTTGAGTACGCTTGCTCTACAGACCTGGAATCCCTACGGGCGTAACCAGTTCGCTATGACCACTGGTTGCTTTATCAGCGAACCTAAACTGAGTTGGGTCCAGTTATTACTTCGGTGGATGACCACTTAGAGAAGTCAGAACGTATTCTTCACACAAGCCACTTGATATCCATTGGGCAGGTAGACGGCTGACATTGGTGAAATAACTGACATATATTATATATATATATATATATATATATATATATATATATATATATATATATATATATATATATATATATATATATATATATATTATGTGATAAATGAATATATATATAAAAGTGATAATACAGATTGTGTGATAAATGAATCATACAAAAGTGATATATAGTATATATATATATATATATATATATATATATATATATATATATATATATATATATATATATATATATATATATGCTGTATATGTGTGTGTGGTCCCCTTGGTCCAGTGGTTGTCATCCTTCTCCACTATCTGTGTCCTGAGATCGGACCCGGCTGGAGGAAGGAGGAAAGACTGTGACCCATTTCCTTAAAATCCATTGTGCTTTTGTTGACCTAAATAATGAACTATTTACTCTGTAGTTATTCAGCTGCTTTGGGTGACAGCTAGGATGGAGAGGGTCATGGTGCTAAAAAAATTTGGTGAAATTCCTATAGTGAAGAGAATATATATTTACACCAATGAAAGGGTACCTTTCATGTCACAAACTTGACAAAAAAAATTATTTCAGTGCCTAGTCCCTGGCTAATCGTCATTTAGATTCATTAGGTACAGGTATTCTTGAATATATATTTACATCAAGTTCGTTGAATATTTCTTAAAAAATTTCTTCAGTTTTGTTTCTTTCGCCACTCTTTTTCTCTTATTTCTTACTTTGCCTCCCCCACCTGTTGTATTGCAAAACTGCAAATTGGTTCCTGGAAAATTATATACGGGAGGACAAACGAGAACCCCACTTTGGTTTTCTATGAGAATTTTGTTTGGTGTCCTGAACCCCGAGTTTGCAACATTTCATGGTAGTTAGGTCATTATACTGGTTATTTAATATTATTCCTTCCTCTTGAAATGTTACCCCTCGTAACTTTTGGTTTAACTGAGCTTGTTCTTCAACTATGTACTTGTGCTTCCAATGTCTTATTTCTGCTGCTACCCATGCTTTCTGAATCTTCCTTGATCGCTGTATGTCCTTGTTTTGTGCGAACAAAGCTTTTTTGGTACTTTGAGGAAATCTAATACGGTATCTTGAGCTTATGCTCAGCTTACATTGGTCTAATTCACATCAAAGACAATTGACAAAGCTAATTTTTCAGACTAATGTCGTAATGCTCTTTCGTCTAGCGTAAAGTATTCTGAGCTTTATCCTTTCAAAACGCCTTCTCTCTCTCTCTCTCTCTCTCTCTCTCTCTCTCTCTCTCTCTATATATATATATATATATATATATATATATATATATATATATATATATATATGTGTGTGTGTGTGTGTGTGTGTGTGTGCGCGTGTGCGTGTGTAATGTGTAAACTTTATCATCATTTCATCATTTCGGAATGCAAAAATGCATGTATTTGAAATACGTAGCTAAGTTTATACACAGTACTCACCATTTGTTGATGGCCACGCTTACTCTTTCCGTGTAAATGAAATGTCACCAATACAAATTGAGTTTCCATTAGTACTGTATTTCAGTACTGCTTCATTGTCGTTGTTGCGTGTGTGTGTGTGTGTGGTATTGTTTGGGCAGTTTTTATGGTTTTAAATGTCTTAGACACTGAATTCCTGTTATTTTTCATATTTTTTCCTGTCTTAATTTTTTCAAATATTACTGCATATTTGACTCTCCTTTCCTCGTTTATATTGCTGGCATGGTGTCTTATGTATTTGTATGATGTTACGTAAAGATATTTAAATTGATTCATGCCACTATTGATGTGCATTTAGAATTTTTTAGTTCTGAATTGGTGAACGAAATACTCTAACATTCTCCTACAGTGCCACCCAACAAACCAGTGACCTGAAGGTCACATAGGTCGGAGCTCGTGCCAGAGAGGTCATCGTTGGTCATCAGGGGTCACCTGTAGAACACATGCGTCGAAGCCATACAGGGACGGGTCGTGTTGGAGGAAGAAGTTATTTTCCTTATGGTTAAGAATTATAGGTTTGTTTTGAGTCTCTCTCTCTCTCTCTCTCTCTCTCTCTCTCTCTTATGTTCGTGTGTTTTGTGCAGCTGGTGTTTTTTTTTTTTTTATTACTACGGCCTCTTTAGTTGTAAAGGAAAGGGTTTCATGTCCTTAAGGAACGAAGGCATTAACAGAACTCATGGTATTGCTAAACTATATATATATATATATATATACGCACATTATATATATGTGTGTGTGCACATGTATAGAGGTGGTAACGGCAGAAGGGTATAGCCATTTGGTTTCTTAGCACGTCAACTCAAGTACTCAATGGATCAATCCTCGCATCTAACAAACGTAAGTCAGGTGTTGGGCAACTTCCCCATGACGCCTACTTTGTCGGAAAAAAAGTATATCTTAGTTTAACCAGACCACTGAGCTGGTTAACAGCTCTCCTAGGGCTGGCCTGAATGCGCATATATACAGTATATGTATGTATATATATATATATATATATATATATATATATATATATATATATATATATATATATATATATATATATATATATATATATATATATATATGTGTGTGTGTGTGTGTGTGTGTGTGTATACATACATATACATATATATACACACTAGCTGCCCGGGAAAACTCTGAATGACATCCGACTCTCTCACTCTCTCTCTCTCTGTCTTTCCTGTTAAGATAGTTGCTCCAATTACATTGCCCAGCATATTTGACATTTTATATTTCACCCCCTTCTCACCCTCCCATTCCTATTGGGTCTGAACTTGGACTTAGAGGGCATCAGGAGTGTCACTATTCATCACAGCGACCTCGAAACCCCCTTTTAGTGCCAGTATTCTTTTCCAGATAGAAAGTCATATGTATACCGAAATGAGGTATGATAAACCTATAGAGTTTATTTAGTTACTACTAATGTCAGCCATTTTATTTTAAGCCTGCTGGAAGCCATCCACAAGCATTAATTAAAAAGACATAGGTGATTTTCACTAACATAAGGGAATCTAATGTCCGCGCTTCTCTACAGAAGGCTACGCTGAGTCTACTGGCAGAACCAGCCCTATTTCCGGGAAGCCCTTTCCACCCCCAATCCCCTCTGGTGTCCTTTGGTGCTAGTGATGTCTTACCCCCACA
>NC_089751.1:21434634-21459634 GCF_040412425.1 Macrobrachium rosenbergii | reverse complement strand
TATATATATATATATATATATATATATATATATATATATATATATATATATATATATATCTCCTTCTTATTCTGTCTTTGTCTTCTTCACTTCTTATACCTCGTATTCCTAAATTGAAATGTTATCTTCTTATCTGAAAACAGTTACTGTAAAAAGGAAAAGCAGAGAAAATCTTTCGATGAACCCTTGAGGGACAGTGAGATTTTTTTTTTTTTTTTTTTTTTTTTTTGTCTCGGAACAAAACGAAGATCGATTTAATTCTGAGCGCTTTTTACTTTCCTGGAAGAAAGCTATCTCAATTTCATTAAGTGTAACATGTTTCTTCGGTCTTTTAGTACGCGTGCTGCGGCTCTAAAGGTAGCTATTTCTAATAATTGTGTTTGGTGTTGTCAATCGTTCACTGTGAATAATCTCAATTTTTGTTATCATTCTTGGTTCAAAACGAATTTTGAATATGATACTGACATTCTCCGTCTTGCCGGTAAGAAGCCCGCTGGGACATTCTTAGTGAGCTTTATACCTGAGGATTTGGAAACCCTTCCTTGATTCTGTTTTCCCTCATTCTTTGGAATTGGGAAGGCTGTTTCTACTCTTTTCTGGATCCTTCATACGGCCTGTACTCAGTGAAATGGAAACATGAACATTAACAGAGAAAATGGAGGTTTTGAAAAGGCACGAGGATAGAATTTCAAGATTTATGTCTAGAGGAATTGGTAGCGAAGTTTTGTGTCCTGTGAGTAGAAAAAAAAAAAAAAACTGAAATCTGAAAGGTTGAGATGGTACGGACATATGATGAGAAGGCATTTGGGACAAGTAGTCAGAAAAGCCATAGATGGAAGTAATAGGACAAAGACCTGGAGGAATGACTAGAAAATCACTGGGAGGGTGAAAGAAAGGATTGCTATATATCTAGAACTGATGGAAATTCTGTCAGGAAGGACAAAGTACAGAAGAGAGTGGAGAGAACTCATTTAATACCTAACCCCAGAGGGAAAAGTTGACGTAATAATCTGTATGATGATGAGGGGAAGGGGTTGACTCTAAAAGGTGTTAGCCTTTCAGTTCTCAACAAGTCTTTCGGACTCAAAACCTTGCTAATCTTGTCTACTATCTAACGTAGTTGGCTGACCACAGAGGCACTGTAAGTTATATTGTAGAGTGCCCATCTGCTCCGGTTTTCAGGCTTGCATAAGACTGGAACCTGTTTCCCCTCACTGGTGGGGCGATGATGCTCTTGATAACGTCACTAGGACCTCTCACGAACACGTATGTGTATATATGATTATAAATTATAATATATTGCATACCCGGAAGTTTGTAGTTCTTATTTCTTATTGTACTTTTACCATTGTTCCTGATGTAAAGAAATCCGAGGTAGACCCCTTAATAATGTATTACAGTTGCTTTGTTTTGGTCATTCAGTTTTCTTTTACTGTATTTAATCATTTATGCATTTTTATACATTCAGTTTCAGGATAATACACCAATTTTTTTTTTTTTTTTTTTTTTTGCTTCCTGAACCATGTAGCCTCTTTTTTTAGGAGGCAGAGTTGTACACCTAAGAAAGGAAATTCATTTAAACTGTATATATTTTTCCCTCATCTTTCTTTCTAGCTCTGATAAGGTTTGCGTTACGATAGATATGTCCATCTTGGTCTCTTGTCATACGAAATGAAGCACATGTGGTAGCTACCATAAAAAAAAAAAGTCACAATTGGCTTGCTAGTTACGGATGAGGTGAATGAGAGTATGGGAGCTCTGTTAATCATTTGCTGATCCTCATAGGAATTGGGCAGGTGCGGCAGAGGCGATAAGAATCGGAATCAGAATAACAGTCACTGGTAGTTCTCAAGGATAGGGAGATAAAATGATGGCTGTGCACATCTGTCTGTGTGTGTATATATATATATATATATATATATATATATATATATATATATATATATATATATATATATATATATATATATATATATATATATATATATATATATATATATATATATATATATATATATATATATATATGTATGTATGTATATACCACAGTATATGTAGGAGAAAGAAGTACATATCCGTATAATACAGGATAGGCTTCAGACTTAATTACGTACACAAGGACATCCTTTAGACAGACTGCTGTTGAGAGGAAAAAGTAGCCTAGGCAACTAAGTTGTTTATGAAATTATTGTCATAGAAGTAAAGGTCATCAGTTTCTAATTAAATATCCAAGCAACAGGAATTAGACCGTGACTAATATATTTAGAAACGAAGGTGTTTTGTGTGCGAGTATGCGTGCGTGCGTGCGTGCGTGCGTGTGTTTGTTTAAATGAGAGAGAATGTTTCTTGGAATTCGGCTAGCTAGCCGAATGTTAGGCAGTACCTCGTCCCGGGAACATAAACAAGAGAGGAATGGTGTAAACTTGGAAGCGGAAATAGTGGTGCAGACCCATTTGCGTGACAGTTTGAAATTCATCACGAATTTGGAGGTCTGAAAGATTTACTGTTAGGGGTGACTATAATAAGATGCGGTGGAATTATTCTGGTGTGGGGTTC
This sequence comes from Macrobrachium rosenbergii, assembly GCF_040412425.1. Classification (NCBI taxonomy): domain Eukaryota; kingdom Metazoa; phylum Arthropoda; class Malacostraca; order Decapoda; family Palaemonidae; genus Macrobrachium; species Macrobrachium rosenbergii. The sequence continues at coordinate 21,457,078 of NC_089751.1, read as the reverse complement.
ACATCCCACGTTACGCTGGTTTCCATGGCTAACGCAGCCTAAGTTATGAATCCAGTTGGGAAGTAATTATTCCATCCTGGTTAGTCCATCGTGGTAGATCTGTTTTGGAGACGCAGTTATGACTCGTGAATTCAGATGAGAATATTTCATCGCCAGAAAGTTTTCTCATACTTTATAAATGTTCGATTTGAGGCTGGTTCGAAAAAGAGAATCTCCTGTGGTTGAGTGTTTTATTGAAGACTTTATATTATATACTACTTCCACTCAGGGAACAGAGTCGTAAGTTATAGTTGCCATTGCCCTTCGAGATAATTGTTGAATGTTAGTGAAATCATTCTTGAGAAGAAATTCTGACATTTTATATACAGTGTGTATATATATATATATATATATATATATATATATATATATAAATTATATTTATTTATATGTGTGTATATATGTATATGTATATTAGTGTGTTCAGTAGCATATTCTCCTTCGCCTTAGTAGTGAGAGAATTCAGGTTCGAATCCTTAACGGAGACGAAACAACATGGTAACGTTCCATAAAGCCCGCTTTTCCTCTGATGAGGTCATCGGTGAACTTGGTACTTAATAAGAGTCATATTGCATTTCATCGCATTCGGAATGCAAGGTGAAAGGGCAAGGAATCAACTTTCAAAATAGTAGCGGAGGATTGGAACGATGACATTCTGCAGCTACTACCTCCTTAAAGGAAAAAACAGTTACACACACACATACACACATATATATGTATACATAGAGAGAGAGAGAGAGAGAGAGAGAGAGAGAGAGAGAGAGAGAGGGAGAGAGAGCTCGCACGCCCCTTTCATCGTTTTGAGAAGATGACTCCAGGAATGTTCTCGGGGAAGTGTTAAAGGATGAATTATTCGTTAGCCTCACTCCCGTTTCTTGATCCCAGTAGATGCTGCTAACCATTTACAGTTGACTGGACTTGTGGGCGGTGTTTTTGGAGCGAATCATGGATCTAGCAAACCTAGCCCAGTGCTGTCCCAATCAGACATGGCGCCATTACTGTAAATAGGAAAGTCTTTCGAATAAAAATTATTTAAATTAAATAACTGTTGATGGGGAAGCACTGAACGACGACCAAGGTAGGTATAGGGAAAATGAAATAGATAAAGTAGGAAAAGATATTTCCTAAACAGTCAGCAGCACTACATTCTGATAAAACTGACTGTTTAATTTCATAATGACCAGTAGCACAGAATTGCAGTACTATTCTGTATGGACTGATCAATTACTTTGATGCATCGTGTGGATTTCAGTCATATCCGTACATAACGTTCACGTAATTTAAAGTCGTATTGTTAAATGAAATGAGCGAGTTGTTGCGTGTGGCTCCCTTCACCCCTCACCTCCACCTCTTGCTCAGAGAGAGAGAGAGAGAGAGAGAGAGAGAGAGAGAGAGAGAGAGAGAGAGAGAGACTCTCACGCCGCCTTCATAGGCCTAACTAACCTGCGGTGTCATAGGGGACGCTTCCCCATTTAGGCAATAAGCCCCTTAAACTCTGAATTATTCACATTGGTGCCATTCGTTACCTTTACGTATTGCCGTATAAGCCTATCCGTTATAACAGCACTTCCACTCAAACTGTAATTAGCATTGATCGTGGCTGTACGTTATATTTTGCACAAAACAAATCATCAACTTATTGACATGGTGTTAATGCCTCAGGTCAATGATATAGAAATGCTGAGGTCTTTTGGTTAATCCAGGAAGTCGATTATTGTATCAGAGGTAACACGTGGCCAGTTGTGGGTGGAGCTTTTATCCAATATGAACATACCTCACAAATTACCTGCACATGTGAAAGGTACTGAATACAGCATTAGGACGAAACCGTCGCGTGTGCTGGCCGAGCGGTAAAGCTGTCTTAATAAAGCCTCGTGTACTTTTACCATTTTAAGTCTTAGCTTCGGTACGGTCCCTGTGTCGGGGGAACACCCCCCTCCTCTTGCACCAAGGTCACTAAGTACGTGAAATAAAAAGGAACGTGAATAGATAGCAACTTTTATTTTTATGTTTATGCACAAACCTCGTTGTTAGTAAAGTGTATGCAAAGCTGCTGTATACGAGAGAAAGTCGACTTCGCCTGAATTTATTTATTTATTTATTTTTAGGGTATGGGGGTGGGAAGAGCTTGTACATGATTATTCATTCTTGTCACTGGATACAGGCGAAAACTGTGTGTACCATGTTCCTAGGTTACATTGACTAACCATACAGTAAACTTCAATTTGATCAGAACTTTTTTTATTCAAGCCCTTAATAAAAAAGACATAATGCTTGTATTACTGAACCTTTCACGAAATAAGTATTATCACCAGCGTTTACTTACTTCGTCAAAGATAGAGATGGCCTATTTCATACGTGTGATTTATCAAGGTGTGAGAAACCATGTTTCTTGTCAGTTACCTGTAAATTTACAATAAGTTCTGTAATTGTTTGGTGTTTATTCTACTATTGATGTACTGGTGTTATTCAATTTTATGAGAGCATAGTGATCTTTTTTAAGATATGTAAAAATTCGTAGACTGTTTCTCTGTATCACAAAGCTTTCAGAACTGCTTTGTAATTTCTTCTGAGAACTAAGGCCTCAGCCCATCTGATGTTTCATGTGTGTTTGTAAGGTAATTTAGGTTTGCCATCTTTCTTCCCTTTCATCTCCTCGCAGCATTTTAGTTAATGAATCTGCTAATTAGAAGTTGTAGTAAAAGCAGCAGCTAATGTTTTATTTAAAAAAAAAAGTTTGAAAATTATTAAACTGAATATTGTTTTTTGACATCCGAATACTCTCTCTCGCTCTCTCTCTCTCTCTCTCTCTCTCTCTCTCTGCTTATGACGTCACCTAACATCAAACATCCATCTACTCGTCGTAAATTTTATAATTCTATACCTTACTGCATAATATCCCCAACCTCCAGCCCTTCACAACGTCCATCACGCGTCCATCCGTAACGAACCCAAAACTAATTGATAGTTGGTACTTGATAATAGGCAGTTTATAAATTTGACGTAAAGGACATAAAGGTAGCTGAGGGGCCGCATTATTTAGTATTGCTCTTTGCTGCGTATTTTTGCTTTCTGTCGTACTGAATGTGACGGATGTTGGTATCGTATGTGCATATGATGACTGAACGCTGACAGCTGGCGATATTGACATAATTGTGTGTCGGTTTTGGATGCGGATTTGATAGCTCTGGCTGTTGATTGTGTTTGTGAATGTGGTGGCATAATCACATGTTGATATATTATAAATTTAATGGCAATCTGTGTTCATTTTGTTGGTGAAATTTGCGACTGCTGTATCCTGGTTCTCTTTGTTAATTTGATAGCATGGTTGATTTGTCAGGGGATTAGCTCAATTTTTTTTGTATGTCGAATTATGATATCAGTAATCAAAATATATGAACAGTCTTATGAAACAAGTCAGTGTACAAAAAAAATGCTGACATTTGTTCACGGGATAGGATACCTATTTGAAAATAATGAAACAAAGACACTTCGAAAAGAAAAAGATAAACAAATGAATAAATGCTAAAGAGCAGTCAACAAACTTGTAAAGAAACATTATACATGGACAACATTAGAGTTCAGAAAAATTAAGGTAACAGCACTGATGTAAAGACCTTTCCACTCTTTTACAGTAAAAAGAGTGAAAGAGTTCTTCTGATACTTAATATCGTGGCATGGTAACACCTTAGTGCAATGTGAACTTTGACTTTCGAGAAGGTCAATCGTATATGCTAATTCTTGAAGTGCAGGCACTAAAGTGTCAGATATTGATTTTTCTTTTTGTGAATTTGACGATAGTGTCCCGTGTCGACCTTGACTATGAATTCGTTAATACGTTTGGTGTGGTATGTTCTCGATTTTGTCTTTTTTTCCAGTGTGGGCGTATGTTAAATAAATAATAATAATAATAATAATAATAATAATAATAATAATAATAATAATAATAATAATAATAATAATAATAATAATAATAATGACTGTGAGGTACGTTGATTACACTCACAGATTCAGTGATTTAGATACTTAATTTTGTATGTGATGTGAATTTCATGAGATTGTTGCTTGTAAATTGCGGTTATAAGATTTGGGGATGTTTTCATACTGTATTTTCAGATTTTAATCAAAAGTTTTTTCCTAGTAGGGTGAAATTTGTCGCGTGGAAATTTAATTAGACTTAAAAAACTTTTTATTGTATTCACATTACGATAATTTAGTTAGCATTATATATATATATATATATATATATATATATATATATATATATATATATATATATATATATATTTTTATTTTTTTTTTTTTTTTTTTTTTTTTACTCATTACACCCATGGATTCATCTGTTACAGTTGTTTTTCTTTTGTAAACGTAAGTGAATTTCAAAGACTTTCCTGCAGTAATTTATTGTATCCTTAAGAAAATTAATCATTTTTAATCAAATTTTTGAACTCTTAATTAAGCTGACTTCAGATTAATATATTTTTATGAATATCTTTTATCTTAGTTGCCTTTATGGTCAAAAGCAAGTTTAAAAAGTAATATAGTTATTCTCTGCGTGTAAGCACTGTTGAAAATAACATTCTTTTGCAATGTAAATAAGATAGTTGTACAACACATTCATAAACACTAAGGCGCTTAGATATAAAATACGTACATGAGCTTACGTGCACCGTTATCTACTGCTGTTATATTTCCCATAACAAGTTGGAATATATATATATATATATATATATATATATATATATATATATATATATATATATATATATATATATATATATATATATATATATATATATATATATATATATATACTCAGGATATTGCTAAAAAGGGCCATAAAAGTACAGATGTCAGTCAACCCATATAAATGTGTATATATATATATATATATATATATATATATATATATATATATATATATATATATATATAACTGAATCACGAAAATATGGAACGTGATGAATATATAAATAAAGATAAAATCCACAGAAGGAGGAATGGAAACACTGGAGTGCTGGAGGCCTTTCGACACTAGTAAAGGACTAGTGTCGAAAGGCCTCTGCAGCACTCCAGTGTTTGTTTCCGTGGATTTTATCTTTATATATATATATATATATATTTATATATATATATATATATATATATATATATATATATATATATATATATATATATATATATATATATATATTGTGTGTGTGTGCGCGTGTGTGTGTATAAAGATTCAAAATTTTCTTGTTTATGCCGCCACTTCCAATGCTTTTATGACTTGTCACGCCCAGCTTCGTAAGTTGCTCATTCACTTTTGGCACGGAAAGTTCTTTTGCGTGGGACTATGCAGGAATTCGATATCGTCAATCTCACAGGATTAGATTCAAGGTCTGTTATTGCAGTTTTACCCTGAGAATTTCCATTGTTTATTGATGAGCGAGCAATGACTGTGGATGTTTTTTTTTCGCCATGAGTGTCTTTACTAATAATAGTAATAATAGCGTGTTTATATTCAAGTTTTTATTATCAGTATTGATGAGGATGGTAGTGGCTGTGTTGATCATGATGACTGTAAAGACATTAATTCTCTCAATATAAGGTGAAGCACAAAATTTTATTAGCATTTTACAGTTAACATTCCGAATATTTTGTGAGTATTTTTAAACCCATATATTTGTTACATATTTGTGAATTAAAAAGTGAATACAGTACATAACATCTGCATGGTACAGATATAGTGTAGTATTATATGTACTTTGTATCAAGAACAGATACAGTGCAGCATTGTATGTGCTTTGTATCAAGAATAGATACAGTGCAGCATTGTATGTGCTTTGTATCAAGAATAGATACAGTGCAGCATTGTATGTGCTTTGTATCAAGAATAGATACAGTGCAGCATTGTATGTGCTTTGTATCAAGAAAGGATACAGTGCAGCATCATATGTGCCTTGTGTCAAAAGTAGATACAGTGCAGCATTGTACGTGCGTGGTATCAAGAATATATGCAAACTATCTTTCTGAATCATTTAAAGCACTCCACAGCTTTAATGCCCAAGGTTTGTTATCGTCCATGGGAGAAAAATGCGCCGAAAAAAAGGAGATGAGGTATGGGTTGGCTGACATCTGTACTTTATGGCCAATTCTTTTTTTTTTTTTTTTTTTTTGGCGATATCCTGGAGTATTTTGAGGGGATGCGGTTTGTGACGGGTGTTAGGGGGGTGAGGTGTGTTAAGGAGACATCCTGGAAACGGGAATGTTGAACCGTATCTCCTTTCATCTTGTGGTTTGCAGAAAGCCATACACATTAGGGTGGGAGTTGGCTTAAATTTATTGTGCAGTTACAGTTTCTGGGAAAAGGGTAAGAGAGGAATTATCCAAAGCTGGAGAGAGAGAGAGAGAGAGAGAGGTTTTGTGGCTTTAGTTGAAAAGTTGTTTAATTTGTCAGTGACTGCTCCAGAACCATTTTTCATAGCTAACAGGAGCATTGTTCATTAAATCCTCCAATGATTAAGGAGTTCCATTAGAGCTTTCTAATTTTTCCTGTTTATCTGAAGAACTTTCCTTCGACTGAAATATCACTGTTTAAACATGAAATATTTTCACAACTGTGTAGCTGGTCATCTGCCACATAACTGAGGTACTTCTCACGTTTGGTAAACTAAACTGCTTTGTTTTTCATAAGAAACATTGTAGGTGTTGCTAAGGATGGTCTCAGATATATATTATGACATTGGAACTTTTCGTTAGTTGAACAAAATTTGTTCGCATGCACAGATTTCCTGTAGATCAATCGATTTTTAAAAGTTTAGGTGAACATTCTTGTGACTCAAACCTTTTCACAGATCTTCAAATGAATGATTAGTTCCCTCGACAAAAGCATTATCTAAAGTGTTAAGCAGGACGAAAGAGTTTTGTTGTTATTGAAACCGATTTCACAGCTGTTCAGAAGAATATGTGCTTTCCTGCGACGAGATGAATTTTCCACAGACATTCAGGTGAACAAGGAATTGGCCTTATCTTGTTCAGCCTTGTCCATGTGCACGAGAGTATTGTTGTTAAACTTTATTGTATCAAATATTCCTCCTCGTAAATGACAGCTTTTGATTGACCTTACGGGAAATTCTGTGGCCTCCAATCATTTTGATAGATGTATTCTTTGAATATTTAAACTTATGCTCAAACTGCGTTACTGTACTGAAATTCTTATTTGCTTACTATGGCCTTGAAGAAAAAACTCATGTACCCACGCGGATGTGGAAAAACCGATGCGCTCAGTTCTTGATTCGCGACAGGATATAGGTCTACGCTTACACTGGGAGTTCGACGTTTTATAAATGTTTCATTAGTCATATACGAGAATCTCAGATGGTCTGAACATCAGTCTAGCTGTGAAGTTTTCTGGGAGCCATAAATTACGTGTGGAAACAACTTTCTAGTGTGAGAATTTTTTTAAGGGAAATGAAGTTTATCTTAGAACTTTGTCCATCTTTTCTCCTTTCTCTGATTATTTGAAAACACATATGCACACAGAGTATATGTGTACTGTACTGTATATATATATATATATATATATATATATATATATATATATATATATATATATATATAATCATATTTATTATATATACATGTACGCTTGTGTATGTATATGTATTTGTATATTGGTACACATGTTCTTAGGATAAGGGGTATATAGTAAGGGGTTGTGATACCGTTGGTGGGAGGAAATACTCCTCAGTTGTGTATGAATCTTTTTCTCATGAGACTAACTGTCGCCATTATGTTAGGTCTGACAGCTAATAAATAACAGTAGACACGGGGGTATTAAAAGCTATCAACTGGACATTGCTTGATTAGTGTCCCAAAGCAGAGGAGTGCCTAGGTCAGGTTTGTGGACCCCCTGGAGGGAGGAAGTGCCCCAGAATTGAGGATGGGCCTCTTCTTACACCGACACTCTCACACTTTCATTCTAAAGGTTGCTGGAGAATAAAAAAAAAAAGTATTATTTTTGCTGTGTGTATTTGGTGTAAATTCATCAAATGACTGGGTCATGTGCTTTACAGTCCTGTGCACAGCAGTCTTCATATGAAAAGAAAAAAAAATAAATAAAACCTTAAGGAAGTGGCCCCTGTAGGGGGATAGCACTGTCAGTGTACCTCACACGGTGTGCTGTAGGCATTACTCAAGGTTCTTTGCAGTGTCTCTTCAGCCGCTAGCTGCAGCCACTTTCATTCCTTTTTACTGTACCTCTGTTCATATTCGTATTCTTCCATCTGGGTCTCCACCCTCACCTAATTATTGTTTCAGTATTATTTTCAGCACTGATTGACCCTATAGGTCCCAGCGTTTGGCTTTTGGCTTAAATTTTATATTCGAATAGATAAATGTGACGGGGATGGTTGGAGAAGAGAAGAGGTCATTCACAGAGCAATGACTGGGATAGAAGAGGCATGTCTGTTGGAGCCAGTGAAGGACAAATGAATGGAATTTTTAATCAAATCGTCTTTATGGGAGTGATGTTTGGATGTTATATGCAACTAAAGAAGAAAAAAAGACTGATGATGTTGAAATGAGTTGTTTTCGTAGTGTACGCTGAATAAGGAATGAAAGGGCGATGAATAAAAAAAAATGTAATAGTGGCAGAAATATTGCCATAGATGAAAAGGTGATTCAGAATGCTCTGAGATGGATTGGTCATGTGGAGAAACTGGAAAATGATATTTATTTAGACAGAATGGAGAACGATACATTTTTTAAAGGACTGTCTAATTTTGAAATGTTTGGAGGAACGAGAGGTAGCCAAGGAAGTGCAGGAAGGACGGAACTGAATAGTTATTGGAACTGAAGAATCTTAACATGTACGAATTGAGAGAGCATGCAGGTTGAATGTGAATGGCAGGTTGAGTAAAGTTCGTCGTGGACACACTGCTAATAAACTTTCTGTGCATGTAAACGAAATCGTTGATGTTGAAGAAGTTTTTTTGCTTGTGTTCAAGATTAATTTGGCAGTCATTCTCTAAAACTACCACCTATGAGGGGGGAAAGACGCGATAATCATCGTACTTAATACTTTAACTTCTTATTCAAATATCCAAAATTTGTTTTTCATTCCCGATACTTCAGTTATCATCACATCAAATATGAACATTGTAAGGATACAGTGACACAGTGAGGCAAAGTAGAAACGGCAAATTGTAATAGGATAGCAGAAATGCGTGTAATTTAGGAAGGAGTATCTTTTGTGGTTATAGGAAGACAGCGGATTAGTGAAATAGTTCAAATGTGTTAGTTTGACAATTGCTGGTACAGTTATGGAAAAGCTTGAGAGTGAAGAGAGAGTTTCTGGGAGAGTCTGACTCGGTATCTGGTTTGGGCTTTAGAATACAAAAAGGTGGTATGTATGTATATAAATTCAAATGGAAAGGTAGGGACAGGAAAAAAAAAAAACATTGGTGAGGATGGCGTATATGAGAATGGAAAGCTTTGGAAATAAATGTAGTTTGTCAATAAGAATATTTTTGAATGGGAAAGAGAATATGGTAAGGAAAGAACATGCTAGATTATGTTTTATTACAAAGTAGATGGAAGCACAAGTTAATGAATATAGTGATGAGAGGAGGAGTGGCAGGAGATTTATCTGCGGATTGTGATTGTAGAGCAAATTTAAGACATGGAGGTGGAAAGGGTAGATGATGAGTTGGTCAAATTCCATGATTGATTGCATGGGTCATATGGTTAGCAGGGAGTGGTTTTGGTATAAATGGATGGAAGGGAAAAAATTGTAAAGTGGAGGGATGAGATATTACAGATTTTAAAAAAAAGAGAGCTAGTTGCATAACAGAAGAGAAAATGACATACAACTATATAACTAATGATAATAGGATGGGAAAATATGCTTGTCAGAGAGTAGATGAAGCAAGGAAGGTTGAGCCAGTTCAACTTAATGTTAGTGAAAATTTATATGTTTTGATGAATTGTTTATCCAGTAAATATGTACTACGTACAGCATTGTAAGAATTTATATATATATATATATATATATATATATATATATATATATATATATATATATATAATATATATAATTGTGTGTATTACATATGGCATTGTAAAACTTCATTTATAAATTATATATATATATATATATATATATATATATATATATATATATATATATATATATATATATATATATATATATATATATATATATATATATATATTACACACACACAATCATTGCCATTCCGTTTTATTTATTCCTTGTAACTATGATATTTACCCTTGGCTGATTATTGCTTGACTTTCGATTTTACCAAATAAATCTGAGGATTAAAACGTCGTAAAGAAGTAAAAGTGGCATGTTCAGTGCCAAGATTTATTTAAGCGTAAGCAGCTGCGACCTCCAGTCGGACCTTGTTACCAAGGTTAGTTTGTTGGGGTCCTTGGTACGGGGAAACCTCGAGTATTGATTAAGCTGGTCCTCCGTTCGTGAGTTGGTGTGCACCGTTCACGGAGCTTGTGTAATAAGGATATTTTATTTCAGTATGAGTAATGTTCCCTAAAAAGAGTTCTTTTGGAATTGTTAACAGTTAAGCAGAATTGTAGTTTTGACTTGGAATGAATATATCTTCTAGGGGGGGGATAACCTGTTCTCAGATGTTTTCATAGGGAAAAGTTCCGTACATCACGTCAAAAGTTGTACTTTCATACATACTGTAGATTGCATGTACATGTTAATAAATTTATTAAGGGAAATTAATTCTATTTCCTATATAGTGATGGAAAATACTGCAACATTGTTACAATTTGTTCCAACTCAAAGCCAGTCATATTTCGTGAGCCTTCATCTTTTACGCCTTCTACGTTTGGGAGTCTGCCGCAGACTGACGAAGAACAAGTTGCGAGTTTCGTCGAATGCGCTGCCAGACGTACGAAGGTATGGATGTTGTCGTACGGGAGGACTCTGCTCTGTTTGTTTGTTTACATTTAAATGAGACGTGAGATTAGTCCTTGAAAATTTGTAGAGTTTTGCATTTTAGAAACATTAGATTAGCCAAGCAGCAGCTCAGAAACATCAACTAAGAATACTTTTAAAAATTCAGCATTGTCTTCGTAATGTTTTGTAATACATGATATAGAAAGATATTACTCCAGACATTGACGAATCGGCGTTGTTAAGATTCTGTGCTTTCAAAATAAAATTTTCAAATTTGTTGACGGATTTAAATGTACCGTAAATGTTTGGTATTGCTTTTGAATATGAAAGCATCAAGTGGAAATTATTGCCGAAGGCGACGTTTTCGGACACAGCATGTGGTTCGAGTTGTGGGAAACCATCTAGAGCGATCATGGTTCCTTGTCATTTGTTTGTTTGCCATTTTACGCCAACAATCATTATTTCAATTTATCTTCGTCATCACGTTTCATATTCCCTCCTTCCCCACCAGGAACTAAATTTAGTGACATGCATTTATTTTCATTTTAAAAACTAAATACCATTTAGTTGCCAAAATAGTTGTTGAAAGACGGATTTTATTTGCCATACACGGATTTTATTTGCCTCTTCGAACTTAAAAGTTTCTCATTCCACACGTATGATCCCATAATTACAAGTAGTGGGACGTATTTTTTTGATAAACTGTAGAGCCTCTTAAATCTCACAGACACTACAGGATCAGTTATTAGTGTACTGTATATTTATCTGCACAAGTACGCCTAAGGTACTTTAATGAACGATAGATTGATAAAAACTGAGATATCTGGAATCAAAGCCGAGGCATTGAGATCAACAGTCCGTAACGATGAACGTACAGTAGTATAATGTGCTATGTTTTAGAATAAAATCTTTAATCATTGAAGTATCGGGAACATGAACTTTGATAGGTAACCCAAGGTTAGAAAAATAATTTGAAGGATTAAACACACACACACACACACACACTGCTGTGTATGAAATTACTCAAGTGTCTCGACTGCTAATAACTTAAGCGTGTGAATATATATATATATATATATATATATATATATATGTGTGTGTGTGTGTGTGTGTGTGTGTGTGTGTGTGTGTGTGTGTGTGTGTGTGTGTGTAACATTGCATTAATCAACCTCTTATTGCAACAACCTACACACAATAACAGTCAGCTTCAAATAGACAAATGGTGATGCACTAAAAGAAAATCAAATCCTAAAATTTAATAACACTGAAAAACTAAATGAGATAGTCATTACAAGAATATGTAAATGAAACATTTAGTTGTAACATATTGCGCTACTAAGAAAAAAAAAAGTCTTCACAGTGGCGTGAAGGAGCTACCGACACCCACATCCGTCCTCTCTAAGATTCTGCAGTGGACTAACGCACGGTTTCGCTCTACTCCTGCGCGCACTCTTGCCACATCTCAGTTTTTCTTTCAAGAATAAATGTTATCGTTGATCTGGAAGATCTTTTATTGTGCACATATTAAATTGACGTTTCCTTTGTTTTCTACAGTTCTGGTACATTGATTAGCTAATGGATTAAATATGAAATTTCCCGATGTGGCATCGCTGGACATCGCTCAGAGTGGGGGCGAAGAATTGCTTTGCGTTAGGCGTTGTGAGGTTTCTAGGGATGGCCTTTATTTCTTTGTTTGGAAGCTTGTTTCGCATCGGAAATTTCTTCAGATTTCTATTTTAGCCCCGTTTTCACATAGCAATACTGTGGATTCCTTGTTGATTGAAATGTGTATTAGCAACATGATTTCAGCGAATGGAAGGTTACGAAACATGATATCCAACTAAAATGGTAGGAATACCTTAATGAAAGTAAACAAATTTAACTATCGATTTATTTATGAAATGTAAACGGTATTTTATATTTCAAAAGAAACCAGAAGTGACTTTCATACCTTCGTGTACATAGAAGTACAAAATAAATCTGGATAAAACACACACACACACACACACACACACACACACACACATATATATATATATATATATATATATATATATATATATATATATATATATATATATATATATATATATAAAATGATACACTTGAAATATTATATATGCGTTCGGTGCGGTCTTGTGAAAGGCTTTAAAGCAGACCCACGTAGGCGTTGTTTACATTCATTCCTCATTCGCCGAGCCTGCAAACCCTGTACAGAAATAGTGTATTTGAGAAGAGAAGTGCATAAAATGCTGCTCTCATGACATCAACTCGCTGTCAACGCATTTAGACTTGAGAAGATCAAAGAGAATGAGCCGATATGAAAGGTAGAAGTTAGGGTCGGAGATGTGGCACGTCAGCACAGAGATTCCCAGAACCCGTTCGTCCTTCTGGGCGATGTTGCAATGACGCTGCTTATTTATTTTTCGGATACTAGATTTCTTTTCGTACTGAAACTAGTATTGCAGTATAAGAAGTTTTACATCGTTTTATTTTGTTGTTTACCGATGAGTCGAAAGCCTCTTATCATTCTCAGTATTTGTTTTAAAAACATTTACTGGCAACTTTTGTGAAACTGGACTTTGATCGATGGTAGTGCAGCGGTGCCACATATTTCATAAAAACATGCAGTTAATGTGCCATGTGCTTTTTCGAGGGCCTTAGGATGGCAACATTTAGTTGCAACCGATGCAGAATTTCTGGCAAGAAAAATCAGATTCCCATTTTTTTTTCTGACTTGAAAGATTAGGAAAGTAATGCCTCTTTTTTGCTGGTAAGGTTTCACATACTCAGTTAAATCGTCTGTTTTATGTTTATTGACTGTATATGCAGTGTAGCACTGTATATTCGCAATTTATTGAACGCCCTCTTTGCTTTGTTTACATGCTATCTATAGTTAAATATACTTCCACTCATATACAGTTTTCATTTTCTGCATCTGCTTGCTTACATTCGCCCAATCCAACCTGCTGTTTGTACATCACGTACACACATTTCTATTATATATATATATATATATATATATATATATATATATATATATATATATATATATATATATATATATATATATATATGTGTGTGTGTGTGTGTGTGTGTGTGTGTGTGCATATAGAAGATTTTGGAGAGACTTGGAGTGTTTGTGATAGCCTGAAAGTTGAGTTTGATTTGTGAATGGGAATAAAAAAAAAAAAAAAAAAGCTGTCGAGATGACTTAATATATGAAAAGAACTAGGAGTGATAAAATGTAGATACGGAGAAGTGGAAAAAATGTTAGTTTGAGTAAGAGGGTGAATGTTTTGGAATGGTTCCTAACATAGAACGACTGGAGTAGGATATAATGGGGAAATGTATGATTCAAAATTGTTTTGATAAGGAGTGAAAAAAGGGACTGAAGGTGCTGATTGATAGAGGTTTAAGACAGGAAGGGCCTTAGTTTTCCAGGAGTGCGTGCAATAGAGAGTTGAGTGGTGCAATTTTTGTAAGTGGTTTCAGCATGCTGTTGGTTAGCCCTCTTTGTAGGTACGTAAATCAGCAAATTTTATGAAGTTTTCTACTCAGGAGTTTCATCCACAGATTTCCATGGATTGGGAGTGGGCCCTAGCCATGTCTGTAGACATTTTTTAAAAGAATCTCTGTGGTTTCCTGAACTGGAACAATTGGTAAATAAGCTGGTTGCATCCAGTGATGCTGTTTCCGTAGGGTTCTGTGGTTTTAAAGTATAACTGAATTTAACACACGACTTTTGAGAGTAGTCGCAGGGGGTGAGGTTTGTAGGGGCCTAAGATTTTGTGTAGGACATTAGTGATTCTATATGATGGTAGTGTCATTGTTGACAGTATGAGCTTGAGTGGGTTATCAAGGGCTACCAAGGTTACGATTTTAGACAATCCCATAGTGATATCCTATTCCATAGTCACAGACCACCTTAGGAAACTCATCTTTCTGCTGCAGCCTCTATTGCTAGTTTATTTGCTCTTCTCTCCAGTAAGTCTGTGCGCGTCCTTTTCAAGGGTTGTTTGAGGTGCAGTTGCATGACAAAAGAAAACATACACAGATACACAAGGCGGTTAGTAAAACAGCCAAGAAGAAAGCAAGAGAGGAAAAGAAGGTAAATAACGAAAATCAAGGGTAGAAACTGAGCAAATAGTTCAGGGGGATGTTGTATAGGGAGAGATAATTCAGTTTTGAGTCAGTTCAGGTGATATTTTGAAGATTTGTTGAGTGGGGAGGATAGAAGAGAGTCAGACCTGAATGATGCAGCAGTAGATGAGAGTATTGCAAGATTGTGCATGCTTGTGGGAATGACTTTTGAGTATGTAAGGAGACCAACTAAAACGTTGAAGAATGGAAAGACAACAGATGCTGGGACTACAGTGAGATGCTGAGATACAGTAGTGAAAGTGAAATCAGCTGGCTAACTATGGTCTGTAAGGCATGACTGGATGCGGGAAAGGCTCCATAGAAAGGGTTGGAGGAATAATTGTTCCTGTGTTTAAGAGTTTCGGTGATGGAAGTGGTTGAAAGAATTAAATGGGAATGTGTATGGAAGGCTCTTGATTGAGAAAATGAGGCAGATGGCAGAATTATTGATATGGGAAGAACAGTGTGAGTTTTATGAGATATTGATAGCAATAGGTTTATGGGCCTTGAAAAATTTCATGACAGAGTTTAAGGAGATGTAATTTGGGGTTATTGAAAATGTATGTTGAGCGGAAAATAATAAAAAAACACTGCAGAAACTTGTGCAAGAAATTGTTTGTAAAAGAGGAAAAAGTTGGAAGCAATTGTGAACACGAGTAAGGCTCTAAATTTAATCAGTGGAAACAAAAAATAGAGCGATGAATGTTGATGTGCATTACTGAAGAATGAAAGTGGTTGATTTGTATTGGCTTTAAATGTAGCACACTTCATTGGAACAACACCTGTTTTGCACAACATCCCCTCATCTGGATAATTAATACTAGGAAGATGGAAATGTTAAAACATGCCGAGTTTGAAAGAGCTCCTCTTGATCTTCTCATTCCCAGCTGTCTAGTTTATTTCAGACATATGAAAATAAAAGTCTTGTGAATGAAAATTACATTTTGTGAGGAGAACAGGAAGACAAATATCATGAAGAGGAACATCGTATGAATAAAGGCTAGTTTTGGAATCCCTTCGAAGTATCTCGGCTTTGTTGATAGGCTTCGTTAACAGTCCCCTCAGATGACATAATATCCAGATACTGAGATTCTAACATGGTGTCTCCTAGATGAAGCTGAATGATTAATTTTCTCGTAACATAGTTTTCATATTATCACGAAAATGTTTTTCAGGAAGTCTATACACATTTTTTGCTTTCTGTAGACTATTGTGCTCTGGCATTTCATTTAGGAGGAATTAAAATCTCATATATTGACTATGGTCTGTTTATCATACTTTGTTGTTTATTGTTCCAGATTTTCAAAGTTTTCCTGGGGCTGGAAACAAGTAAAATTCTGAGGTAGAATCAAACTTTTTATGGGTTGTGCATTGTCACACCATGTGTGGTGTGTAGTTCATTAGTGGAGGTGGCCAATGGCTTTATATGTGGTGCGATTAGAACACGAAGTAAATATATAAAAGATATAGAATTTATTCACAAAACTTATTAATGCTGAAGTCAACTTCAGGCTGGTCGTAACTCGTGAAAGTGGACTATCTAGGTTCTTTGTTCTTAGAACGGCACCTCCCTGGAAGCGAAATGCTAAAATATATTCGGATGAACTGAAAACACTGTATTCTTTCTGCGTGAGACGACAGGAAACGTGAGACTTGCCTTGTTTTCTGTCTTAGCTTGTTTCTCTGTTTCTTATACATATGTATATATATATATATATATATATATATATATATATATATATTATATATATATATATATGTATATATATTTATGTGTGTGTGTGTACACCCGCCTCGAACTCTCGAAAATTCTTGTTTGTAAAACTGCGCTGACACGGTTTAGATGTTACGTAAGCTTGGTCAACTCGGCCAGCGCAGTAAAATCTCGAATAAACTGATTACATAAAACTTCTGAGAAAATCATGTTGTCATGCTTGCAATTCAAATAAACATAACAGGATTTCACTTACTTCTTACAAAAATGAATTATTTCTTCAAAACTAAGCGGCTATATGAAATTTACTTATGTTAAATCAAGGGGTCTCGAACATCACAGCAAATTAAAGATGGCAAATCTCCTTGAAACTGCAACATAGCAACGGTTCTTGGGGAACTATACAAAGGAAAACGCATAATAATCTCATAAATCATACTTTGACAGGCATCACCCTTTTTAAATAGTGACATATATGGGTATTACTGGTGTTATATCTGAAAAACTCAAGAAAATAAGGCAACACAAAAGTGCATGATTCCAAAGCATAATATATATATATATATATATAATATATATATATATATATATATATATATATATATATATATATATATATATATATATATATATATATATGACTTTTATCACATCACCGTGATTCATATACAATCAATAAGCTACAAACGGCCTTTAATATCCAATTCGCTCTACCTCGTAAATAATATATTTTCATACATGTTACCGAAGGGAATTTTTTTTTTTAGTTGATAATAAGTTTGTCGTCCCGTGGGCTTGAACCAGCGAAGGACAAGAACTCAGGACTACAGTGGACGCTTAACCCACGCGGCCAGCAAGTGAAGTTAAGCGTGGGTTAAGTGTCCACTGTAGTCCTGAGTTCTTGTCCTTCGCTGGTTCGAGCCCATGGACGACGAACTTATTATCAACTGGAAAAAAAAAAAAAAAAAAAAAAAATTTCCTTCGGTAACATATATGAAAAATATATTATTTCGAGGTAGAGCGAATTGGATATTAAAGGACGTTTTGTAGCTTATTGAATATATATATATATATATATATATATATATATATATATATATATATATATATATATATATATATATATATATGAAAGTAAAATATGTCATGTTAAGATTTGTGTAAGCTTATAATGATACTTTTATCTTAACTCCTTGATTTTGTAATATTGTTATTCAGCTCACACTGCTGAAATCCCCGAAGTCTGCAGTCAGCAAGGAATTGAAAACATCACTTAAAAACATCACTTTCCTAGGCGTGTTTCAGTAAATATCACTAGTGAAGTAAAGTTATTGTTAAGTCACTGCACCATCCTTTTGCCCTTGTATCCATTGCAAGGCATAGTTCCGGGAGGTGCTATATACAGTATATATATATATATTGTGTGTGTGTGCTAAAGATGAATCACCTTTGGGGATTCTAACTGTCGACCACTGAAGCATTAGGTTGATGCTTAGTGGAATGGGGAAGGGGTTTTGGGTGCAGTGCACATATGGTTCCTCTCCTTTTTCTGCCGTCTGTGACTGACTGTACAGGCATTGAATATATTACTTTAGATATCCAAAGTTCGAATTCGCAAGAAATAAAGTTGTCATTAGCATTTATTTTCAGGCGATATTTCCAGTTGATGATGCTTATACATACATACATACATACGTACGTACTTACATACATATATGTATATATATATATATATATATATATATATATATATATATATATATATATATTATATTTTTCCGTAAAGAAGCTGGTCCTCTTCTGGACCTAAGCAAGATTTTTGGGAATGATGTTCTTATTGCTATGTTGTTCTCCACCTTGGTGGCAATCTGCCACAATCAACTAGGAGAGGAAAGGCTAGAAAGGGAAGAATTGGTTGATCAAGAGAATTGTTTGAAAGAAGGGCCATAATCATCCAAGAAGCAAATCATGTCTACAAGAGGAAGGTGTGTGTAGGGGATTTCAACCCACAGGCGATGAGCATTCTGTGAAGCTGTATATAATTATATATATATATATATATATATATATATATATATATATATATATATTATATATATATATTATATATATATATATATATATATATATATATATATATATATATATATATAAACAATCAACACACAATCACGTATGGAACAGAAATAAATTTTTGGGTTGATCCTGATGTGAGTTCAGAAAAATATTATATATATATATATATATATATATATATATATATATATATATATATATATATATATATATATATATATATATATATATATACTGTATATACAAAGGGTGTGTATCTGTGTGAGTGAGATTATGTTTGTATGTTTGTGTGTATTAAAATTGAGTGGTAAAGGCGATCGGAGGAATTGGCTTCTCGTGATGAGGGCTAATAAAAAAAGACATACCTTGCTCAGCAATCCAGTTTGCATCAAAAAGTGGTTCTAGATGGACAGCCATCTTAGGTATTATGAAGTTTAAAAGGAAGGATCGAGTGGTTGGGGAGAGAGAGAGAGAGAGAGAGAGAGAGAGAGAGAGAGAGAGAGAGAGAGAGAGAGAGAGAGAGAGAGATGAGTATTAATGGTAGTGTTCTTCTTCGAGTTTCAGTTGTATGTAAGGGAGATTATTAGTATTATATATGTTATATAAAGTAGCAACATCAACTACATTCCAGAGAGAGAGAGAGAGAGAGAGAGAGAGAGAGAGAGAGAGAGAGAGAGAGAGAGAGAGAGAGAGAGAGAGAGAGAAAGAGGTTTTATCATCCAGATCCCGAACTTCTGTCAGCGTGATTGCTTCCAGTTTTTGAAGGGTCACCTTCAGATTGTGCCCTTTGCTTTGCCCTTTGGTTGGCACGCAGGTTTATAGCTCCTGATGCCACAGAATACGAGTTTCGAAAAGTGACATGTCTTGTCTTTCGTGCTTTTAATGTCTTTTCGAAGTCCAGTTCACCATTCTCCCCTTAATAGTGATTAGCAGAAATAGTAGAAGTTACTGATCAGTCATGTAAGTAGTAATAATAATAGTAATCAAACCCTATGTTTTGTGGTAGTATTGATAGTGTGTTGTAGTCCACGCAGTAGCCATCACGATCTATCCTGTTTTAAGAGGCACTAGCTGTGTTAATGGCATTAGTTACGATAGTAATGGTAATATTGGTGTATCATTGTGCAGTGGGTTTTATAGTTTTAGCAAACTAACATTTTAATCATTAGGTGATAGCACATTATTTTTGTTCTAAAGTTTTAAGCATGCGTGCAAGCATAACACAAATGAATGGAAAATCATTTTAAACCAAGTAAGCATCAATTACTGCCGTGTTCACTGATTAATATCCCGAGGTGATTTGTATAAACATATATAGTGCAGACATAGGGGGTTAGGTTGCTGGTAAAGAGAGGAGGCACGCTGATGGTTTAAGTTTTTCACACACCATGAGCAGTAATGTTTGACTGAGTCATAGTTTTAGTATTAGAGTGGAATTATTACACCATGCTAGTAACAAAAAAAAAAAAAGCTGTCCAGAACTACTACATTAACTTTGTAAACCAGCAAAGATAGATTCAAAATTAGGTTTGAAAGCTGAGAACAAAGAACAAATGTGAGAAGGTTGTTACCTGATAATCCACTAATCATCAGCTTGTCATTCTCAGTTCTGGGAAACAGGAAAATAATGAAACTGTGCCCTCAAATGAGCCAAGTCAAATCCAAAACTGCAGAAAGCTATGTATACAGTAGATGCTATGGCAAAGCTGAGAGTTTGAAAAGATGGCTACACTATTACCACCCAGCAGAAAGCAAATAGATGTCACGCCTAAGATTCTTAGGTCGTACATATAGAGGCCCAGATAAATCCAACAACAATGTAAAATTTACCCTAAGGAGGGGATGTTGGGTGCCCTCTGCCCCGTCTCTCTGCAGTGGTCCTTTACCGTAGGCGAAATTGGTCTTTCCCTTCCCTACTCTCAGTATTCCTCTATTGTTATAGCTCATTTTCAAGTATTCAAAATCAAACTAATTGCAAACCATAGTGACCTTTTGGTTCGGTGCTGGAAAAACTTTCAAATTATTTTTGAGTATGAAGGTAATTACTATTAATGAAGATAATTGGAGACCCACGCTCCGGTTGCAGTTAGCAATGAAACTGAGTGACAGGAATTCTTTTGAACGACTATCAGTTATTGCTATTGTTACTAGCGTACCCATACCGTCAAAAGTGACGGGAAGTCCTGACCTTAGGGCCTTCACGTACCTTCCCGAAACTCGGATGAAGGTACCATTATTCTCCATCCTTATAAAGGAGGAGTGTCGAGAGAAGGTGGTCCCGGGCTTGACGACGAAAGTCCTGACCTCTTGGGACATTACGTACCGTCACAAGCTAGAACCAGGGCACCTTTATGCAGCATACTTGTAAAGGTGCCTGTGGTTCTGTCAGTATTACGTGAAAAGTTATGCTCCGAAAAAATGTATGAGTACACACTGCCATTTTTTTTTATGTATATGAGTGAGGATGACTGTTATGTTGTTATTATAAAAACTTTCTCTCTCTCTCTCTCTCTCTCTCTCTCTCTCTCTCTGTATATATGTGTGTGTGTGTGTATTTCTGCACACTTTTTTTCTTTCGTGTTGTAGTCGGATAGGAGATAGGCAACTGGCCAGTGAACCTAGAACAAAGCCTTGTCCTGATTCATTATGTATACGGAGACATGCAAAGGAGATACGGACGTGGATGCAGAAGACGTAATTTTTTCATTGTGGTTCTCTCTCTCTCTCTCTCTCTCTCTCTCTCTCTCTCTCTCTCTCTCTCTCTCTCTCTCCATTTATGTTTTCTCACTCTGACCCTCACCACCACCCCCCCTCACCCCCGTCCCTCCTTGCATCTAGAAGTAGAATCCTGAGGTTTGTTACTGAATGGTCTTGAGCAGTCAAAAAGAGCAGGTGTAAATCTTGATAAATGTACAGACCCTTCATTGAAAATTATGTGTAGTATGCTCTTCTTATTTGCAGTTTACGGTAAGTTACTCAATATTTTAAGGTAATCATAAGGGTTGTGTAACTTTGTTCGTTGTATACGTGGAGATTTTGAATAGTAATTCCTCCTACAAAGGTCCCCTTTTCCTAAGAGTAACATTGCAGAATATAGTCACTTACTGCCGGTCACAATCCCTTTAATCTTTTGTCAACTTTCCTAAAATTTAGAAGTACCTTTTTTATGAAATATTTCTAACAAGTAGACTGACAATCAAATAAACCGGAACGTTAACTAATGTGGTGGATGTGGTATGTGCACAAAAATTTAAAAAATATTGAGAAAAAGAGTTTTCAGACACCCAAATCCTCCGCTTTACTCTCCAGAAGGTCTCTTTTTTTCTCTCTTTCGCTCTCTCCTGAAGTCCAAAAACTTGGTACCAGTCATGAGACCAACCTTGCTGATTATCAGATAGACATGCAAACAAGTAAGTCAGTCTAAAAACATAAACTCTCTGGTGGTTATATGCGAGATTAGAAATTTGTAGTTTGATTTGTGTTAAGCTTTTCGACAAGTCTCCATGGGCATTAGTTATATAACCAACCTACCTAAA
>NC_089751.1:21377134-21432134 GCF_040412425.1 Macrobrachium rosenbergii | reverse complement strand
AAATAATAGCTTGGTTATAAAAATCTAAGCTATGTTCGACCGACTTTTTCCACTAAAACCGGATCCTATAGCGTAATATTCCCTTAATTAGGAGATAAGTACGCGTCACATTGATCTTTTAGCTGTAGCTTAATATATTGATATAAAATACCAGTGAGAATTCTGTAAAATATGATCACGTAAATGATTAAAGGTTGCAGAATTAAAGGAAAACATTATTTTGAGTACAACATTAAAGAGCAAAGCAAATTTATAAAGCCAATTAAACTTTCTCCTTTTCCTTTGTGAACAAATCGATAAGCATTCAACTTGAAGTTTGGTGAGCAAAGAATTTTTTAAAGAACAACAGTTTTTATCCTGTGGCAATCGGCGAGCGAAACATTCATTAGCATAAGTGGCTTTGAGAAGTCAAAGAAAACGGGACACAGGTTAATACAAGGGGAGCTAATTTAGATCTTAAATCCGGCATGTGTCTGTTTTATTCTCATGTAGTCTTATTCAAGGATGAGGATTCTTTTTTATTTGATATCCTCTTGAACTCTTGACTTTTTTTTTTTGTATAATGTTATTTTTTGTTTTGTTTTGAGAACTTTCATCGAAGAAGGAATATATTGTTGAGGAAGTAACGAAAATAATTGTGAAAATTAGCAATAGTTTGGTATATTAAATTTATATAGCAGAAATCATGCTAACTCTCAAGCATAAAGCAAATAAACGTCCGTTCTATTAGGTTCTAGTATTTAAAGACAGGAAATAATTTAGTTTCGAAGTAATGATTTCGAAAAATGTACTCTTAGTTACTAAAGCATATACCTCATTTCATAGAGTTTCAATTTTTAAAGGATCAGGCACAGCCTTCTTTTTTTTGTGTTTGTTTACAACGGTGTCCCTCTTATCATTCTTTAAATTGTATATTGATGAAAAGGAACAGCCACTTAACCTACTTGAGTGTTTAGAAATAAGTTTTTATGGTATCAAATACCAAGGCAAAAGTGCCCACAGATCACCAAATGCACCTTCGCTGCTCTTCCGCTTTGAAGTTGGCTAAATTTATGCATCGTTTTTCCATTCCCTCTCTCCATTCTGCGTACAATCCTTTCTCAGTCCCTCACCAAAAGAATTTCCAGTTTGTCAAGAAATCTTTAGGGATGAAGTTGCAAGCCCCACTATTTTTTTTTAAACTCCAGATGCTGGGTGCACTAGTTGGCAGTAGCCCATGTGCGAGACACGAACTTAGCAAAAGTGAACCATGATATGTCTATTTTATGTCTGCGTGTATGCAATTTAAAGTAAACAAAATTACCCAAAATATATTGTGGAAAAAAGAATGTTGAAGAGATGTCATCAATATTGTTTTAAATTTTATTATTTTTTTGTTAATTGAGAGAGAGAGAGAGAGAGAGAGAGAGAGAGAGAGAGAGAGAGAGAGAGAGAGAGAGAGAGAGAGTTTATGAACACATTCTGTTGTGTAATTTTATTGACAGGATTTTTCCTTGAGCATGTCAGAATTGAAATGTTTATTGTTATTGAAAGTCGCAGTTTTGACTCAAAATACTCCTGGGTATTTTGGGTGTTGTTGTTTGTGGTCTTGTTCATTTTATTTGTTGTCTGTGCTAGCGTTGATGGTTATGTTTCATTTCTTTAACTAAGATTTTGTAATTATTTTTTGTGCTTTGGTTCGGTGAATGACTTTTGACGTAGTTGCCATAATCACTTTGTTGTATTATATTTTATTGTTGAACCAAGCTTGGATCTTGATCCCGTTTTCTATCACGTTGTTTAAGGTTATTTTCACTGGTATGTATTTACTGTTTATAAGAAAAAAACGTAAGGGGAAAAGATTAGCTGGATAAATATACTAATTTTGCCAGTGGTTTGGAATCCCTGTCACCCATTTGAATTCTTCTTATTATAATCATTGTTAAACTTAGAAGATTTAAGTTTCTCCATTCACCTCTGCATGGCCGAAAGTGCCCCAGTGCTTTGCTTGACAGCCTGAATGTTATAAAAATCATAATAAAAAAAAAAAGTCTCTCTATTCGTGGTATTCGTGGTATGACTTCGGGTGTGATTTGCCCTCAGAGGTCGAACGTTGCTAACACAGGAAACGGGAAATGAACTCGCAGCATGAAAATAAGGCCTTAGTTGTCCATTTTCATCTGCGGGAAATATTTATCTGATGGAATGTTAATTTATTCCATGAATCAGCTGCAGTTTACGAATGTTTTTCTTGCGCTATCTCGAAAGTTGTTTCGACACGAAATGCCTTTGTCACAGGTGTGTTTGTTCTTGTAAATACTTCGCATTCCATGTTTGTTATTCTTCGTTGTCTAAGGGTCCTTGCCTTTCGTCGCACAACATTGTTTGCTAATATGGGTATGCTTAGAATTACATTTGAGGCACACTGTGCGTTTGTCTTGGTCTGAATATCTGTGATGTGTTGGGTGTAGGTACAAGTACTCATAGTCCAGTCAAATTAGGAGAAATAAATGAAAAAATTTGTTATAAGCTGCAAATTGTTAAATGACTTCTTTAAGACACTTAGAAATAGCATATCAAAAGTCCCCATTAATCCACCCTAAGCTTAGAAATAGCATATCAAAAGTCCCCATTAATCCACCCTGAGCTTCGTCCGCCATCTTGGAAATTGGCCGCCAAATTTAAGTTTTCGCTGTTTCCGTGGAAACGGTTGGTTTGATGAGAATTACTATGAAGTACATAATTAAAGAACATTAAATTCCTTAAAAGAAAGATTCTAAGCATTTTTTCTCTACAAGTGATAGTTTTATAGACATATCAAATTTTTGAGAGTGCGATGTCAAATATTGGCACTTTTCCACACCACCCATGAGGTAGAGTGCGTAGGCGTGCTTTTTTTAATGTGGTATCCACTTGAGGCCTAATCCACAAATCTTTCTTCTTACTTCTCTGTCACATGCTTAGTTCTTAGACTAAAAATTTGATCTTCTTGTCGATTTCCTTGAACGCTCCATTGAAGTAGAAGTAGATGATAAAACACTGAGGCCTAACTCCTCTGCATGTGAATCACCGGGATTTCCATAGTCAATTTCCTCTTGTTTCCCATGATATATTTCTTCTGATTCATGGTCAGTTATGTGCTGGTTACCCTCAATATGTTTTTCAGGATGTTCGGTGTCACTTGTCATCTGTATCGATTGTGGGAATTTCTGATTCATCCATTATCTCTTCTTCAGATGGGATAGTGGAGATTGAGCAGGAAACCCCTCGAAAAGACACGTGCATGATATCAAATGAAGTAACTTGTCAGGCGCGGGTGGTAAAGTCGTGGTGACAGGAACCAAGCCATCGGTTTCTCTTTTCCATCCCCACTGCTCGGGGGCTAAAGGATTGCTGTGCCAAAGTTGAACGTGGTGATATAACCGAAGAAAATGTTGTTTTAAAGCCGCTGCTGTTGGGGGAAGTCTTTCAAGCTTTACTTGCTTTTTGCAGCGTACGGTTGCTCTCCTAAAGCACTTCAGTCGAAATGAATTCAGATCTAATTCTTCTTCTGTACTTCCATATGGGGCAATGAGTAGCTTTACACCTGTATCAGTCACTGATTTCCCGTTGCTAAGTAACCAATTGGTTCTTAGCCACGTAAAATAAGTCTAATCCTTCGGGCCAGCCCTAGGAGAGCTGTTAATCAGCTCAGTGGTCTGATAAAACTAAGGTATACTTAACTTTCTGTGTTGATGACCTGCTTTTAAATGCAGCTGCATGTTTTCGTAATTCTTCTCTCTTCTGTAAAAGTCTGAGCAGTTTATGCTTTCCTTGTCCGAAGAAAGACGAAACTGCGTCACAGCCACTTGCAGCATGAAGGAAAAGGACGTAATCTTTTAGTGAACCAAGGGAAGCTTGTAGATCAGAGGAAGTGGAACGTCTTGCAGGCACTTTTCCGCCACCACCTTTTGTGAGACCTGAAATATATAGCCACAAATACCCATTGATATCGAGTTTGATGTGCCTTGTTTATAGCTTCACCCAAAGAGAATAATATCTGATAAATGCATCTGCCCTAGCCTGACAGATTCACTTACCGCTTGTGATTTTCAAAGGTAATGTGAAGTCGATTTGGTGGGTGTTTGTGGATTTATATTTAAGGATATATATATATATATATATATATATATATATATATATATATATATATATATATATATATATATATATATATATATGTGTGTATATATGTATGTATATATATATTATATACATATATATATTTATATATATAAAATATGTGTATCTACATATCTATTTATTTATCTGTCTACCTATCTATCTATATACTGTATATATTATATATATATGATATATATGTATGTATGTATGTATGTGTGTGTATATAAACATACATATATGTATACATACATACATATATACATACATACATACATACATACATACATACATACATACATACATATACGTGATGTGCATATGCGCACAAGAACATCCAGGCACGTCACGTGTATGTATACAGTGTACCGGTATAATATGAAATACACACTCATATGTAGTGCTTAATTAAAATGGCATGATATCCATCTAGAACTCCATGTGCTGGGGGAATAACAATGCTGAAAGCGACAGGTGTCTGATAAGAATCTGTGTCGTTACAGAGAGCGGAAATAATGAGTGGTAGAGATAATAGTGGAAATTACAAGTTATATTTTACTGTAGCCTCTTATCTCTCCCTCTACGTTTTAGTTATTTTTTATATGGTGTTCACTTTTCTTTGTTTTTGCTTAGCTTCGGTTTGGTACGTGTTAAGTATACGACGGGCTATTAACGTCAAGAAGGGGACGCGTGTCTTTGTGCTTATATATATGTATATGTATATGTATATATATATATATATATATATATATATATATATATATATATATATATATACACACATACATGTGTGTGTATACAGTTGAATATTAAAGTCTATTTTCAGTGTAAATTACAATGGTTCTTTGAAATCAACAATATATATTCATTGCAGCACATTATAGCCAAAGTCCATCGTATATCAACGTTAGGTGGTAGAGAAGTAACCCTGCATGGACAACTCAAATTCCTGTTGTATATCAGCAGTAGTAGTGAAAGTACTGTTATTGGTAGTTAATGTCAATTACCATAATCTCTAACGAGTTTGGATCTACTCCCACGTTATCAGAATCCGATAATACCACTAATGTTATTAAAGATTAATGGGTGCTATAATTTTGTTTCAGACCCAATTGTAATTTCAATATTCTGCATAAAAAAAAGGCACGTTAACAGTGAGTCGCAGTTATTTTAGTCACGTCATTATTTTCTTTATAGATGAAGTTTTTTTTTCGTCACACGATTTTTTTTCCATTTTGGTCTCGGTGTGACGTTCCGAATCCAACATTAACTTCATGTACACTGCACAGTTGAATGAAAACTGTTTCATGTTTACAGGTGAACAGATTCTCTCATTCTAATTTTAATTAGACAGGCGTGCACGCTCACACTATATATATATATATATATATATATATATATATATATATATATATATATATATATATATATATATATATATATATATATATATATATATATATATATATATGTATATATGTATATGTATATACAGTATGTGAGTGTATGTGTGTATTGTGTCTGCAAGTAATAACATAAGTAATAGACCCTGAACTTTCTTAACTTGGAAAAGGGCATGATTACAGGCATAGGCAAAAGGAAAATCTTGGTAGTCCATAACATTAAATAGCGGGAATTGTATAGGTGCCTAGTTTATCCGGAAGTCATATAGGATAATGAGGTGTGTCATGACCCTGACCCGAAGTCTTTTGGACAAGATCAAGGTCATAGGTTGCGGAAGAAAAGAGCGTTTGTTCAGGTTATAACTTTGAAGTGCATGGAGAGAGACGTCAGTATATTAATGATATTGACAATTATATCATCTTAATTGGTGGCTGTTCCATGGTTGGACGCGAGCAAATTGCAAAGGGTCACCTTGACACTAAGATAGTTTATGATCATGGGGCATAACATGATCCTTAAAAAATGCCATTGGGAATGGACAAATTCTTCATATATTGTCAGCTCGTGATGTACGTCTCGCATATCTTCCTTGCAAATGTGTCCCACTTTTTACGTACAAGGATGGGGGTTGGTGGGGAAGGGGGCATTTGGGCTTATTTGGTCCGTTACGACTATTCACGTTCTTGATGTCATTTGTAATTGCTTCTTACTGCATTTTCTCTGCCTCATTCCCTAAGTTTTTTCTTAGTATTTGTTCATTGTTCATTTTCGTATTATATATTTGATTACCACGTCCGTTTTGTTTCACAATATACACAGGGCGTACACACACAAATCCCCACACACGCACGACATACACTATATGTAGTCCAGATATTCAAGTGTTCCCAAAACAATTTTTACTGCAGGAACCATTAATCAAGTACTTGGTGTCATTGCCCCCCACAGCAGTCATGTCTCGGACACTTTGCGCGGGCTCACGTCCGCCGATCATGACGATGTGCCTCTCGCAAAGTCACTTTTTTATCTTTTTTTTTCTCATGCGCTCTCGCATGTCTTTGTGTTCCTTCTTTTAATTTTGTGTGAGCGCCGGGTTCGTGATTTTCTCTTCCTGTGTGTGAGCGTGTGAATATAAGTACGGTGTGTAAATATAAATACGTCAGAGTTAATGTGTTTAGTTTTATGTGGGTATGTGTGTATTTATATATAAATATATATATATATATATATATATATATATATATATATATATATATATATATATATATATATATATATATATATATATAGATAGATAGATAGATAGATACATATCTATATCATATATACATATATATATATATATATATATATATAGCATTAAACTACAAACGTCCTTTAATATCCAAGTCACCCTACCTCGGGAATAATATATTTTCATATATGTTACCCGAAGGGGAATTTTTTAGTTGATAATAAGTTCGTCGTCTCGTGGGCTCGAACCACGGAAGACAAGAACTCAGGACTACAGTAACGCGAATTTTAACCACACGGCCAACAAGTTGAGTTCTTGTCTTCCGTGGTTTGAGCCCACGAGACGACGAACTTATTATCAACTAAAAAATTCCCCTTTGGGTAACATATATGAAAATATATTATTCCCGAGTTAGAATGAATTGGATATTAAAGGACGTTTGTAGCTTAATGTTTGTATATGAATCATGGTGATGTGATAAAAATTCATTCTTTTGTATATATATATGTGTGTGTGTGTGTGTGTGTATACTGCATACCACAGGTCTTTACACCTGTGAGCGGAATAAACTGGTAAAGTTCACTAGTTCTGTACTTGCTTAATGAGCAGTATGTTGGGTTCATTGTCCCTGTTTTCATTTAAGTATTTAATGTATATTTATGGCAGGTCAGTTCTTAGGTCGGTGACCACCGAGGAAAGCCAGACACTGACAGCACATAAGGTCCTTAGGCATCCATGAACTTAGGGTAAGTAAACTCATCCCACAATACTTAGTGAAAATCAGAAGAGTAACACTCCCTCGCGTCAGCCATGTGATGTCATTAGTAACATGCTGGCATTGCCTCTGGACATTCGATCTGCAAAGTTGAGCTAGTTATTATCTTGTCAGTACTTGGAACGGTGACCATCAAGGAAGACCATATCTGTCATCAGAAAAGCTTGAACGCAATCCCGGGTCGGGGTTAGCAACCTCATCAAAAAGAAAAAAAATGTCGGTAGGCGCTACCTTTATCAAAAAAGTATTTGTAATATTTATATATATATATATATATATATATATATATATATATATATATATATATATTATATATACTATATATATTATTATAAATATTATCTGTTCGACCTCTCTTCCATGCTTTAATCGAATGCCAAAAGATTTATCTTTGTTAAAGTAAGACGGAATACCATGTAGGAGGAAGCAAGCAGACAGGAGATGTTTTGAACAGATCCCAACTGTCAAAGGGGTAAGAATTTTAGTTCAGAGAGATCTGTGAACGGATGGTTTGTGCCAGGACAGACCTTAGATAGACTATACCTTAAGCTTACTTTTCTATGACCTTTGTACTGGTGGGTTTTTGTCAGCTTTCAGATGCTACCTGCGCCCAAGCCAAGGCGGTTTGGGGAGGAGTTTGAAGCAAACACCCAAGCCACTGACCCAGCCTTGTGAGAATCTTAAAGCAGCCCCCATAGAAGCAGCAAGTATATCGGGTGTCTCTCATAGACCTCTTTGTTTCTCACCCCTTGTCAAACAGCCAGGGAAATTGCCATTTCAACGGACCAAGGGCTTTTGATGCACGTGATCACTTCATTATATCATCCAGCAGTAAGTCTGAATGTGACAATTACTCCCAGTTCTCTTTCCCTTCAACTTAAACTCTCATTTTTGAGTTTCAAGTTTTCTCTCTTAACCAGTCCCTGACTAAGAAAACCATGTCCCATTTATGAAGTCAGATATATTAAGTACAGTTATTGTTGCCTAGTGGAATTGCATAAGTTATCCTCCATGGTGTTAAAGTAATATTCTTGATCTAAGGTTCATTTCTTGTCATTAGTTAATGACGAGTGAGAGTTTCTGTAGTACAGGAGTGTTATCGGGATATGTCTCCTCCAGAATGTGTATGCCTTGGACCAGACCATCCTCTTGTTTGGAGAAGAATTAGTATCCTTGGTGTCAAAAGCCTCAATTCATGTGATTGCAGTAATTTGCCCTATAGAAGCATCACACAAGGCCCCAAGCCATTGCGTTATTGGTACTTTATGTTGAGATATTTTATGTCCAAAGTGGGACTAAGTCAGAGCTGTTGTTAGCTCCAGTAAGGAATCAGTTTACACTTTTATTTTACTTTGTTGAAACTAGTTGTTTTGAGTAATGCTGTTGATTTAATTCATGTGGTTCAGAATAAATCTCCATATTCAGCAACTCTAGTCTCAACTGGAGACCTGATCTAGTTATATTTGTTATCTGTCTTTTAGGGAACTTCAGCCTTACTTGACAGGATTGCGCAGGTCTTAGGTAAAGCAAGGCTAGACAAATCCAAAATATTACAAATTAACTTAATTATTAAAGCCTAAATGACCTAATATAATATATATATATATATATATATATATATATATATATATATATATATATATATATATATATATATATATATATGTGTGTGTGTGTGTGTGTGTGTGTGTATATGTATATGTATTAGTATGCCCTTTCCTATAATAGCAGGTGACTCCACCGAAAAACAAAACGTCAATCACTGATGACTGGAGCGATCTTTCATTTTACTGCTGAATCGATGACCACTTCGCTAAGAACTCGACATCTTTAGGACCACTCTCTCTCTCTCTCTCTCTCTCTCTCTCTATATATATATATATATATATATATATATATATATATATATATATATATATATATATATATATATATATATATATATATGTGTGTGTATTTATGTGTGTACGGGGTATGTAATTTTAATAATACATTATTCTTATGTATATTCATTTACATTTCTTTTGCCTATCTTGTTAATTATCAATTATTTTTCGCACAGTTAGTCATTTAGTTTATTAAATATTTGTTAATGAGAAGATATGGATATGTTTTGCTTATGTAATATACTGGATCATTCCTTATTTTTCTTTTTGAATTTCTCGTTTATTGCATCGTGTTTTATTCCTTCGAAAAAAGCACATTTTATAAAAATTGCAATTTGTATTGTACTCTTTACTTATATCTTTTCTGTGTAGTTCCTTTTATTAATGCCTCATTTTGCGAAAACATGAAGTTAATCACATTTAAATCCTGAAATCCCACCTGCCTTAAATGCGTCTGGTTTGAATTTACCACTCCTACTTTCGAAATTGCTAATGCGGGTTAATGCTATACTTAACGACTCTCATTTGAGAATTAGGTTTTATTTTAATAGTAATGAAAACTAACAGTTATAATTCGGATTTTCTAAGTAATTGTTAGCCTGTTCTAGATATGGATTCCAAATTCTGAGATTCCGTTGTGGGCGGAGTTCAAATTAATGACGTGGATGAAAAAACTACCTTTTCCTTCAACATTTTTTGCTTCAAGGACAATACACAAATAAGTTTCACTTCGCAGGAAAACATGTTTACTGTCTACACGGTACTATTGTGCTTCAGTAAAGGATGTCATTCATTGATTGATCTGTGCTGGACATAGATTCTGACGGAAAAAAAACATCATTACAAGATATAGAGATTTGCAATAATACCAAAATCACAATAAAGCTGAGATACCTTCTTAACTTTATTGTGATTTTAGTATTGCTGCAAATATTTATTTATTGTAATGATTTTTTTTT
This sequence comes from Macrobrachium rosenbergii, assembly GCF_040412425.1. Lineage (NCBI taxonomy): Eukaryota > Metazoa > Arthropoda > Malacostraca > Decapoda > Palaemonidae > Macrobrachium > Macrobrachium rosenbergii. The sequence continues at coordinate 21,421,736 of NC_089751.1, read as the reverse complement.
CGTCAGTATCCATGTCCAGCACGGACCAATGAATGTATTGCTTGAAATTTTTTGTCAGTATATTTCGAGTTCAGTTCGACTTGATCCTTACATATCAGTTTTCATAATTGTTTTTATCATTAATAAAAAAAATGCCAAACAAGAGTCATTTTCTTTCTCTTCCTCACGTTCTGGGTTGGAGGCGAAGGAAAATATTTATAGGCCTGTGGTTAACAGAAATTTTGTTACAGGTATTAATCTTGTCATTGATTTTATCCATGCAATAGTGACTATTGTTGTCCTGGTTTATTTTTTCTAATCCTATTTTATTATTATTATTATTATTATTATTATTATTATTATTATTATTATTATTATTCCTAGGATAGAAATAATACAAACAGTTAATTGAAACGTAATAAAACAAAGTATGACATTGTGTAAGCTCACTGATGGAAGTCTGGGCCTCGTTCCCATGAACAAAGCGTAGAAAAAGTAAACAAACGTTTTGCTTAGTTTCTTTTCCTTTATTCATATTTACCCTGGAAATCAGCGTCCCAGATCTCTTTCATGCGAAGACCGAATGCCTGTCACTCGTCATTCACTCGATGACGAACGGGATATACATCAAAAGAGGCAGCTCTACTCCCTCCCCTTCCCTAACCTTACCTTACCTTTCCCCTAAACCCCCTCCCTTATTCTCTTTTCCCATCCTCTCTGACCTTTCTGTGCTCTTCCTACTCACCTCTATCCTCAGGTTATTTCGACTACCCCTTCTATCCCCCTTCCCCTCCTTCCCTCTCTCTCTCCTCTCTCTCTCTCTCTCTCTCTCTCTCTCTCTCTCTCTCTCTGTAACCTTTCCTTCTCGTGCCTACTGTTCATCCCCTTATTCTACCCCCCCCCCCTTCCCCTATCCTTCACCAAGCATTCCCTTTCCCCTCTTCCCTCCCCAGCCCATGGCCGCCAATCACTGTTCGTTAAGCGAAGGCAAACATTTGTGTTTTTCTGAAAGCGTCGATATGTACTTACAGTACCATTAAAAAAATCCTCTCCTACTTCCTCTTCCCCCCTCTCCCCCTCCTCCTCCTCCCCCTATTAATGTCCTCCTCCCCTCTTCGTTTGTCTATCACATGGTATGACTGTTGTCGAACATAATAGATAAAAGAGCAAGGTAAAACAAACAGACGTGACTGATTCTTTATGGCGTCTTTTTAAAGTATACCGATTGAATACCCCGTGTGTCGGGATTCCCCCCCGGGGGAGGGGTCCTTTCCTGGACGATTTGGCTTGTTTGGACCATTGTTTAAGTTTGTTTGGTGACTGTTTGGGAGGGACAAACACACGTCGGAGAGAGAAAGAGAAGGAGACAGCCATCGCTTTCTTCTTTACTTTTCTGATATTGCTTTTTTTGAGAGAGAGAGAGAGAGAGAGAGAGTACTAATATAATAATAATAATGATGATGATGATAATCATCATCGTCTACAATTTTATAAACTGTAATATTTATGTAAGTGTGAGTTTTTATTATACAACAGTTTTTCACGACATTGTTAATTTCTTAGTAATAATTATAATAAGAGTAATAATATCTTTATTTCCACATTTTAGTTTTCAGTGGGCATTAAATTCCTTACAAAAAAATAATAGTTCATCAAATGATACAATACAGAAATCTAATATAAAGAGCTGTTCTTAAGGGAGAGATATTCAGATCGAACAACAAGACTATTTGGAATCTTTGACAAAAACATTGCTAAACTATGGACAGATTATTTAAAGTTTGATGTAATAACTTCACATACTAAATATGTATACATAATGAAATACATCTGGCACAATAAAAGCTTGTCTCCTTCAATAAAATAAACGGCTAAAGCCATAGCATATAATTATTTAAAAGACATTTGAATCATAGCACAAAGTGACGTCAAAATCCTTTTGCATAAGCTGAAAATGCTCTTCAGCCCACTTTTTCATTTTTTCAAAAACTGAAATCCGATTCAATTCCTTGATATTTACTGGCAGATTGTTAAGTACTGGTCCCCTAACTGATAAGCCTGAACAGCTATTTTAGCTAAAGTTCTTGGGATATGCGAGTTATTTGATCGTCTAGTTTGACGCAAAGAGTTTACGTATGAAATTTTCCATTCAAGATCTTGAAGATAAACGGTAAATCATTATATTGTAATATCTTCTGAATTTTTACCTAATTTAGTGTCTTTATAAATGGTGTGGCTTGCTTTTATATCTTTCCTGTTTCTACTACTGACTTTGCAGCAAAGTTTTGCACTTTTCATAATCCAGCTATACAAGTTTTTTTAATCCAGCCTCATATTATATTGTTGAACAGTATGAAAACAGACCGTTTACCAGTAGTCTTGAGCAAAATAGATGAGGAGTATAAAGTTTTAAGGTATGAAATTTGTTTCTTCCATCTTTCGTTTTGATTCTGCTCAGTTAATTTTGGCTGACAATGACTGACTTGGTCAGAAAAATGGCATGAAAGCACCTCTGAGAAAAAAACCTTTCCTGGGTCATTCGTAACAATTAGATCTAACAGCGTTTTGCTAGGAAAGATAGTACGAGTTGGTTTGGTTATAATTTTTGTTGAGAGAGAGAGAGAGAGAGAGAGAGAGAGAGAGAGAGAGAGAGAGAGAGAGAGAGCCTTGAGCCCCCTCTTCATTTTCATATTGTAATTTTTCTTCTTACTTTTGTAGGAGTAAGTTTTGTTTGTCTCCATATCTAACTGTATACGTGATTAAATGTGTGTATATATATATATATATATATATATATATATATATATATATATATATATATATATATATATATATATATATATATATATATATATATATATATATATATATATATATATATATATATATATATATATATAATTTATATATATATATACAATATATATATATATATATATATATATATATATATATATATATATATATATATATATATATATATATATATATTATATGTATATGTGTTAAATAACCGTGCCCACGTTTACTGAAGTGGTTTTATCGTTTTCCATGTGGTCTAGTTCCATTTTTCAACATTTTTGTTGCCTTTTATTTAGGATATATTTTTATTGACTGCAAGTGAAAAAGCACTTGAAAACATCATTAATAGACATCGTGTCGTATTGGTTATTATTTTTTTTTATTTTGAACATAAATATCAAGTGCTGTATAAGTTATGTTGTTTATTGCTTTGTTTTTATTTGTTCTTCTTCAATTTATAACTGTTTAGTACATGAGCCTACAGCGTGATGAGTATTTTTGAGGTATTGCTTCTGTCCCTTGTTTAAAGTGAAATATAGATAAAAATAATTGGGAAGTGTTTTCGAGAAACCTTAAAAGCTGTTGAGGTAACAGGAATATTTCGTATTTATTTTATTTTGCCTATTTTCAGCTGTTGTATTTAAAATATACTTTCAAAAGTAATTAAACTTTTATCACTTAATCTGTTGATAAGTATTGTCAGACACTGTAGCTAACAAAAGTTTTCAGCTTACTTAAGTGAAAACTGGTTATTAGTTTACTGCCTTTTTCAGGCATTGTAAAAGGAAACATGTAGTAAACTATAAAAACAATTAAAAAATGCGCTGGAGCAATCAAGTTTTCTGTTCAGCTTATAATGCTCTATGAAAATCTCAGCCACGGCCCATGAAACTCTCAGCCGCTGCCCTTGAAACTTTCAGCTATGGCCAGGTGGTGGCCTGTGTTGTTGGCACCTGTAGCGGTGCCAGACGCATGATCATGGCTAACTTTAACCTTAAATAAAATAAAAAATACTGAGGGTAGAAGGCTGCAATTTGGTTTGTTTGATGATTGGAAGATGGATGATCAACATACCAATTTGCAGACCTCTAGCCTCAATAGTTTTAAAGTTCTGAGGGCGGGCAGAACAAGTACGGACGGACAGACGAATAGCCATCTCAATAGTTTTCTTTTACAGAAAACTAAAAATATATTTCTTTCTTACATTTGTTAAGTGTAATTATTTTAATTAAGCTTAAAAATGTTGAAATGTAGTATTGCAAGATGAAATTAAAGGAAGCGAAATTAATTCCGCAAGTCAGCTCTGAATAAGAGGAAGGATGATCAAAGAGGCCAGTAAGAAAATCGGTCTCAGACGTCAAGTGTTTGGTGATGTTAAGATCCGGGTTAGGAACCTTCAGTGAAATTAGTGCCTCGCTGGCTCTGTATAGCAGATTGCTCATGTGGACATATTCGAAGCTGACAGGTCTCCCTGCAGAGACAGAAACACACAGTAAGAGAGAGAGAGAGAGAGAGAGAGAGAGAGAGAGAGAGAGAGAGAGAGAGAGAGAGTTGCTTAAAAAAAATAACTTTTTTATTTCTGTACTACGAATGATAATAGAAGAAATGCGTTATCGCATAATGTTTCACAAAAGAAATGACCGCATGTGTTTGATTACTGTGTTCTGTCTCTGATACTGCTGGCTTGGATGTCTGCAGTCATGTTTTGCGCTCGTTTTAGGATCAAGTAGCTTGAGGGAAAGTGTAACTTTGATGAGCCGCCATGTTTCCCTCGTTAAATGTCGGTTGATGTGTATATTTATATATATATATATATATATATATATATATATATATATATATATATATATATATATATATATATATATTTATATATATATATATATATATATATACATACTCACATTTAAATACATACATGCATATATATATATATATATGTATATATACATATATATTATATATATAGCCATTTTTAACAGAGGAGATTCCAGAAAAAGCAAGACTACAGTCACTGTCTAACTCAAACTTTTAATCAGTAAATAATGGCTCACCATACAGTTACACCATTATCTCAACAGCCGCACGTCGCACCCATTACACAGATTGCCACATTCACATGTCTTGCACTCACTCTCTTGCATTTACTTTCATTGAGAGCAAGTTTCTCCCCAATTTATGCATGTGTTCAGGTTCACACGTCTGTTTTAATTTTTTGGTTTCTATTCATTTCCCACTTCTTCAGTTTCTTACTATATAATTTTTTGCATTCATTAGAACTTTCAGTATCCTCATCCCACTAATAAATGCTTTTATTTGCTCAATGTTCAGTGGTACACTCGCACTTAATCTTGTTGATTCTAGGACAACATACGTAAATTTTGCTAAATCTCATATACTTCCTCCACTCAAGTTTGCTTAGACTTTGCCCATTTTTCATCCGTCTTGGCCGTATTTACTATTAGTATTTATGTCCTGTGAAATTCACTTTTTCATTTACTTATCAAGCCGATTATCACCCTTTTATTCTCGGATATAGGCAGTTATTTATTTTTCCTTTACAGTGAACACTTTTATATATTATAAATATCATTTCAGTTGCATAGTGAGCAGATATTCTCCAGCCACTCTTCTCATCATTACATCCATCTAATTCTCCTTATACTCTGTGCTAAACATAATCTACCAAACTCTTTTCATCGCAATTTTTTTTCTCTTTCTCTCTCTCTCTCAAGTGTCTTTTGAATACTTTTTTTAATTTATTTTGGAAACACATAATTCGAACAAGCGAGTCACATGGATGATTTTGGCATCATGAGGAGCTGTGAAATGTTCCCACAGTAGTGGCTCTTTTGATATGAGGTCAATGACCCTCACATGTAGCACTCTTGTCTTGGGATGAAATCCTTTAACAACTGAAAATGCTGACGCTCCCGAGGTCAGCAAAATCAGAGTTGTGCCCCGTTCTAAAACCGCGGTATAAGTTGTATAAATGTATTGTGTGGGGTTGCTCATATGCATACCACTTAGGGAACATTTACTTACAACAAGGATTTCCCTCCACTCCATTAGGCACTCCTATGCCTTGGGAGTTAATTCATAAGTAACCCAGGCCAGCCCGTAAGCACTTTCTAGGGCTGGAGTTTCCAGCTAGATTTTTTTTTTCTTTTCCTTCATCCGTAACTAGTAGGGAACCTCCATTCAAGATTTTAGTGTCTGTGTCACTTGAGTTTGTTAAGGATTCTCGTTGTGCAAGGGTACCTCGATTTCACATTACCCAATACTTGTGTGTGTGTTTTTTTTCTCTTTATTCTAAAAACGTGTAAGAGTTTTGCTGTTAATGTAATAGATGCTGGCCGTCTCGAGTTTAAGAGAATATTGAATGGTACTTTTTAGCATCATGTTCTTTTTCATTGATTTTATATCTATTTTATATGTTTGTTTGTTGTATGTATCTTATACTTTCTCGGATGTTTTTGATCTTTTGGACCTTTTTGTCTCGTTCCATGTAAATGGTGTAAATTTGTGCACATTACAAATGAGAATAATTTCAATATGATTATAAATTAATTTTATATACGTGTTTATATATGTGTGTGTCTGTATGTATGTATGTATGTATGTATATACAGTATATACAAGACCTCAAAGGCATTTGAGTTTCTAGTGGTAGATAAAAGTGCCTCACAGATATTTTAAAGATAGGGAACATTATTAATGAAGTTGCTGATAACTGTTATCGATAGGTCTTCTAGGAAAACTGTAGTATGTATTTTAAACAATCATTATGATGACAAAAATGAATAATATTTCCAAGATTTTTAGCAACAACATGTTTAGCGATTGACCTTTTGCCGTTATTTCTGTTTGACAACTTGACATGCAGCGAAAAACTTCTGTTCCCCGATTAATATATTTTCGTGGAAAATGCGTTTATCCCAACAAAAGATATAAGAACGGAAATAAAAGATGGAAAATCAGACTGGTTACCTGTCATTTATTTGAAATCTTACATATCTGTTTTGACAGAATGACTCCCTGTTTTGTCTGTCAGATAAAAATGCTAAGTCTTTATTCGCCGCTTTAATACACACACACATACATACATACATATATATTCATATACATATTTAAACGCCTGAGTTTTATTTCTATGGTCGCCGAAAACGTTAGCATTTTTTTTTATATTCCACAAATAATGTTTTTTTTAATGTATTATGTCAGCTTGGCCATTATGAAGTATATTTCCAAGTGATTTATTTTCTCTTTCTCTCCATATTACTTTACATTCACACAAGCATCAAAAAAAGTGATCAAGTACGAGTAAATCGTGCTAGGTAAATTTCACACTTATCCAAAGAAAAAATTTGTTACTTTGGAAAGTCAAAGTGAGAGGTCTTTTATCCTTCACTTTCGGGAAAAGGAACTGCTTCTCTCTTGTTTCCTGAAACTTCTAACACTTACCTCGCTGTAGGAGGCAGGTTTGCTGTCACCTCACAATGGAAGACCGTTGATAATATTCTTGTAATATTTCTAATCTCCTGTGTTTTTCTTTTTTCTCATTTTTCTTTGTGGTGATCGTGCTTGATCTTAGGCCTATCAGTTATTGTGTCAAGAAAACATCCCCCTTTCCTCCTCTTACACGCTGACGTATGTCATGTGGGACGTTTATCCAAAATGAAGTTCGTGTTTAGTTCCAACTTGTGTTGGATTGTCTCATTTTAAAACCGTAGAGAGACCAGTGGTCTTGGACCAGCCACCAAATTTGATATAATTGAATAGAACCACATTGCAGATCTGCGTAAGGTTCATTGTACAAAAATCTCTGAATTAGCGATGAATAATTGACTTATACTAGTATCAAAACAATTATGGTCATCGACATCGTAAGAACTGTTCATAAAGTACTCAACATACATGGGATAGAATAGAGACAGTCGTTCGGCTAGTAAAGAAGGAGATAGCGAAAGAACGGGTAAGATAGAACACAGACCCACTCATTTTCAATACCATTCAGAACCTTCTTCTAGCTTAGGAAAGAGAGAGAGAGAGAGAGAGAGAGAGAGAGAGAGAGAGAGAGAGAGAGAGATAAGAGAGAATAATGCTTTTGTGTGTACTTCACTTTTATTTTACTACGATGTCCGAAAAGGGCGCATAAGGCCCAAATTTCATTAGAGGTGCTAATGGTGGGGCTTTTTTTTTTTTAGGATTATATGGTAATTGAGGGTGTGCTAAATGTTTTTATGCTGTTTACAGTAAGGCTTTATAATATTCCTATTTATAGCCACATTTATAAGTAGTTACTGATACAGAATTATTTACAGTAGTTATTAACGTATTGTATTAACTGTTTAAAAATATTTGTATGGGCCATAAAACCACGTTGCCAGTTTACTTTTATTTCAGGATCTACTTTTTCTTCCACATAATTCCCCTAAGCAGAAAAAAAGACATAAAAAGTAAATGACCTAAAATAACAAAATTCATTGGGTTGAGAAACCCGTTCAAAATGATAGTAACGAGAGAGATGGCTCTTCTCTGAAACGAACAATTTCGAAACGGATGAACCTTAGTGAGTAATGGGAGGCGTCTTATCTCTTGGGCGTTCATGGTAGGGGGTCGAGCGAACATCGTTAAGGCTCGTTATTTGATCCCGAAATAGATGTAGGCTCTAACCTTGAGATTAATTGGCCCAGAAACCTTGCAAGAACAGGCGAGAGCTGCAACTCAACTTACCCGGGTAACCCAATTCCTCATTCATAAGTTGATATATTGGTCCAGCGCCGCTGCTTGTTATTTCGTGTAATGCTTCTCGGTTTGGTGTATCAAGGGAAAGTGTTATTCATGTAATGCTTCTCGGCTTCGAGTATTATGAGGAATTATTATTGTTATGGAAGAGTTGTTAGATTAGTTGAAGGCTTAATATGAAGCTACTCTTAGAGCTTGTTTTTTTTATTAAATATGTTATTTCTGTTGTGTACATGGGTTCATCTTATCCGCTAGTATGATTATAGGTTTTGAAATTATGCTAGAATTATGGTAGGCAAATGATGAAAACTACATATATTTAAAATAAGAAAATACCTTTAAAAAAGGAAATATTAATTTATATTGTGTATCAGTGTTAAAATCCAATAAAATGGTAGGTACAAGAGAGGAAGACGACCGTTTTGCACTTCCAGCTTCCTTGTTATTGCAACTCAGAAAGAATCAAATAAAGCAGAAAAGAAGAAGAAAGATAAGTAAAAGACTTCTTCCCTATGCCTTCGTAACATTGTTTAGGAAAAGCAAATATCAGTACATTACCACCGCAGTGAATTTCGGCCTCCTCATAAACTTATTCAAGACAAACAGCATTGCAGTTTTGTGACTTTTTTTAGTTTGTACTTGAAAATTGACTCTTTCAGACTTTTTTTCGTGATGCAATACAATTAAGAATGTGTTTGTGCTGCTTAGTGTCTCATGTAATTTGTATTTTAAAGTTAGGAAACAAATTGTAATAGTTCACCATTAACTTGCGGAACATTAACCGGAAGATTGACTGTACTTTCTACTTTAATTTTGAGTAATGCCAGGAAGACAGTGGAAAGCCTTAGTTTGCATGTCTCCCTCGTGCCTTTGGAATTGAGTCACTTGCAAGGTAACGCCATTTAATTGCAAAATGCAAGGGTGCCCCATTTCTTCTCGTTTAATGACCAATTTACTGTCTGTATAGTATTAATCAACAGTTTTTCGAAAACTAAGCTGATTTAATGAGGATAATGACTGGTTAGTGAAGAGTGTCTGTTGTATGGAGGGGCTGGGAGAAATGAGAGGAACATCACGAAAAAGCTGGCTAGATGTTTTGGGGGAGGTGTTGAAGTGGAAGTTCCTTAACATCCAGGAGGCAAGAGAGTGCACGCAAAGTGAAGGTGAGGGGCACTGCATGTGCATTGTGGGAATTGTGGGAAGGGGGTAGAGGGATGTGTTGTTGTTGAGCCTTTTGTGTAAAAGTATGGAGTAATTGGTGTTGCGAAAGGATCTTTTGAATTGCTGAGCAGGCTTGTTTCAACAATTAAAGGATGAAAGTGTCAGTCAGTGTATAAGCAATTATATACGCAACTGCGTATGTATATATCAAACGTAGTTGGGAAAAGTTGAGTTTTGTTTCATTGTTTCCACATCTCATTCATTTATAACATGCGCTTAAAGCCTGGATTGTTTTCACACTGACATCTGTCTCTTGGAAGTTTCATGCATGTCCGAAACAAACTGATCTTGTAAGTCTGTAGCAGTTTTGATTCTTGATTTTCCACGAGTATTCTCCGATCTTTCCCTAAGTCTCTTCAATAAGCCGCCACGGTAACGCACAACAGCCGTAGAGACAAACTCTTCCATCGTGTTTATAAACTGAACCGAGGATTATGCCCCAAGTTCTAATTGCTCTTCAAGTATCAAGTAGGACTAAAATCATAAAATACCTTCGGATAATTGATATGGTTTTGTAGCCGATTGATGTTATGATAATAACACTACAGAATCTTTTACCCCGATTATAGAAGTTTCAAGGGCATCCTGATATTCAGAGATTGCTGTATAGACCTACTGTATATTTTGAGTATGTGAAAATATTTTTTTTAAGGATAAACATTTATTTGTGATTATACATCATATTTTCCCACAGTTATAATCTTTGCAGTAAAAAAAAAAAAAAAAACTCTTGAAGACTAGTGAAATATCAATCTTTGTGTATTGTACAGAGATTAACTTGAGATCATTTACCGCTACCTTATTCTACTTTGTTGTGTAATAGATATAAACTATTGAACATATTAACAACACATTTAGTTAACATATTTTTTCAAATGCCTTTAAATCAGTAATTCAAATCCCTTCAAAAGCTCCGTTACAAGATTGTTTTTCCTCAACTTTGAGGCTGGATAATGTAACTACGAATAATGTTGTTTGAATTTTTTTCCTTTTTCAGGTAAATTATACCAGTCATGTTTACATTAAGTCAACTGTTAAATTGAATTGGTTGCTAAATGCCTTTGATATCAGTATTAATGTGATTGATATTAATTGGTGAAGGAAAATGTATATACCATAAATGACATAAAATCTCTCAGCTGGCATATTGTGAGTTGAGTCTCCCTTCGGGCATGCCATTAGAACTTTACCATCTTGGACAAAGAGGAACTCCCTACAAGGACCTTCACAGTTGAAGGACCTTAGATTAATATGCTCGCTCAGCCGTATTGATATTGCCAGTTCCTTGAATATGATTATTTTGATGCAGTGCAACACACCAGCCACTGCACAATATGGTGTCTTGTAATTAGTGCCGTTTTTGTTTTAGGTGTTGCACTGTTTTGCTGCCCCTGCTTTATTTATTCAGGAGAAAACCGTAGATGATAACGTACAGAGGTTTTTTTTTTAAAGACCACGACTCTACCTATTTGGAAATTAGTCTCTGTGATTATTGGCCGAAACTTAATGGATTATTCAAATTTCTTTGTTTATTTTACGAACATTTTTCCTGGCAAATGTTAAACTGTTCAATTTCAGAACGCAGAAACATTCTCTCTCTCTCTCTCTCTCTCTCTCTCTCTCTCTCTCTCTCTCTCTCTCTCTCTCTCTCTCTCTCTCTATATATATATATATATATATATATATATATATATATATATATATATATATATATATAATATAAATGATTGATCTGCTAAGATATGATGTAGTTTCTTTTCATAAAGTAAAAATACCTACATCTATTTTCAGGACAGTCCAGTGCGATACATTTATTCATACATATCTGTGTATATATATATATATATATATATATATATATATATATATATATATATATATATATATATATATATACACACACAGATATGTATGAATAAATGTATCACTGACTGTCCTGAAAATAGATGTAGGTATTTTTACTTTATGAAATGAAACTATATCATATCTTAGCAGATCAATCATTTATATTACCTGAGGAGAGGGAGACAAACAGGCAGAGTGCGCACAATCTCCAACATGGAGTTGGACTTTGAAAGACCGAGGAAGAGAGAGAGAGAGATGGGGGAGGGGGGCGGGGCTATTTTCTGGGTGTTATTCCAGTGCGGCATGAATATTCAGTGTTGGTCAAATACCCAAAGCGTCCCTCACTGCGTTATGGATAGGCAGGCAGGTCTGTTATTGCTCTGTGGGACTGGATGTTTATTTTTAATCCTCGGGGACGGTAAAGGCTTTGGTGATATATAACAAACAGCTTTGTCTCAGCGTGTCCGTGTCACACGCGCTGTTGTTGATTTGATTTTGCCTATGGGACAACAAACATTATAGCACAGGCTTAAAAATCAACTCTACGGTGCATTGGAGGTGAGAGATAGGTCTTTTATTTTAGACCATCTGGATTTGTTTTGGGGGAAACGTTTAACGGATCATCTGTGCTTATTTGTCCTTCGATATCTGTCTTTCTGTTTATCTAAATGCGCACACGTATATAAGAAGATATATAACGTGTGTGTGTGTGTGTATATATATATGTATATAGTATATATATGTATATATATTATGTATACAGTATATATATATGTATATATATACAGTGTATATATATATATACAGTGTATATATATATATATATATATATATATATATATATATATATATATATATATATATATATATATATATATAATTTAACTGATGAATCGTAGATGAACACTTTGCAGAAAGCTCAACAACATGATCCACCACATGTGGCAACAATCACCTTCTATATAATTTCTTGCTTCTTCCACTCTTTCCATAACTGCTTGATTCCTTTTTTCAGTACACCTTCCACTCTTATTTCATAACTGAAGGCTTGATAGGTGGATAGTTTGTTTCAGGAAAGAGTTAAACTAGTTAGATAGTTGCTGATGATTTGATGAGATGATGACTAGTTAGTGTAAGAATATTTAAAAACGGTCTAGGAATGTGGTGAGGTGCGAAGAGACGGTAAATAGGTTAGTATAGGTGTCAGGTTGGGTTTTATTGTTTCAAGATGGCTTGGTAATGTGGAGAGAATGATGGAAGAAATGATGATAAGAGGTTCTATATAATGCTGGATAAGTGAAGTGAAAGCGGAAGAATATGTTCAAGATAGAGAAAGACAAAAGTAGATGGCACTTGTGTGTTGGAAGTTTCAGTGGGTTGTTGATGAACCTTGTAGAAATCTAAATCCGCCAGTATATATTGTGTCTGTGCGTGTGTAAAATACAGTTTGAATGACCACATTCATGGTCATATCCTCCTTTCTGTGTTGTTTATAGGTAATAACGTCTAACACAACTAACATGAAATATATTTCATTTGTTCTGCTATTTTTGTCACCACTGACTCTGTCTTATAATAAACATATTTCAGTATATAGCTTAAAATTTCTTATTGTAGTTATTGCTTTTAAATTGAAGCTAACAGCTTAGTATTTCAGCTGGCCTTGGTTTTTAAAATCTGATATTTGTAAGCAAACATAATATAATACATAATGCTAATGCAGCGTCGCAGAATTGTTGCCTAGGCGACGCAGAGGCGACAAAACCTGCATTGCCAGTCCTTCTTTTTGTTTCTGGATTTCCTGGATCAGGTCTCGGTGGAAGTCGACTACGTCCCCATAGGGTGGTGAACCTGATACTCTTTCTCTCTTGCTGCCGTGCTCAGTAAAATCGAGATTAGCACCCGCCGCATTTCTGGCCGGTTACCTTTTCTGTGGTTGTGTAATGGCTGAGCATTCACGAGTAATTCAAGTAACTTGACTCGTTGCCTCTTTATGAGCGTTTTCCATGTTATTTGCGATGTTATTTATGATGTAGGGTACATTATTGCACATTTGATTGCGTGTAGTGAATTTTAGACCATGTACCAGAGTTGCTTTCCAATTGAATTATACTCTTAGATCAATGAAGGCATAAGTGAGGTTTAACTAAGCTGCTTAAATCATCCTAGATCTTTCCAGCATTGTACCCGGTCCTCTTACTGGTGAGGTGAGTTTACTAATCAGTGAACTGTAAGTATCCGTATTTTATATACACACACACATTATATGTATGTATATATATATATATATATATATATATATATATATATATATATATATATATATATATATATATAAACATATAAACATACTGTATACATTTACACAAACACAATTTACCTGATACAGATAATTAAACAGTTTAGTATGGCACGTAATTCTGTGTAGGACGTTGTTAATTGCACCGTTAGCAAAGTGTACGGGGCCTCTTTTATATTTCATAGCAGGACGGGTAACAAATTCTATAGTTATAAGAATTAAGATGAGCTTGGAATCAGTGGAAAGAACCATCAAAGTATATCTTTTCAATGCAAATCCTGGTACTTTTAGGCCTTGGATTTTGAGCAACACTTGTAACTGCCTTGAGTGTACTAGGTGCGAGGTTTGAATATGCTGTTTTCATTGGTATTTACCATGTTCTCTTTCATCGTTTTGGATTCTGTAACATTAGCGTCATGTATTTTTTTTAGGCGTGTGTGGTATTAGATGAATTGATGGCTAACGTTTAAGTTCACTTGGTCTTTCGTCCTTTTACTACACACAAACACTTATTGTGTGCGTGTGCGTATATATATAATATATAATATATCTATACATACATACACACATATACATACATACACACACACATATGCCTTATCCCGATACCAGTTCCACTATGATATTTTGTTTTCATGAAAGTTACTGGAGGTTATCAGAGACTGGTACATACGTGGCACAGACTTTCATGCAGGAGAAAATTAGTTGTGCTGCATACGAGAAAACTGTGCTGGCGAGTCGGAGTATTTGAAATGAAAGCCCAAATCTTGCTCGTGGCCCTGAAGTTCAGTTATATCACTTAGTGCTAAGTTACATCACACACACACATGCGCGCACACAGTCATTATATTATATATATATATATATATATATATATATATATATATATATATATATATATATATATATATATATATATAATGTACATATATTTATGTACATTATATATATGTGTGTGTATATATAAATATATTTGTGTGTATGTATGTATGTATGTATATGTATGTATGTATGTATGTATGTACACTTATACTATATATAAAACATGTACAATATATTAAATATATATATATATATATATATATATATATATATATATATATATATATATATATATATATATATATATATATATATATATATATATATATATATACATACATACATACATACATACATATACACACACACACACAAACGTTTGTGCCTCTAATTTTCTTGGATATATATTATAGTTCTCTCTCTGTCTTTGGTTTCCATGATACTTACCGATAAATATGAAAACAAGCCCAATATACGATGGGTGGACAATCCGTCCCTCTTTCAGCCATCAATAAAATATAAATGAATCATTATATTTTTAGTTCGAAAGCTCATCTAAGCCACCCTATCAGCGGCAGCTTTTACGTTTTCCTAGTTCATGCGAAGCTCGGGATCCACCGCCATTCTTATCTCCCCAGTAAGCTAGTTTCGTCACACCTTATCTTACGAGCGAGCTCCTTATCACTCTTATTTGGGATGCCCGCTGTCGGCATCCTGGAGTTTATTGTTGACGGTGTTATCTGCCCCAGTTGTCGTATCATCCACTGGGACTCCCACCTTCGTTTTGTTTGTGTTTTATTTTTGTAATTTTTTCTTCTTATCTGTGTTTCTAGCCTTCCTCGGTCGTTTCCTTTGTTTGGTTATCGTCTGCCGAAGATTTCATTTTTCATAGATAAGCATTTTTTAGGGTCTTTCTCCTCTGATACTTTTATCTTTGCAGGAGGGTTCTTTTTATACCGTCTTACGTGTAATCTTCACATCCGCATTAATTTTTTTTTATTTTTAAAAAATGAAGCAGACTGAAATTGCATGCCAAAGTAAAATTATACGCGAGTACATTGCTTGAAGCTGTAAGAAGAATATTGGGAGTCAGGTGGCAGGATTGAGTTAAAAATGATTTCCTAAAGGAAATTACGTAAGTTTGTAGAGATTAGGATGGCTTGGACATGTCCTTCACACCACCCTGCCCCCAAGGACAAGGACAGTAGCACACAATATTATCAGCTAGGCTTCTATGGACACCAGAAGTGTTTGAATTCCCAGGCCTACTTGGATGAGACGGGAGGCTTAAAACGGATGGAGATTCTTGGAAGAGAAAGAACGGGAAAAACATGAACGCCAGAAGTTCACGGAGGCCTTTTGTGACGCCCGAAGTTTGAGTAAATGATGAAGATGAAAAGTTACCTTTATTATTGATCTATATTTGGCATGTTACTTTCTAAGTGTCTTTGTGTGTGTGTGTGTGTGTGTGTGTGCTCGTATGTGTTCTTGCATACGGTGTAATTTTTATGCTCTGAAGAAGATGAATTTTCCGTGCAAATGGCAGATTTTCACCTGTGAGGAGAGTAGCTTTCTTCGTTCGTTTTCCCGTACAAGCCCAATTTCAGGATAATAATGCGTCTGCTCGCATCGAAGGCAAATATTTTAAGGCCAGGCCTGTTTTGCCTAATCCCCAGAAATTCCCGAGCCTAATCCCCGGGTCTTTGCATTGATGATGAGATTTGATCCTGAAAACAGAATTATATTTTTAGCCTAAACTGTTGATATAATTTTCGTATCTGTACGATTTTCGTTTATTCATTTTCTTTAACAATATTTTCATTTCTATCCCTAAACTAAAACTGTGGAACGGACTTCCCGGCAGCATTTTTGATACCAATGCTAGTAAACTCAAAATAATGCTGTTGATACATGTATGAGTAGGTAATTATCGATGTGATGATTTATTCATATTTTTATTTTTGCCGAATTTTTCTTCTCTGTATTTCCTTTTCCACAAAATGCATTGTGTTTATTGAAGCTTGCTTTGCAAGTTAATTGCTCTCGCAAGTTTCTCTGTAGTAAAGTGTGTTCATTTTGGTCTTGAGGCCAACATTCATGAAACAAAAGCAATTTTGGAGCTCTGTCTTGTGAATGTCTGACCCCGGGGTTGGGTTTTCTTATCCTCACACCAGCAGTCGGGCAGGGAAAATCAGAGGAATTACAGAATGTTGAATTTTATGGTACAGAAAAATATGTATGCGAGTTGATATGTTAAAGGAGAGAAAACTGAATAAAAATGCTGTTTGCACTGAATTGGGAAGGGCAAAGGATGGTTGTATTTGGGGTGACTTAAAGAAGAAGGCCTATAGTTAATAAAAAGTTCACTTGTGTTTGTGGCAGGGGCTGCACTAAGTATATGGTCTGAGAACAGAGAAAGAATGAAAATTTAAAAGAATTGGATATGTGTGTCGTGCTTTAGAAATTAAATACAAATATAGGATAGACAGAATAGAGACAGGGTTTCCGTAGCTATTTTGCCTCACGCCGCTTCACAGCAGTGTTGAGGACGTTGTGAGCCCATCTATCCCTTCAAGTTTTATAAAACAATAAACAGTAATTTTTGTAACAGTATATAGTAGTTAATTGTTTAATGAGAATGAATGAGGTGGATTTCTGTACCGACGAACATAGCTGCGTAATTGATTATGAGTATGAATGAGAGAATTTTTTCTGATTTTATATTTGAATTTTATTTTATCATCTTTGTACACCTGGTTCCAGTGAAGCAAATTATTAACTGGAAGTAGTAATTTCAGTATTTTCTCTGCCGCTTTTAACCCCCACCCCCACCCCCCCCCCACACACACACACACACACACACACACACACACACACTTTGAATTTGCTGGCAGCAACCCCCGATTCAAGAACCACTGAAGTGAATGAAATATGATTGCTGGAACTGTGTGGTGCCAAGGTATTCATATTGGCACTGATTCATAAGGTTGCAATTCATCCTTCTCACAGAACAAAAAGGCGAATAACTGTACTTTTCAAGCATAAAGGGTTTTGTATAAGGCTAGAAGGAACGATTGGGTAGATCGCTTCCATGGATGAAAAATCAACTCTGTGCTCTGAAAGTTGGCACAAGAAAAACCCAAAAGGTGCCGAGCACTGTATTTATAGTACAAAATGTAATGTGAAAGGCATATCTAAATAATTGTGTTGAATAACAGAACCAATTTTGTGTAGCCTGATACTTAACAAACAGTTCATTCATCTAGAATATGGAAATTCACACTTGGGTTAAGGTGCAAGAAATATTGATCTTGATTTATTGAGACAAAAAAAAAAAAAAAAAATGCTCCGAAGTTTCTTCGGCGCAATGGAGTTTTCTGTACAGCGTTATTATTATGTTGCATGAAACTCTCAGCCACGGCCCATGAAATTCTCAGCCGCGGCCCCATGAAACTTTCAGCCACGGCCAGGTGGCGGCCTGTATTATTGGCAACTATAGCGGGGCCAGACGCACGATCATGGTTAACTTTAACCTTGAATAAAATAAAAAACTACTGAGGCTATGGGGCTGCAATTTGGTTTGTTTGATGGTTGGAAGGTGGATGATCAACATATCAATTTGCAGCCCTCAAGCCTCAGTAGTTTGTAAGATCTGAGAGCGGACAGAAAAAGTGCGGACCGACAGACAAAGCCCTCTCAATAGTTTTCCTTTGAAGAAAACTAAAATTACATTCTGCGTGGCAGCAACAAGAGCGCCATTCACACGCAGGCGGATATGCTATCATGGAATGTCATTTTAGGTCTCCATTCTTACTTGTACTGAAGATGAATGCTGCACGCTCGCTTGCTCAAGCTGAGAGGAAAGACTAGTTGCCGTGCGTTATGGAACCTACTTTATCAAATGGGTTATGTCAGGCCATTTCCGTATAGTACTCATTGCTGTAAAGCTAAAATAAGTGTTTAGTGAGAAAGTTAGTTAAGCGTGGCTGTGCTAGAAATATAAGTATACTGATTTGTCCTTTGAGAATTTCTGCATGCCATGCGCTGGGTGCTTAACTCTCTTATGTTCTAGTCCTGTTATTTTTATAAATATTTCTTCTATTTTGTTGTTCAACAAGTAACGTGTGAAAATCCACGCCAAAGTTCCCACACAAGAGATTAGAGCAGTTGTGTTTTTCTTGAATGTGTAGTGTGTCATATTCAGTAGTTTAGTCAGGTTGAGATTATTTGTATCAGTACATCGTGATGTATGTAGTTTAAGAACAGTATTTGAGATTCAACGTTGTCCGATCTGTACTTGTTAAAAAATTGAAATTTTCCTCATTATTGAATCAGTAACATTATATGAATAATCCACATGAGATGCAATTTATTTGTGTTGTTGTCTAGATGAGCCACATTGTATTCGTTATCCAATTGTGAAATTTATTAGTTGCATATCATCCCAGTTCGTTATTTTCTGAAAGCGTTGCATTTCTCCATGGCTAAAGCTATGATAAAATTGACTGTTTTGTTTGTTTTTGTTTTCCTTATTAAAGGTTTCAGGGAGCTTGATTTTAAAATTGTCGTATATGAAGGATTCAGTAAGGATGCTGTGTAGTATCGAGTGTTTGCATTTTCCTATACTTTTATATAGAATTAATTTTTAAAAGAATATGGTAATTGTGTAAATGACAGCCAAGAAGATGAAGCAATGAATGTCAAAATAGTAGGTAGAACCATGGAAGTGGTTGACTTATGGTATATAGAATTAAATTGTGATGGATGGTGGTAGGATCAGAGGAAAGCTGTCACCGTTTAAGGGAAACATTATAAGCAGCCAAATCTCTGCTAAAGGTTTGAATATGAAGAGAAATGTCTTTTCAAACGTTAGAATGTATGAAGAAATTGTTGGGCCAATTCTTCAGTATGAAAGTGGGAATAAGATGAACTTTTCAGGTAATATTTGTGGAGTAAAATAAGTTGAAAGGGTAAGAAACGTGTAGTAGATAAGATGAAGTAATGGTTAGCACAGGTGGAAAGATTGATGTTTGCCTTGTATGGTAGTCTTATCTCTCGGAGAGATTGGAGAACAATGACTTACTATAAAGTTCGCAAAATCTGACTATTTTTTGAGGAAGAGCTTATTTACCGAAGTAAGTGTTGGCTGGAAGAGATTTTAGAATGGAAGTGTTTTAGTGTGTTCAGGAAGAAGGTTAGTGTCACCGTGGATGGAGGAGTGGTTGATAAGGTTTTCTGAATGAATGTGAAACAGCTGGGCTTGTTTTTTTTTTTTTTTTTTTTTGTGGTTGCAGGTTGAACGCGGCAGCGACAGATGTCTTCTTTTTCTGTGGGGCCACTCTCATTAGGAGAATGGCTCATTTTTGAAAACTGGGACGAATAAAGGTTATGATGATGATAGTATAAAAGTATTAACACACTGTAAAAAAAACTATATATATGTTATGTAGTTGTCTTATAAATTTCGAGGGCAAGTACACTTTTGAAGTTTTTATCCTTATGAAAGCATAGTCTACGGTACGTTCAAACATATATCGAGATTTACACACATACGTGCATGTATGTTTTTATGTGTATGCGAAATTACACTTCTGCTTTTATCTATTTATTTATCTATTTCAAGTGTTTATATAATTATGTATATACCTAGCATGCATGATTTATTTTCACAAACAAATACCGGTTTCTTAGCGTCTAAAGATTATTATTCTCATGCATACTGCACAAAGGTGTAGGCAAGAGCTCCTACTGTCATGAATTGCTCATGGGAATAACCCAGTCTTGGGCTGTGTCAGTTCCATAGTTCATAGGTCAGACGAAAATAGATGACCTCAGTCCGGACTCTATGAATTTATGGTGAAATATAAATTGTTTAGACAAAATATTTTTCGTTTTAGATCAAAGAGAATTACATTGTGGGGTCGTAGTAAAATATTAGATCGTTGTTTGTTATTTTTTTCTCAGTTTACTGAGATTTTTACCATATTATTTTATCTTAAAATCCAGCTACGTTGGAAAGTATTGTTATCATAACGAATAATATTATTGCTTGATAAAAAAAAAAAAGGGTTAAAAAGCCGTTGGTTTAAGAGGAATTTGTAAAAATTCCCTCACATTTTAATTTTTTTAAAAATTTTTACCACAGTATATTTTGAGGGTCTTCATATCCTGTAGCTTTCTGAACGAGAATTTTTAATATGATTATTATTAGTTGTCCCTTCTTTAATCAGATTTTCAATACTGGGCTTGCTTGATAAGTATTGACGGGCTGGCGATTATTTCTGCAAAAATGTGGCCATGACTTGTTTTCGAAGGTCACAGGTCAGTGTAAAGGCCTGTATTTTTTGCATTGTTTCTCCAGGTCTCAACTCTATGTCATTTAGAGGTCTTTGTCCTTCGATATCACATCAGTTTGAAGGAAAACACGTTTCTTTCTGTTTACATGAAACTTAGTTGGCAGGTACCTTTTAGGGTGGTGGATATTTTCTCCAAATATTTTTGACCTCGTCCATACAAAGGCCAAAATTTTACTTTTGTCTTACGCATGTGTATGTTATCAGGCCGCTGAATACCAAATTAATGTAAATGTACGTTGGTTCAGGAAATGGTATTTTTGGGGTCTGTGATTATTTTATCACAATATATTTATCCTGACCTATTTTTGAGGTCACAGTTCATCTAAAGTTCAGAAACTGTGATAGTTAGAGGCCTCTGTTCTTCACAGTCTTTTCAAGACTGTATTAATTAACTAATGAAGGTGAACGTCAGTTTCTGTAAAGTTTTGTTAAGTTTGCTTGCTAAAGCTTCTTTGCCTGGGAATTCGTTCGTAATCCTTTAGTTACCACAGTCATCTTTATTACCTTCATTATTTCTTATAACCAGCGATTTCGAAAATTATTAATTAGGCAATATGCACTGAATATTTCAGTTCTCTATCGAACAGGAAGGACATGCACCTCAGAACATATAAAATGGACTGTGTTTGTTGTTGTATGAGTATCTGAGAATTCGATTGCCATGATGAATTCTGATTTCTGAACCAGTTCTTACTTTCAGGTTGTCCACATTTCTATTATTGTTGTTGTTTTGTTTGCTACTAACACTGTTGTTATTTGGCGTGGTTTCGGATGCAAGCTGCACCGCGTCCTACGAATGTACTGCCTGGCTAATAAGCATCGCTGGATTGTTGAATTTCAGAACCAACTTGTCTCTTAAGCATGGCCTATAAGCAACAACGACCCACCTCAACTTGTTAACTGTAACTTCTTTTCGTATTTTTCTGTTGTAAAGGCCATTTTGATTTAGCAAAAATAGGAGCTGACGACACAACTTGACATTTCTCATCATTCTGTTTCAAAGCGACTAATTTATTCGGGTACTTCACCTTCATAATTTGTGACATTTTTTTTTTAAGTGGGCAGACGGACATTGCGTGGAACATCGGATATTATGATCTTTAATTTCAAAGTGGTAGAAAATGAGAATAACTCAGGCAATCTTTTTAATTTTCGTTTAAATGATTTTAGCATTTATTTGTGGATCCATTTGATATTATTTATAAATGTATTTAATTTTACCTCAATGTTAGACCCACCGGGGAAAAGATCATAGTAAAAAATGAAAAAAGATTCGATAAATATTGACTTGGTTCTGGATAGTTTTCTTTCCTAAGTTATTTCTGAAGTATACAGTTACACAGCGCTTCAAGCGGCTGTTGTGTCAATATTGATATATCTTCAAGTGTTTGCCTGCTCTTGATCTTTGGTTGGTAACTGTGCTTTCTGACTCTATGCCTAATACAATAAAAGAATTATAGTTGTTTACTCCTGTGTGGTTGTGTAGGTGTGCCTTAGTGCGTGTGTGTGTGTGTCTGTGTGTGTGTGTGTTGGAGAGAGAGAGAGAGCATGTGCATTTTGCCTCCGATCAGATTTGGTGTGTAAATTGCGATCATCGCTTGTATGAAAGTGTAAATTAAAACATATTATTTGATAGCATGTATGAGAAAACCGAATCCAGTCAGAAATAGGATTTGAAAAGATATTGTAATTTTATGTTGGAATTAAAAATTTAGAAAAAAACGCAGTATTGTCTGCTTGCAATAATTCTTTTACATCATATTCGTTATTTCGCGTGAACCTTGGCTGAAGCTTACGCTAGTCTCTCTCTCTCTCTCTCTCTCTCTCTCTCTCTCTCTCTCTCTCTCTCTCTGAGAAACAGTTTTTTTTATCTGGCACCCTGTGCAGTCAAGAGAAGAATAAAATCTTACTTAATGATGACACGCCCATGACGTACGTCAGAAGAAGAGCAAACAAGGATATATGATGCCTGAAGTCTCTGAGTGGGACTGACTTAGAGCCGATTGTGATATCAGCCGGAACATCTGAGGGAAAAAATCGGTGAGCATAACAAAAGCAACCCGGATTTGTACTTATGTAACACGAGAAGTAGAAAATTACGAAATGGGAGAAGGAGAGAGAGAGAGAGAGAGAGAGAGAGAGAGAGAGAGAGAGAGAGAGAGAGAGAGAGAGACTTGGACTTATAAAACCACACTGTATTTCCTGAATTACTGCTGGGAGAAAGAGCATTTATGAGCCATCACGAGTATTTCCAATTTTAGCCACAAAAATATTTCCGTAATAAAGAGGGAAACAAACCACAATCTTTTTGTACGATTTCTTTCTTATTTTTGTGTATACATCTTGCGCATACTGCTTTCCGTGGCTACCAGTTACAGTTCAGTAATAAAAGGTTAGGAAAACATCCTTTACGAAGCTTTCCAGTAAAAGGCAAAATAAAATTCACACTATAAATTTTATGAATATAAGTAAGGAATACTTGTAGTAAAATGATAGGTTAACCTTGTCTTGAATATTAGGGAATAATACAGAAGATGTGACAAAATAGATTAGATCGAATTTCCTTAAAAAGTCCACTTTATAAAGGATAGAAAAGTATCATGGTTATATAAAGTCACTTCGAAAATGTGCCTCGGAGTTAAGCTACCTAATCAGTATTTTCGCTTAGACTATCGACCTGGGTTTTGGGATCTAACCATGTCAGTAAATGATGAGTGTGGAATATGCCTCAGTTTCCATTATATCATCGTATGAACTGGGTCATGTTCGCGGTAATCTATGTCACAAAGCTTCGTTTACCGTTTTACTTTCACGTCACAATTTGGCGCTTACAAACTGCTAAATATCCAAGCTGCATTGTACTCATAGTGCTTCCCATTTCATGAGCTGTGCATGACCTCTCTCTCTTTGTACTAATTTTGCTGTTTACTAATTTTGTTTCATTGAGCTTCAGTTACAATTGTTGTTATGATACGATTAATTCGTTTTTCAGTTTCTATGCATTAATTTACAGAGTTACTAATATGTTCACATATTAGTAAATCTGTAAATTAAGGCACAGAAATTGAAAAACGAAGTAATCGTTTCATAACAACAATTGTAGTTGAAGCTCAGTGAAACAAAATTAGTAAACAGCAAAATGTGTTCACATGTCCGCGGACGCACGCGTGCACATGAACATGTGTAGATTTCAGGTATACACGTAGGTATTGTTCCGAGAATGCCTCCAAGTGTTTGATCATAATAAAACAATGATACAAAGGGCAAAGAACAGCGAAGTTCCATATTTTTTGGGTACGTCTGTGTGGCTTTTGTTTTCTTCCGTATTTTGCAGCATAGTTCAAGAAAAATAGTCTGGTCTTTTACCGTGTCCACCTCAGCTCGTTTTCGCTTACATGAGCTATGACGTCATTTCTTGACCTTAGACTTGAAGGAACAACTTGTTTTCCACACAGCGTTCATCCAGATGATGATTATGTGTTTTCACTAGCGTAGTTCGTTGTTGGCTAGTGAACAAGGTGTAACTAAATTAAGTGGAAGAAGACATTATTATTATTATTATTATTATTATTATTATTATTATTATTATTATTATTATTATTTTCCATGTTTCCTTATGGAACAACCAATATGGCTGCTAGCTTTAAAAGTAAAAAAAATATGTAAGATAAGAACAACTTGATGTCTTAGAAGAAAGAGAATAAATACAGTAAAAATGATTACATATATCTGATAATTGATAAAGGTAAATAACCTAACAGACATTGAAAGGAAAGTGAAGTGTGCACGAACTTCCTCCAAGTAAGGGAACCCAACACAAAAATGCAGACGTCCAATGTAACGGAGGTCACGGCCCAGACTCCGGGGTTGCATTGTCACCGTCCAGTGTGAGGCAGCTAGATGTGGCGCCGGGAGTGATCAGTCAGGCAGAAATGTGTCGCAAATTATGAATCAAAATTTACTTGCAAAGGGAAATTCACAGAACTCTCATCAGCCTATCAAGGGTGAACTGTTAATTACAAAATTCGAAGATTTGCTGTTTGATGAGTGTCCCCGAAATATGATTACAGATAAATTTAATGAGATAGCCTATATATTTTACTGGATGAAATTCAAAGTTTGTTCTATTACCAGCGAAGTGTAAAGTATTATTTTCCTTCAGATCTCTGATAGTGTTCAATGTAATATTGAATGCATTTAGATATTTGCAAAGAAATCGTTTCATGGATGTTTGAGGGCTTGGCATTAACTGTCTATTTCTCTTGTAATTCAGGTATCGTATTTCTCCTGAATATGAAAAGAATATGCTGAACATGAGCTTTCTGGAGAAAGCATTTCAGGGTTCTAGCCAAAGTGACGAGGACTCAGCAGAAAGGTGAACAATTCTGACTCCCAAAGAAGAGACTGAGTTATTGACTATTGTTTCGAAGAGTTCATCCTACCGTCGGATTTGTTCCCTTTATTCCATTAATTTTTTATAAAAAAAAAATAGCCGCATCAGGATTTATTTATAAAGAAAATAAATCCTAATGCGGCTATTTTTGGTGATATTGTTTTTGCCAGATGAATCTCTCTCTCTCTCTCTCTCTCTCTCTCTCTCTCTCTCTCTCTCTCTCTCTCTCTCTCAAGTACAAATCCGAGTTGAATATCTTTCTTGTCTTTGTTAAATTCACCGATTTTATACTTTAGGTCTTTCGGCTGATATCACGGTCGGTTCTGGGTCAGTCCCACTCAAAGATTTCAGGCATCATATCCCCTTCTTTGCTCTTCCTCTGACGTCATGGGCGTTTCATCATTAAAGAAGATTTTATTTTTCTCTTGATTGCACAGGGTGCCAGATAGAAACTTTCTCAGAGAGAGAGAGAGAGAGAGAGAGAGAGAGAGAGAGAGAGATGAAAGTAAAGTCCGATACCTGAAAAAGTCTTAAGAAACAACAGCGAGAAAATATTTGAGGAAGAATTTCGATCCGGTGGATGTGACGAATTGCATCATCGACGCTTTCCCATTTTGTATATATTATACATACATACATACATTATATATACATATATATATATATATATATATATATATATATATATATATATATATAGATCGATAGATAGATATACAGTGTTTACCTTAATGAGAGAGAGAGAGGGGGGGGGGGGAATTTTACCCCTTTCGGGATCCTTCGAATAAAAGTGGAGGAAAAGATGAACGGGCTACTAAGTTGTTCTCTATTTACGCTTCGTCTTCAAAAGGAAGCAGTTCACAAAAGGAACTTTTTTTTTATATAAAGACGCTCTCTCTGTTTGAGCCAAGTGCTTTCAGGAACTACTTTAAGACTCCGGTAATTGTGCTGAAGTCAAGCTCTTTGTTAAGAGCCGGCACGTGCCCTTACTCGACTCTCTCTCTCTCTCTCTCTCTCTCTCTCAGTTATTCCTTTGACCCTTAGACTGCTACTTCAAAAAAATATTCTCTCTCTTTCTGTCTCCTCTTTTGTTAACAGCGAGGATTTTCTATTCTGACTCTGCAGCGCTCTCTCTTCTCTCTCTCTCTCTCTCTCTCTCTCTCTCTCACATACATCAGATTTGAATTTGTACCCAGGAAACCAACATTGAACTTGAAAAATTTCTTGAGAGGTCAGACATGCTTATTTTGTTTGGTGTAGTTTGGTCTACTTAGACTGAAGTTAATGGCCATTTCTTTAGTATAAAAAGCAGGTCTTAGAGGGCACATTATAGAACGTTGATTATGTATTAAAATATATTGTTAATATACGGACGCGCACACGATGTACACACTTGCTTACCTCTAAGCCTCATCGACTTGAGTCCTTAGAACCAACATGGGGCTGACAATGTCATATATACCAAAATATTTCCTGAAAACTGAAAAGCTAGCACATTCTGAAGCCACTGCTTCATCTACAAAGTATTGCAGGTGATATATATACAGGTATGTCTTTGTAAATGTGTATGTGTTTATATATAATATATATGTATATATATACACATACATGTATATATAAATACGTATACACATATGTACATATATATTATTTATATACTTTTACATGTATGTATATATATATAGATATATATATATACATACATATATATATATATATATATATATATATATATATATATATATATATATATATATATATATATATATATATTGCAGTAGGAAGCCCGTATTCATTTTACAAATTTCTCATCTAAGCTTTTGCAGTCATCCTCCCCATCCTTCCTTTTGGAATTCTCCCCTTCTCCCACTCCCTTTTTTTTTTTCATAAAAAATGAGGCTAAAAATAAAGAGTAAAACTGCAGACTCCTTTGACTGTAACCAAGACAAGTTGAAACGAAGTTAACTGTTCTCCCTGTCCTCTCTGGCCCTTTTGACTTGCAGTCCCTCTCTTTGTCACTTCAAGGAGGTTCACATAACGCACTCCCTCATCTAGTCTTGTTTTGAGCTAAGCCCTTATTGCACTGAAACTTGGGAATTCCCTTTGTGCGATTATGTGTGATAAGAAATTTCCTATTCATGGCTTTTGTACCATTTGAGAGTTGGTCGGTATAACTTTTGGATTTCTTTTTTCACTGTTTTTATATTTTATGAAGCTACGAGGACTCGGGGTTAATCTTCTTTCAGACAGCTTTATGATTGCACGCAGAAGTTCGATGGTGTTCTTGCTTAGACTTCTAATTTTGTACCTTTACATAAGACATACGTACATCCGGTTCCTGTGAGCAAGATTTTATATACATTATATATCTATGTATATGCACACATATCTTTTGCAATTGTTTCTTTCTACAGGTCAGATGCATATAATTCATGACGTGTAAGCACATTTATATAATATAATATATATATATATACATTATATGAATGTGTATATATTTATATATATATACTATATATATATATATATATATATATATATATATATATATATGCATGTATGTTTGTATGTATATATCTATCTATCTATCTATCTATATATATATATATATATATATATATATATATATATATATATATATATATATATATATTTTAAAAGTCATGGATTAGCTGTGTTTGACCTGTAGAAAAAAGCACTTGCGATACTGGCCAGAAATTTCTCCGCGCTTTAGCTTGTATGCCAGGGTAGGGCTAATTTAAGATAATATTCACTTTGGTTTTTAATATAATATTAATTTTTCCTGTCGAAATCTCTTCCTTAACTTATATTATGATGCTTTTCTTCATATACAGAGACTTTTTTTGAGTTTTACTTTATCCATTGAACCTAGATTAGGGATTTGTGGTCCCTTGAGTCTAATTAAATTCATATTTATGTGAATGCTGGTTCTAGTGATTTTTTTCTGCAAATGTGGCAATATGACTAACCTGGCGTTTGAAATGAAGGCTACATGTTAGTCATATGCACACGTATGAATATTCGCGTTCTTATACATGTGACCGCTAACAAAGATCACAAAGATACGACGCCTGTCTGAAAATGAAATTTGGACTATAGCTCCACGTGATCTCGAGAAGATTACTTGCAGTGTTCAGGGCGACGGCCAGAGTGAACTGGGCCCCTTATCTAAAATGAAATCCGACACCTCTAGATCCCAAGAGCAAGATCATCGTGAGCAGCATCTCCGAACGTGTCACGATTTTCCCCCCTCAATGTGTTGCTGCTGCCATTACTTCATTATTTTATATATACTTTCCATCTGGCTGTGAGATGGGGCCTTTTAATACTTCTTTGGACAACTCTGGTTATGTGAGGCCTTGTTTTTCATCATTTTGTCTTGTTCATTTTACTGACAGTGCGTTGGCAAGCATTTGTTTGTATTATCTGTGCCTCTTGCAAGCAACCACGGTTAATTGAGACTGTGTTATTGTTATTATTATTGTTACAAGTGCTGCTGTCCTTGTTGTTGATGTTGTTTTTGTTGTTGTTGTTTTGTTCATTGTGCCAGCACTGGGAACACAAGGTGGGCCATTCGAAAATTAACGGGATGCTCTTGTTCGCTAGTGACACATCTCTTTTTGACCACTATGATGAAGACCCACTGTGAATTAACAATAGACCCCACATGGCGTATACAAATCAGTTCCTGTCCTTGTTTAGGCCTTGGTGAACCCTCCCTTTTCCCTCTTAATCTCCCAGCCTTCCCACTTCCTCCCCTTCCCTCCCCTTCTCTCCCCTTATTGCTTAAAGCGCATATTTGCAGTGATTTACATATCAAAAGCACAGTATGATCCGCATGTGAGATCACATCCTTCCAATGTGTCCGTAACTAGTCCCCCCCCTCCTCCCCTTGCTGTACACTCATATACATACACATTCTCATACACACACACATACACCCCTCTATGCCGTAGAGAATACGGACGAGAGCCACACCTATAACGCAGTTCATAACGCTTTGAAGCGTAGCGCCACATTTCCTATTGTTGTCAAATAAATGGAGATTGTCAAAGGAGTAAAACGAACCAAGCCATTTCTATACTCAGCATGACTTCATTTGAGTCGATTCCGCTGCTGTCAGTGACCTTTGGTGGCTTATTCTCAGCTCCATAACCGTAGTTTGTTGTTCATTATTTTTATTACGTTATGAACATTTTTTCCCCAAATGGTAGATTTCCTGGTAACTGTACCTACTGTATGTACAGTTACGGTGACGTAGAGGTGACCTGTGTTTTCTAAAACAACAATTCATATTCACTTCCTCTCTTTATTTTATCTGCTTTCTTTTTTTCATTTTCACCAAATATCAACTTTTTAAAAGTTAGTGGTTTTTTTATTAGTTTTTAACAAATTTTGTTTTTGCAGAATTTTTGGTGTTTATAAATTCTATATTTGTTAAATTTTAAGTTTACTTTGTATTTCAAAATAATTGTTTTTATCTAGAGCAATCAGTGGCAAACACTTCACTTGATGGTATATACTATGGACCTCTCAGTAATTATTAAGAACCTGATGATTGTTTGCCTCAATGCAGTTCTCTAAAAACAAATAAATTCGTGTTCTTACGTAAGCTTCGTATTGTAACGCCAGTTTAATATTCAGATAAGTCAGTGATCAAGTGCTGAATATGTCGATTACCAGTCAGATTAGAAAACATTTATCAAATAATTTATGTGATGTTGTATGCTCTATGTGAGTCAGTGTGTGATATGAACGTTACGGTATGCTATATTCTTCAGTGTTTTTCATGGTAATAGTGAGTATCTATGACTGTTACATCGACAGTCCGTCACTACCAAGTTATACTTTTGTGTTACTAAATGAAAGATTAACCCCATCACGTAGATTAACCCCTTCGCTTAATAATAGTAAAATTTGCTTTTCTATTTTGATGGTAGCAGGAGCTGTTGCAATCTAAGAAGAGTATTTTGTAAATAGCTCACTTGTAAAAATATGTATATAATAGAAATAGATACGCAAATTGCACTTATGGGTTTTTTCTTATTATAAACTAGAACGTGATTGTTTGTCGACTTCTCTCATCATCATCATCATCATCATAATAATAATAATAATAATAATAATAATAATAATAATAATAATAATAATAATAACCTGTATTATACATTATATTATGATTTTTTAAATAAATGCCTCAAGTTAATCATCTCTCAAAATGTTGAGGAAAGTGAGCAAAAAAGAAATACTGCAATCTGCATTCGGATGTAATGCATTTTCATCCATTCGTAATTCTGCATCTCCATCTGCAATTATCGCAAAATTCAGTCAGCACTTGTGTGAGTCATAAACCTTGGCAACATTATGGGTGATTTTGTGAACAGACAGACAGTGGAACAAAAATGCAAACTGGCAGACTCGTCTTCCAGTGTTACTGTAGAGGATAATAATAATTATAATTAGAACGAAATCTAAAATCTAACTAAAGATGATCTGTACAGTACATTTGCCGTTGAAATAAAAGTAGATTAAAAGGCCAAATTTGTGTGAGGTCATGGAGAATTGAGAATCTAGGCATCGTATGCGAATCCTAGAAAGATTATATTGAGGACGTAATAGTCACCTTTTGCCTATGCGGTAAGTTTATTCAGTTGAGTATGGACGCATAGTATGCGCAGGCGCGTTTTGATCCCTCATTGAACCTCTTCGATGACATGATTTATATGACTCTTGTATCAAAGGTTGTTCTTGGGAGAAAGAGCCCTTGGGGCAAAGAACAGCTTCATCTAACAAAAACTTGTTGGAATATATACGAGACATTAGACTTATTTTGCAAGCGTTTTGACACTTAATAGTCAGTGAGTTTGACAAGCAACACGTGTATGGGCTGAAAAGTAGCAGGTGGGTCTGTCCTGTTTTTTTTTTCCCCGTTGTAATTCATTGTCCCCTGTATACCCAGTTCCACTTTCTCTTATAGCTGGATACATGGCCAAGTCTTATCGGATGATATCGTAAATGCTTGATCATATATTTTACTGCAATTATTTTCCGTTCATTGTTCTTCAGATTTCCTAAGTTTTCAGAGAACATCGCTTGTTTTTTAATCGTATTTGCACACACAATCCTGTTCTTAGTAGTACATTTTAAATTTTTCATTCAAACTTCTAATCCTAAATAAGAGAACAGGTAGTTTTGTCACTGCTGTTTGTAAATCTGGTTTCATTACGTGTGACTTGACATTAACGGTCTGCTTTCAAGACATTTGAAAAGATAGCATTATTACTACTTTAAGATAATATTATTGTCTAACATATTTTCATGTGCACAAGAGCATAATTCAATGTGTTATATAACAGAGCTGGTATATTTGTGTGTGTTATTTGATGTTAATGGGTGGGCGCCTTTTCAAGGTGTTATTATTATTATTATTATTATTATTATTATTATTATTATTATTATTATTATTATTAAAGGGATTTACAAAAGATTAATAACATGATGGCTATAGCTGGGAGGTTGCCTGGTTAGTAAATGTTGAAAAATAGTAATTGGAAATGAACCAGAAAGATAGATCTCCTCTTGAAGTTAGATTTTGGATGTTTATAAATATTAAAAGAAAAATTATTAATTTTATTCAACAGCATTTGAAACCCAGATTTGAACAGAAAAATAATACAGTTAAAAATGCTAAAAAAAGAAGAAGAAAATAGTTGAAGGCGAGGAACCTTGTATCCGTGAAGCGTTGTAAACACCGCGCCGACTCCAACACCCGCCTTGTTATTTCTTGTTATTTGCTATTTGCCTTTGTATGGTTGGCATCATTCGAACAACAGCGCGGGTAGTGCGTGCTTGATTCGCGCTCGCAACGCCTAATTAACCAAAAAAAAAAAAAGGTTAATTAGTGCGTGAGTTGAATGTTCGCGGGTGACTCACTCACGAAGAAATTGGCTCCAATTGTCTGCCAGCCGTCGATAGTTTGGCGAGTTAACAGCGATCGGTTTGTGCAGCTTTGTCTCTGTCTGTGCAGGGGAGTCAGACCCCTGAGTCTGCTGTCCGGCGGCGGCGCGCTTCAGGATTCTCTGAAGCTCTGATAAATACATCCCGTCACGTCAGTTTTCAATTGGACTGAAGCTCTATTGAATGCATCCGCAATTAGCAGATTTTTCTTTCTCGCCTTATTAGGAGGGAGGGAATCTGATGCTGTGTTTGGAAAATCGGCAGAAAATATTTGGATTCTCTCTCTCTCTCTCTCTCTCTCTCTCTCTCTCTCTCTCTCTCTCTCTCTCTCTCTCTCTCTCTCTCTTTATTTTCGTTGATGCCATCGGTGATCGGTGGTTTTTTAACGACGGGCAAAATGCAAATTAAACTTATGTATACAGATAATATGTATATATATGCATATATGCAAATACATATATGTATACTTATATATGTTATATATACATATGTATACTCGTATATGTGCATGTGTATATATATACATATATGGTATGTAAGATGGAAGAAAAAGAATATGACGAAAGTACAATAAAAGGGATGAACGGAGTTGCAGCAAGGGCTCAAGGGACGCTGCAAAGAACCTTAAGCATTGCCTAAAGTGCACCGGGTGAGGTGCACTGGCGGCACTAACCCTCTACCTTGTGCCCTTGCTGCAGCTCCGTCCATCCCTTTTATTGTACTTTCGTCATATTCTTTTTCTTCCATCTTAAATACCACCCTCCCGTAACAGTTCTTTCATAGTGCAACTGAGAGGTTTTCCTCTTGTTACACCTTTAAAACCTTTACACTCTCCATTTCCCCTTCAGTACTGGATGACCTCCTAGGGCCCAGTGTGTGGTCTTTGGTCTAAATTTTGTATTCCATTATATTTATTATATATATATATATATATATATATATATATATATATATATATATATATATATATATTATATTATTCATATATTATATATTATAAATATACAGTACAGTATATACATACAGATACATATACACGTTGTGTGTATGCGTAAAATGTATATGTGCATGCTTACACGCAAACAAAGTGGATTCCCGAAGTCGATTAATTTTCATGCTCTCGCTTCCTTGGCTCTTAAATATGGTCCTCGTGGGGCTCACCAATCCGAGATGAAGACTAAAGGTGCCCTTGGGACTCACATAAGATGGGCGATAATGATGCCAATCGTGTCCAGGAGGAGATGAGAAGAGAAGGAGGAAGAGAGGACCGAGATGTAGGAGGCAGCATAGAATGAGGGAACTAATAGAGTATCCAATCTTGTTTATGGGTTTGAGAATGAAGAAGGAAAAGTGATGCATGGTGAGAGGAACTGACCACGAAAATGAAAGAATGGAGGAATGTAGAAAGGTGTTGGATAATAGCAGGTATAAGTCACATTGAAAATGGATATGGAGGATAGAGAGATGGAGAAGAAAGACCTCTTTAAGTATTATAAGAAAATGAAAAAGGCGCAAAGGCGCACGCTAGAAGAAGGGAAATACGGATTTGAAAGGAAAACAGACGGTAGAGAAGAGGAGAATGGATGAATTGAAGAATTAAGTTTATGCACTCGTACAGTCTATTATGAGCCGAGATGTACGTGGTTGATTGACTGATTTTTTCTTACACCAAAACACATGTCAATTATCAGCACGTGACCAGATAATCGTTAATTGCAAAGGAAACAAAAAAACTCTCTCTCTCTCTCTCTCTCTCTCTCTCTCTCTCTCTCTCTCTCTCTCTCTGATTCTGACTCGGAGTAAAATTTATATTGCGTCGATCTTTTCATGGCCAGATAATCTTAAATTGCAAGAAAGGAAAAGAACTCTCTCTCTCTCTCTCTCTCTCTCTCTCTCTCTCTCTCTCTCTCTCTCTTTCGTTTCTTTCCATGTATTCGTCTTCCTCACGATCGTTGTGTCCCTCTCCCATCTACATATTTCCATCACAAGGAGAGCACCATTCGCGGGAACTGGTAGAAGCCCAGCCTCCCTTTTGAGGATTCCCTTGAGAACTCTTTCCGAAGGCCTATCTGCTAGAGGTCCGCTTAGGGGCTACACAGCCTCGGCGCATATGTTGCGGTCTATGACACGAGGAGACACATATCGCCGGAATATTCCAGGGAGATCTTCTCTAGGGTCATATTTGGTCCACGGAATCCTCGACATGTTTTTCTAGAGTGCGGGGTGAGATGCCCTAGAAGGAATATAGATGCGAGTTGGTCGAGTAGATAGATGGATAGATAGGTGGAGAATGGTAGCAGTGAGATAAAGAATTGTTCGATATCTGAACTTATGCAATTTGGTGTCCACTTAGAATAATTTTTTATGAAAACCGGAAAAGAATATCAGCGATAGTAATTGCGTAAAGGGTATAGCTACTTCATTGCTGGAAGTTAGTAACGATAGTATCTATTATTGATAACGATAATACACATAATTATTATGGTCTTCTTTAGATCTTTACACACACACACACATAACATATATATATACATATATACACACACATATATATATATATATATATATATATATATATATATATATATATATATATATATATATATATATATATTATGACCTATTAAATATTGTGGAGTTCGGTCTTTAAAAACAGAAACAACTGGTAAGGAAGTGATTCCCGATTTCAAGGCATATGTCAGTCCTAAGATGGCTACCAGATCTCAATATGCTTACAAATAGAAATATAAATAGCGACTTATTTTTTTCCTTATCTTTACACGCTGAGGCTCTCTGTAGCTGTTTGTAAGTTAAACACATTTTCCAATGGATCCACCATATCACTTGATAATTATGTCACTTCAGGTCTCCTACAGAATAATAGTTATTAATTTCATATCAATCCTTAAGCAAATTAGGATTTGGCAGCCATGTTGGAACTAATTTATGCCTTGAAATCAGTCATCACTTGTTTACCGGTTATGATTATTAGTATTATCATTTAAATATTTTGTCCTTTACATATATTTTCAAATAACTGAGGTAGACCATCATGATTGTACATATTATCATAGGTCTGCATTCACCTACAGTAGCATATATGAGATTTAAATAAGATTGGTATTATGTTCTGAAACCTGTATTTTAGTCAAACGACCAAATGCACCTGGCAACCACAGCTTAACCTACATACAGATTGACATCATTTGTACAGGTTACAACCTTCATGTGCCAAAATGCTGCATGCAAAATATGGTGCAGTTCCCGTCTCCCATTCTGGAGAAAAAGATCTTTTAGATATGCAACAAAAAATGTGGCTCCCATGCCATACGTTGCAGGTGTCATTCCACATGTGGCATAAGTTAGTACCCATGGTTATCACATTGCCAGACATCACTGGCCTGCATTTATCTAAGCATATATCTTTGGAGGCAAACATTTTCCAGTTACTTGGTACTCTGGCCCACAATTAGTTGTGACTCATTCGATTGAAGTTACTTGCACACAGGAATATGTATAAATATTCGTGTGCATAATATAACAAAACATAACAAGCTGGTTGAATCAACGGATCGATTAAAACAAGAAGTAGGTCAGTTAGTGAAGATGACGAAATATGACTGCATATGAAATATAAGTTATAATTGGGAAATTCTGATTGTCATCTGACTTGTGCTGTTCAAAGTAAGCAATTTTTTTTAGTACATATAATAAGCTTAATTATTTATTTAGACTCTCTCTCTCTCTCTCTCTCTCTCTCTCTCTCTCTCTCTCTCTCTCTCTCTCTCTCTCTCTCTCTCTCTCAATTGTTGTTCAAAGTAATCATTTGCATGTCAGTCGAATTGTTTAGACCTAAATAACGTGCCAGGCTAGGTCTGAAGTTATCAATCATTCGGATAGGATGCCCATTTTTTCACTACCTAAACCCTGAAATAATTAAATCAACATTTAGTTTTTGCTAGCCTCTCTCTCTCTCTCTCTCTCTCTCTCTCTCTCTCTCTCTCTCTCTCTCTCTCTCTCTCTCTCTCTCTCTCTCACCTAACTAGATTCTCACTATTTTTACCATCTTAACCGTAAATATTTAACACTTTCATTGCGATGGACGACTGAAGTCGAGCTAGGGTTTGTAGCACTTCAGATGCACAGAACGGCTGTACTCCTCACCATGTGAAAAATGCTAGGTCTACTCGTAAGCAGACGACGCATTTGGTCATCTACTACTGTCATCTGTTGGCGATTTTAAAAAATACTGATCTACAATAATTATTAGAAAACTTCCCCAAATCAGTAACTGAATTTTATATTTTTGTAGGATTGACGTAATTAGAAAAACATTATAAATACATATATTTATACACATATGTATATATACATATATACGTATATACATATGTTATATATATGTATATATATACATAATGTATATACATATACATATATATATATACATAAGAAAATGACAGGCAGAACTTCAGTACCTGGCGCTTTCACGTATATTAACTCATCGTCTGGGCACCAGTGTGTGTGTGTTTTTTTTTTTTTTTTTTTTTTGATCCAGAGGATGCGTTAATAAACGTGAAAGCGCTTGGTACTGAACTTTTGCAAGTCATTTTCCTGTGGGATTCGCTTATACACTGAAGTAACGTGCATATACTGTGATTTTTTAAGCATATTTATACATAAATATATATGTATATATATATGCATATATGTGTATATATACATATATAGGTATATATAAATATATATACATATCTATATTTATGTATATACACTGTATATATATACATATGTATGGATATGAGACTTGGTGTAGGCCCCGACTATTTTGACTATTTCTAAGCCACTGATGAAGGATCATCTTATTTGTAAAAATAGCACCTGACCCTGTCGATAATGAATTTGATCGCCCCTCCCATAAGACACTTGTCAGGGTTCAACAACTGCCCCAAAAAAAGCATATAGTATATGTTTGTATGTTTGTCTCGAAATAGGGTGAACCCGTCAGTAAAAGTCTCTTATTTTTTCACCTTTGGTGATGATACACAAACCACGTTGTAATGTTATTGTTGATATATATATATATATATATATATATATATATATATATATATATATATATATATATATATATATATATATATATATATATATATATATATATATATATATGTGTATATGTATAATGTACACATACATATTATGATTTCATATATATATATTTAGTATGTATTTATACTATGTATATATGTATCATGTACACAAAACTGTTTTTTGTTTTCTGTAGTCATTTTCGTTTGAATTAATTTTTCGTATGAATGGATTCCTTTTGTGTAAATAAAAGTGCGTTCCTGACCTACATTATCAGAGATTCACTTTAATTTCCTTTCGTACGATTGAGGCCGCTCCTTCTGCCTCATGCCAGCTCGTAAGAACCGCAAGTCTTTTCTGTAGTCTTTCGTTTGCTTTTTCAACGTT
The DNA here is from genome assembly GCF_040412425.1 of Macrobrachium rosenbergii. Lineage (NCBI taxonomy): Eukaryota > Metazoa > Arthropoda > Malacostraca > Decapoda > Palaemonidae > Macrobrachium > Macrobrachium rosenbergii. The sequence goes on along the minus strand of NC_089751.1, from coordinate 21,383,815 downwards.
CATTCGTTCGTCCTGCAACAGATTCTTCGCCTGCAGATTTCGCAGCTCTCGTTCCAAAAGAAGATTCTTGTCGTCCATGCTGCTGGCCAGCCTCAGCATCTCTTTCAACGGCGGTCTTTCGTCCGCAGCAAATTATACTGCTGACTAAGCTCCATTTCTTTCTCTTGTACTGACATTGGAGGGAGCCATTTTCTCTCGACAGCTTTCCAACTTCCTCTTGTAGTTCTTGAACGATGAACTGGAGCTTTTCCTTCTCAGTCTTGCAGTGGTTGAGTTCGTTTTCCAGTCCTCGGATTCCTTTAGTCATCTAGTTAGTTAGTTAGTTATTTTATTGACAAAAGTATACAATAATTAGTACAAATTTGTCCACAACGTGGCATAATACAAAATATACAAAGTAAACAGTAATCTTTGTTCTTGCAAGTACATGGCCTATACAGAAAAAAAAATTATTAACAAGAAAAATAAAATATCAAGTACAAATAACATAATCCTATAATCGTCTCTTCTCCCATCTCACGCAGTTCCGTCTCTTGCAACCCTGCTACTTCCTCTTGTGGACGAAGTTGGCAATTGAGCTTTGCCTACTGAGCAGTCAAGCTGATTACTTTGTTGTTTAGGGTATCATTTACCTCTTGAAGAGCGGCAGCGTTCTTAGTCAGTCGCTTTTTTTCTGCTTTCATCCTCGTTATCTCATCTTCCAGCGTATTTCGTGCTGTTTCCGGAGCCGCCATCTTCTGCATCAGCTGCTTTACGTTCTCGAGCAAAAGGCTCTTGTCCTCCAAGACTTGCTGTTCCATCTTCTGCTTGCTCAACCATCCTGTGTACGATAGCATCTCCTTTTCTTTTTCCTGTTCCTTTCTCTGCATCTCCTCCTTTTCTTTTTCCTGTCCCTTTCTCTGCATCTCCTTTCTGTTTTCTTGAAGAGCATTTCCCAATTCATGAACTCTTTTGGTTAAGTCGAAATTCAGCAGCGTCAAATTCTTCCTGTCTTCTCTTTCGAGACGGACTTGTCATTGCAATGCTTGAATTTTTCTTTTTGTAATCATGATCATCGATTTTCTGCTTCTTAATGTTGGCCACTATGTTGCTTGTCACAGCGGTAGCCAATCCAAAACAGCAGCCAGAAGCAAATTCTTGATTCCAAAGGCAGTTTCCAGCCTGAGTTCATTTTGACGGATTCCGCTGAGGTTCCACCGCACAAAAGCGCACAAAAAACTGCTTCTAGGCCGAGACAAAGCATAAGTTGCAGATCCATTTCGGAGTCTGTATCAACAGAACCCACTCTTCAGCTTATATTTACCTCCCTCTCACCTTTTTCTTCCTGCGTTTTTCAGAATTTCATAAATTTTCGTTAGAAAATTCTAATTCTTTTCCAATTTACGCATCCCCAAATCCATAACAATGTCTGACGACCATGGAGACTCATCGTTATGGCTTTCACATCATAAACATAACCCATAATCCCGACCATCTTTATTACTTGCATGCTATCAGAATGACTCTTACTGGCTGCTCCATGAGCAAGAGCCCGTGCTGGCATAAAGTCAGCTTATTTTCAAACAACAACGTTTAGACACTATACACCTGTCTCCGACCCACTATTGTACCAAACGTTTTTTCTCTCTCTCTCTCTCTCTCTCTCTCTCTCTCTCTCTCTCTCTCTCTCTCTCTCTCTCTCTCTCTATATATATATATATATATATATATATATATATATATATATATATATATATATATATATATATATAATATTATATACTCATATATAAATGTATATATATATATATATATATATATATATATATATATATATATATATATATATTTAGAGAGAGAGAGAGAGAGTGTGTGTGTGTATATATACATATACATATATACATACATACATACATACACACACATATATATATAAAATATATGTGTATGTACGTAAAAGAATCAAATAAACATTTCTTTTCTATAATAGCTAAGAAGCAGCCTTTGCCTAAAAGATCAAGGTATCATCAGTGGACAGATTTAATATGCAAGGATATATAAGCTTTTGTTGCAGTTGAAATGAGGTTAGTTCACAAATCTACAACTGAAAGTTATTTGAGGGAAAATAGCGTCATATTAGATACAAGAGGTTTCAGAGTAGTATTTGCAGGGGACAGATACCAGATTGATGGTCTAGAGAAAGGATGGTTAGTGTCACTAATTATTATGTACATATTTTCAGGTGTAGCATTTACACAAAAAATGTACAAGAAGTGTTGCAAATGTGGAACATGAATATATCATACTTTGATAGTGTACTAAAGGGATTACGTGTGCCTCTAACAAATATCCCAGAACCCAATGAATTTTCATTTTTTTTATTTTACCTTTTCCACGTTTTAATAGCTTTTTTTACACATGATGTGTTACTTGCAAGGTAAAGTAAAGTTCAATTCTGAAAATATAGTCCTTGAAGATGTAGTAATTTTTTTTTTATTAAACTGGAAGCATTTTCAATTGTTTATGTAAAATGCGCACATAGCTTGAAATGAGAGTCAAAATAAATTCCACAGCGAAAGAGATAAATCAACATCTAGTCTCTATATACGAAACTTTCTAAGGCAGTGATTAAGCCACGAAATCTCTCTCTCTCTCTCTCTCTCTCTCTCTCTCTCTCTCTCTCTCTCTCTCTCTCTCTCTCTCGTATTAAGTGTCTGTCCACAATTCTTATCCTACAAGGCCAGTCATAAGTGATAGAGTGGCAAGGACGTCTCCTATCCTTCCTACGTCTTCCTGTAGTCTTTATTATAATGACCTTTTGTGATTGCCCCACCTTGACCCCCTGGAGCTTTTATTTCTAAGCTGCGAGTTTGGTTGTTTTGCTGACCAGGAAGGGAAGTTGTGTTTTGGTTATTTCTGATAATTTTCAAACTTTATACTAGAATTGTCATTACTATCATTTGTGCTGCTTGTCTGTGTTTCACCTTACATCATAATATGGAAAGTATTTTAGATTATTTTCGTCGCTCAGAAGTATATTAAACAAGGTAGTCTAGATGATCAGAGAAGATTTAAAAAATGCACTCACTGTAAGTGTAGGAATAGCGGTAGAGTAGAGGTATTTTCAAATTATGTAAATGCTACTACTTTTACTATTACACTTACTCTTATTACTAAAATTATTTTATTTTTATTGTTTGGTCATCATTATCACTATTACTATGATAAAAGTTTGTAATTACTGATTATGCTTTAACTTCACATCATGGCAGTTAAAATAATCTAAAATATTTTAACTGCCATGGTGTGATGTTAAAGCATAATCAGTAAGCATAATTACAAACTTTTATCATGGTAATAGTGATAATGATGACCAAGCAATAAAAATAAAATAATTTTAGTAATAAGAGTAAGAGTAATAGTAAAAGTAGTAGCATTTACATAATTTGAAAATACCTCTAATCTTACTGTTATTCCTACATCTACAGTGACTGTATTTTTGAAATTCTCTCTGATCATCTAGCCAACCTTGTTTAATATACTTCTGAGCGACGTGGTATTACATGCAGAAAACGATTTTGGCAATTTTTTAAAAATTTGATTTCAGTCTATGCTTGGTACACGTGTGTGTGTGTGTGATATTAAAAGGCATGACGTCAATATACGTGAAAGCTCTCTTCATCTAATTTTGGCACAGACTCTCTTATGTCTAAGGTCCTTGTTAAAGGATTTGTACTTAATTCGGTACCTAAAACTGGCTAATCTGAGTATGAACGGCCAAGCTACACACACAGGTCGTTGCTTGGTAAATCGCAAGACGGTTTAGAGGAAACGTCACATGCGGGATACGGTTCCCTGAGACAAGCGATTTACGTATTTGGCTTTGAGTCCCAGGATGATTTCAGCGCATTAAGCAGGGATGAAGGCAACAAGGTTAAGAGGAGTATCATCGTTAGTGGGTACCTGACGCTAGGTTTATTTGCCACTGCTTCTAAGTAGTGTCTCCTGTGGAAACGATCGTCTCTGCTTCACGTGGGTTGCATTTATAGACGAGCCAAATCCTTTTGCTTTCAAGGGGAACTTGATTGCTTTCCTTCAGTAGGCAGTGTGCTTTGTTAGAAATATATGTAATATACCTTTGACACATTAATGTGGAATGGAGGGAGGAACTACAGCTCTAAGATTACATCAGCGTTTTTCTTGTTACTTTATTTTTACTCGAAATTTCGAAAAGAAAACCATCTCCAGGTTCTGTAAAAAAAAAAAAAAAAAAAAGCTCTTGGGAGGCAGAAATTCTGTATAAGAAAATCTAATTTTCAAATGTCAAGAAATATGTAAATTTAACATTTTTTTCCTGACGGTGGTGTTATCCATATTTTGTTAGGTTTGAAAGGTCTCTAATAATTTTGATTCTGTTGCAAACCTAGCGTAACATTACATGCAAAGTTAGAGATACTAGATTACATCCAAATGGCTATGGAAACGTTCTCGTATAAATATCCTACAGGTGTAGTTTTCTCTGTAAGTCTTTGTGCACTTTTATACCCTGGCTGCCTGTCACCACATTCACACTTAACCACATAATACATAACTCGCTGGTTAAATTATTTCTCTCTGCCACCATTCAAGTATACTTGTACTAATCAACTAGAATGATTATGTATCTTATAAGTTTAGATACGTAATGTCCGAGTTTCTCTCTCTCTCTCTCTCTCTCTCTCTCTCTCTCTCTCTCTCTCTCTCTCTCTCTCTCTCTCACAGTTATTCATGCTTAGAACGAGGTAAGGCATTTTGGTCTACATGTAATTTATCTCGAAAGTAACGGAAAAGTTGCGCTCTGGTAAATCCTGGGAATTGCATGCAACTGAATTAAATTCAGGAAATTTTCGAAATTGGTCGTGAATGGTGGCAAGGGGTAATTAATCCCACGTGTAATGTGAGAGTATTCACGATCTCGATTTTATTATCTCGTAATTACTAGAAGGAAAATGTAATTATTGCGTATTCTTCTATGGCAGTTCCACCCACTTTTGATTACGCGTAATTGCCCAGCATGAAAGCGACTCTCGGTTGCATCTTTGTGCTTCCGTCTCGTGCAAGTTAATTGACGTCCTTGTTGCAAGTCAATCACACAGGGATATCATTTTAATATTGTGCTTTGGTTTGCTGGATTTGATGAAGACTGCGACTCTTGTAGAAGCAAATGACATCCTGCTCCAGAAATCATTTGTGCGAAACTCCTCCTCTGGCCCACGAACGGGGTAATCATGCTGTGTAGAACTATATAGACATAGCACGGGACAGTCGAAGAGCCCCAGGCAATCAGAGGTAAAATTAGGTGCTGTAGTTCGTCCAGAGGAAGGGAGGAAGGAAAGATTCTTCTTATAGTGATTGTGGCCTTTTTTTTATTGCAGAAGATATAGTTATTGGTCTGGATTTATGTGAAATTTTTCGCATTAGACTTGGATCACGCGCTTGCTTCAGAAGAGGTTAGATTCATGGTTGAAAAGGTTTGTAGGCAGGTTTGGAAGAGTTTGCGATAGGTATAGTGTTTAGTTTGTGGTTTAAAGGATCTAATATTTGGTTTAAGTGGTGTGCCCAGTGTCTTAGTATTGGCCTCTGATTAAGGAAAATTGTCGTTTGATTAACAGTTCATTTCAAAGATTTACATGAGTCTTGGAAGTTTTCGTTGTTTGAATAGAATTTTGAGCATTTTTCGAATTTTGCGTAAAGAAAGGCCAAACGCAGCGATTTATCACTTGTATAAATTAGTTTTTTCATTTCATTATATAAGTTATATTTTTCATCTGCGCTTGCCTTTCAAAAATAGATTAAGCTCATCTGCAATTCATGGCGTAATAATGACCAAAAATGACACCACCACTCTGTTGTCTCCCATTTCAGACCTTGTTGCCTCCCAGCAACTTTCAGAAATGTAAAAATAACGTGTACTGGATAAGCAGTTGGTTGTTCCGTGCTGTCTCTGAATATAAGAATACAACTACTAGAAATCTTTTAAAATGTGGAAAATGAGCGCGGATCCAAGGGAGGTTGATTTCGTCCGTAGATTGCGATGGAAGATAGATATATTGGCTTCATTTTTAAAAATCTAAAATACGTTTATTACCTAGCTTCTATTTATTATTTCATATGCCAGTCCTTTCCTTGATCTTGCTAACAATGATATATCTACCAAAGAGGTTTCAGTCAATGTAGGGCAGGCACTGAAAATTACCGAGCTTATTCGTTGCAAATATTATATTGTATAAATATATATGTTCTGTTAAGGTCATGGTATTATTTTTAGAGGAGAAAGTAAAATAAAAAAAAAATTAAAAAATGTTCCAGTGCTGATGATGTACTCTGTAAAACGAATCAGTTTAGCTACTGAGAACGTTACAGGTAGATTTAGTATTCAGCCAGCAAGATTAATAAAGTTTTAGTAATGAGTGTGACATACTGTATATGTGTAATTAAAATTTATACTTGTAAATATGTACATTTGTGTATGTTTGATAAGTGCTCTTTGTTTAAATTGCTAACTTTGAAGATGTCTGTTGAATTACTTTTGAAAGATTTTTTTATTTTTACGAATTTCCTTATGGAATTATTTATGAACAGTATTTGTGTCTGTTACAGAGAGGAAATGGGGTCATATTTGCATGGTTTATTATTTTTGTTCACAAAATTCTTACGCATATC
>NC_089751.1:21369634-21374634 GCF_040412425.1 Macrobrachium rosenbergii | reverse complement strand
TCAGGTGAAGGATAGACTGAAATAACTTTATTGAGCTCGATATAGCAATCCTGAGTAAGGAGGAGCAGATCCACAGTTATGAATATGCTTCTCCGTTTTAAGACTCATGCTACTATGAGTATTTTTCAATTCTGAGTATATTACTTGTTGCTATTATTATGTTCCAAGGCGGGAAGTTGGTCTTCCATTCTCAGAAAGTAATATTTAGTGTGTATGTGTATTATGTGTTTGTGTATCACCGTTGTTGATGTTCAACACTATCGAGTTACATTATCATAGATAATTTACTGCAAAAGCAATTGATTTGCGTCAAGTAAAGGATATGCAGAATTTAAGAGAAATTCTTAACCGAAAAGAAAATTATTTCCTTTGAAGTCTCTTTCTGTTTGACAATGAAATGATAGACTTTATATTTTAGTATTTTAACATTGTTAGATGATGTAAAAATACTTATACTGTATATGATCACATTACCGTCTTTTTTCCTTCAGTTGAAGTTTAACAGTTTAAGGCATGAAAATTATCCTGATATAGAATTATCCAAGCTTAAAGATATGGGAGGGTAGCGTAGTTCATTACTCACATATTATTCAAACTTTCGTCTATCGAAACAGTGAACAGAAAGCAAGAAAAATGAAAAGAAGGAATAAAATGGGAAGAGAACATATCGGCGGAGTGTTATGAGGGGTTATGAATCTCGGCCATTGCATCCTGCAGAAGGCATCAGTCACGCTGACATTTGAAGGTTAAAAGAATCAAAGAACAGAAAAAGAAAGGTTTTGTAACATTGGCTTAACCTTCAGAAGAGCGAGAGCAAACACTAACGCTGTTGAAAACGATGACGACGACGATGATGATGATGGCGATGGTGATCGTCATCATCATCACTATCATCGTGTTTGATTTGTTCCTTTGTTAGCAGCTGGACCTCCTTGTCAAATACATGCACACACGAACTGACTCCAGATCATCAGTTATTCTTTCCGAACTCGTTTCCTTTGTGTGCTGAGGTCTCTCTCTCTCTCTCTCTCTCTCTCTCTCTCTCTCTCTCTCTCTCTCTCTCTCTCTCTGTTGGCCTGCTTAATCATGCATGTATATAGAAAACATCAGTTGTCTCGTAGCTGGGGGCAAGAGCTGGAATCGTTTGATTTATCCATTTTGGTTACTAAAGTCTTGAGGCGGCAAGGCTGTGTGGTTCTGTCCCATATTCTTTGCTCTCAAGTAAGGATTCTCTCGCAAACTTCAAGGTACCTTTCGCTCGTGCAATGGAGAACTAACAAAGGAAGGTTTCAGAGACCATGACACCGTCCACTTGTCTTTAAACTTATTTGCATGTGTGTGTATATATACATAAATTATATGTATATATATAATATATATGTTTGTATATATTTTATGTATCTATATGTTTGTATGTATGTATGTGTATATATGTATATAATATAACACGTATGTATAATATACTGTATATATAAATATCAATATATCGATATATATGTGTGTATATATGTATATTTGTGTGTATATATATACATATACATATACATATACATATACATATACATATACATATACATATACATATACATATACATATACATATACATATATAAAACCTTGACAGTAAAAAGCCGTGAGCGAATACTTGTCAAGAATGGAATGTTATTCATGTCAGGAGGGTCCAATTCTAACTTCCAGAAACATTTTCAATTGGGCAGAAGTTATGAGGCTTATTGGTTTTGTTGCTGGACTGTGTCAACGCATTGAAGACGTAAGAGACACGCACGCAACTTACACACAAACACACACACACACATACACGTTCTCAAATAGATACAAAGCCTTTGTGAACCTTGTAGACGTTAAGAATTATTCTGCTGCTGTTTTTGAAGAATATTGTGTCTAGAACGAGTGTATTTTGCTTCTGTGTTCCATTCCGTCCTTTTTCATAGAAAGTATTCAGAGGAGATTTACGGGTTGGTTGCGGTGTCTGCGTCAGTACAAACTGGCTAGAGTACAAAGACACAGCATTTTTTTTATTGTTTAAAACTGTATTAATGAAGCATTCACATTCTAAATTACCTTTCCTTAAACATGACTAAAAATTGCATTTTAATTGAATCGACGATTGTTTATCATTTTGCAAACGTGATGTTGTAAGTCGTCTAAAGATTATTGATTAGTGTTTAAAAGATAATAATAATAATAATAATAATAATAATAATAATAATAATAATAATAATATGCTTGATTTCAGTTAATGCATTAGAAAAAAATTAACTGCTACTCTAATATCATAATAATGCGGTATAAATAATTATAATGGTAGCGATGGCTATGGTAAACGTGTTGAATAGTATATCCTGTAAATCAGATACTGAGGAAGCTTTAGCACTCACAGCAGAATCTAGTTAAAGGTAGACTAAAAAAAATGCTTTTAATGAGAAAAACAAATGATAATGATACTAATAGTGGTGGTATGTTGAAGTCATAGGATACCTTAGAACAGAAAGGCATAAATGATAAAAAAAAAAAAATTGTAATCCTAAATACGAGTAGGTAGGTTTACTTGCAGCAATCGAGCTTCTGTGAAGATGAAAAATATGATAATAATAATAATAATAATAATAATAATAATAATAATAATAATAATAATAATAAGAAGAAGAAGAAGAAGAAGAAGAAGAAGAAGAAGAAGAAGAAGAAGAAGAAGAAGAAGAAAGATTATTATTATTATTAGTAGTAGTAGTAGTTAAAAAAAACAGCGAAAATCATAAAAGCAATTCAAGTTACAGGGTGACAAACGATACCAAAGAGCCAAGTTATTAAAGCAGTCTTGTTTGAGAGCCTTTCCCATAATTTTGATTACGGCCTCTGCTTCACTATTTAATGTGTAAGGTCGTAGTGGATGGCTGCTGGTGTGGTGATCTGACCGGACATTCATTGTTTGATGTTGGCTTTCAAATTGACTTGGCAGTTTTCTGTGAAACCCTTCAAATAGAATGTCAGTGACGACGTTATAGCCAAGTGAACAGGACAACAGCATTTCGCTGCCCTGGTAACAGTAAGATCTTTCAGTTATGTCACCAGTCGCACCGAACTTCCATCTGCTTAATTGGATCACTTTCCTCCGTGATATTGTTCTCTAGATGCAGGAATTCGTGGGTAAAGTCCAGCTGGTGAGTATTGTAGACCTTCAGCGTTTCCAACTGATCTTGGGAGCAAAGTTGAACTGTAACAGAAATAAAAATGTGTTGAATATTCTATTCGTTGAAAGTTATCGTAATATCAAAATCTCTCATTGTCTTCAGTAAGTATGCCAATGTTATTATCATCCGCTTTAGGAAAGATTAAATAATTGAGGGAGCTAGTTCTAAAAGAGATTAAGAGATTATAAAAAACTAGAAACCTATTTGTGGAGAAAAATTCGAAAGATAGAATAGCAGGATCAGCAGTGTGAATTACTATTAATATGTAAAATAAGTACGATTAAGACACCCACCTTGGGACACAACTCTCTGAAGAGAAAAGAAAGTACTTCAATGATCCTACGTGGTTCTTATCTCATCATCTATAAGAGAAATGACTCGCCAGAAAGCAACTAGCGGATGATAATGACATTGGCACATCTTCGACCGTGGAAATAAAAAAACGTAGTCTTCCTTGTTTGATGATGGATTTAGTCCTTATTTTGTCCAGTAATTCTTCAGCCTTTTCTGTGTAAGTGCGGATTTGGACTTCAAATCTGAACATGTAATTGTTTCAGGTTGCTGTGCAAATAGACACATCTCCGAAAGAATCCAATGGCTGCAGGGAAATTCCAGCTCCCAACTTCCCCATCTCGGTATGAGACTAATACTATTAACAAACTAGATTGTTCCTCTCAAATAGCAAAAGGTTCATCGAAGCTTCAAAGCTTTTTCTCTTTTTCCCTTGAGCTGTGATTCTTGTAATTTGCATTTCAGCGAACGATTAGGTCATCACGTACCTGGAAAGGTTCATTGTTTTCAATGAACCTTTCATTAAGGCGCGCTGCATTTGAACTTCTCGTCGAAGATATTTACATTGAATAATCAAACACGTTTACACATGCAACTTATAAACCTTTGTCAATAAGATTTGAAATGTATACCCGTATCGATATACCCACAGTACTGGTTTCTTGGGATTTGAGGGCACAGACTATTAAACTACCAATCTTTTGTGGTAACATGAATTGAAATGCAATTATTTTCTCATGCACGTGGCCTTGAGCCTACAGCTGTTCGGTAACAGTGCAACCAGTCCCTGGTGCATTGTGACCCTTTCCAAGGCAAAAGCAAAGCACAAGGAAGTGTGTCTCCATCGGGGAGGTTAATTGCGCTTCAGTTGAGTATCACCTGTTAAGGATGTGGATGGTTAGAAGGATATCCTCGATCACCCACTGCTTTACCAAGTACGCGATGACAGCAATGAGGGGCGGCGATGGCACAGATGGATGTCCATGAGGCTTTTGTGGGTTACAAAATGCTGTGGGTTCGAGGGAGGGTCCCGGGCAATTGGTGCAGTTTGCAGTGTTTTTTTTTCTGTGTATTTGATTTCTTATAGTTATGGTTGTTTTCAGTGAATCAATGCAGATACAAGAACTACATTGATAAGATGTAAAAAATTGTAAGAGTTAGTGATAACTGTGGAATAATTACACTGTTAATGATGGATTTCGCTAAGGTTATTGAACATAATCAGTAAGTATGGCAGTAAAGAAGCTCTTGAGGGAAATAATACAGTAGGCAACAGTCAACTAAAGGGACGTTTGCAATGCAGGAAGAAGCGTAAACCATATGATATCGAACTGGAGTGTACTTGTAAACATAACAATGAAAAAACAAATGGCAAGGAAACAATGACACAAAGATACAAAAATCCCGATTTGTTACTTTTCTCTTCCTTGTATGCGGATCAGACAGGATGATGGTTTTTATATTTCCAAGGCGTGTTCTATGAATATCTCTGTTAGAGAA
>NC_089751.1:21357134-21364634 GCF_040412425.1 Macrobrachium rosenbergii | reverse complement strand
CGTCGGTTCCAACGTGGCCGACATTTAGAATACGTGAAAAGGTTGCGGGAAGGAGTTCTTATTGACACTTGCCTCGGCGGCCTCATGCTGTCCTTTGGAAAGGGGAAGGGAGCTGAGAGATGGAGGTAAGGGGAGAATCGTTTGAGGAAGGAACCGACTTCATGATAAGAGACAAAGAAAAGAAAAAAGGGGGAGGTGTTTCGATAGTCCTCATATTTATAGCTTTACACAGATAGAACGGGAAGAAAGATCACCAGGAAAAAAAAAAGTCAAAACCCGCTGCACATTAGTTTGTAATGACGATTGATTTACTTTTTATGTGCTTCAGGAGAGGAAATTGTGATAAATACTTATTTTCATGAACTTTGCATTGATTTTTAGTGTAATTCTATTGTATTCATGTAAAGTTTTTTGGGAAATATGCGTTATTAAGGAAAGGTTTTCGGAAATATAGCACAACGCTGAAAGGTGTGATTATAGTATACTGGTAACCAGTCTTCAAGATTCCTATGTTCGGGGATGAATAGCACTGTTCAGAAAAATAATAATGGATTGTAAAAACTGATCGTAAGAATTTATTTCCTTTATTTGACACATACGTGTATGAACTGGTTAAATGAAAAAATGGGGCCTAACTGAAGTGAAACGACAGACCTGCCCCTTTAAAACTGGAATATTTTATTAACAAAGAAGGCGTAAGGTATTAGACAGTTATAGCTGCTGCTATAAATTAACCTTGCCAAAGAAGTTTTTGCGAGAGCGAATAAGACATTTGAAAGTTCTTGTGTATCCTTGGATGTTGACAGCAGCTGTTAGTTGTAGCTGATGGCGGCTTGCCCTCGTCTAGCAGTCCCAAATAATTTTAATTAAACTCAACTTCTGTCTCTTTCAAAGGCATTTTCAGTTTATTGATGCAGGAGGAGGAGCTATTTGCCTCCTCTGAGGCAGCCGTTCAATAAGCATCCGACAAGATTCTTTCACTAACACTTCCACTGGCTGAATTCAAGGCTTCTATTTTCCTTTATTCGTAGATCATTCCCTTGATTCACTCCCTTAAAATTACACACGGTTTGATTCTTCGTTCGTTATCTCACTCAATCCACTTCTTGTTTTGCGTATTGCTTGCAACAACGGTAGGCAATACGTAATCCGTATATTCATTTGCACATACGCACGCATCCACACACAGCGGAACGCATGCACACACACGAACATATCCAGCTTTCTATAATCGATCTCTTCCCTTTCAGCGTGTTAAACATGAATATTTCAAGTATACAGTACACCAAGACTAACCTAAACATTCATGAAAAATGCAGGTGCTTTATATCCGAAGGACTGTAATAACAAGAGTTAGAACGTTTTAAAAGACTTGGAGGTCGGTGAAGAAAGTACAGGGAAAGAAGATTCGACCTAACTTGGAAAGGGGCGATTGTAACTCGAAATTGGGAGCGTTTTAGAACTAGAGAAAGAGACATTTGCTTGAACGGAACAAAACAGTTACATGAACTCATAAACACAACGTTTGTCGATTTCCACCATGAAAATGCTACATGTGATGGCCTGGCGAGTATTAACGAAGTCGCCTGAGAGGATTTTGCGAATGCTTCCAAAGTGCTTCCACGTCAGTCAGTGACTTGTAAATAAAAAAGAAACGGTTAAACTAATCCCCAGAATGTTTTCAGGGATAATAGAACTGCCACTCAGTCCCTCCAATGCAGGCAACAGTTAAACCACGAAAAACGAAATGATAACACATGGTGAAGAAAAATACAACAGAGCTTCCGCTCCTATTGTATACGCCTCCTGCCCAATTTGAAAGGCAATGTCATCCTTAAGATCAATGGCTATTTCAGGTAGAAACTTCTATGACGAAATGAACTCTCTTTGCTGGTGACTGTAAGGTCACTTTAGATTGTTTAATGTGTTTGTGCATGTTTGTGAACGTCTTTGCATTATTTTATTTGACTCTACTCTATCAGAGTACAGTCAAATAAATATGTATATATATATAATGTGTGTGTGAGAGAGAGGGAGAGTATATAATATTATATACACACACACACACACCCTCTCTCTCTCTCTCTCTCTCTCTCTCTCTCTCTCTCTCTCTCTCTCTCTCTCTCTCTCTCTCTCTCTCTCTCATCGTGGAGTTGGCTATAGAACTGGATGTTAATTTAGGCAAGGAGTTTTTATATATCAGGGCTCGTGTAAACAATCGCAAATCAACTGTTTTCTGTGATAGTTTTGAAATCATAGCACAAGACACTGACGAAATCTCCCTCCTTTTATTAGAATCACTAACTATAAAACAACTAGTTCCATCATCGAATAATAAGACTTCTTCTGCCTCTCTGTTTATCTCTTGAAAAAATTCTTCGTTGTGAGTGTGGTTTCCTGAGTCACCCAGCGTTCGCATTTTGAGTCGTTAGCTTCATTTACAACATGTGTGTCTGTCTTTAACTTGTACATTTTGTTTGATTCAAGTTTTTATTGTCACAGTCATTTCCTTTTGTCATTTTTAACCTCATATCGAGAAGCCATGTTTGGACGCTTTGACGTAGAATAAAACACGAAACTACGGATCACCTCCTTTTCGTCATCCTCTTCTTATTACATAATCGACTTGCTAGATGTCAACTCTTAACTGAATATATATATATATATATATATATATATATATATATATATATATATATATATATATATATATATATATATATATATATATATATATATATATATATATATATATATATGTATATATATATATATATAAATACACACACACACGTATGAATGTATGTATGCATGCATGTATGTGTGTGTGTTGAATAAGCAACATAGTGGCAGAGAACTGTGCTTGTATTGGAGATGTCCTTGGTCTCCATGTTAGGGAAATCACTAAGATTAACTGAGCTTAAACGATCGGTAAAGACAGGGTTCAGAGAGCTTGGGGATTTTCGCACATATGTGGGATACAAATCTTAGCATAAATAGGGGTAAGGTCAAAAATGTTTTTCAAAAGGAAGATTCTTTAATTCGCCATCATAAGTCAAACTGACAATATGAACTCCATCAAAAAGGCACGGGAAATCTGATTTCGTGGACACGTTAATGTAACGACTAATCGCAAGTAATTATTTCAGCAGATCCACTCGCCAGACTCGATCCAGGTGGGAGCTACAGAGAGCTAACACTAAGACGACTGATTACTTTCACCACAGGACGACCTGTGTCGAAATTAAAACCGAAGTCATGATTCCACACCTGCATATTCCAAATAAATGCTCACCGTCCTGCTTTCACTATATAGTGATCAAGACTGACTTGTTCATTCGAAATGTATGGCAATTTTGAATTGATATTGCTTTATGTATTATCTATATATATAAGAAATTCATAAATACACATATGTATAAGTATGTATTATGTATGTATGTTTGTATATATGAATGTATGCATGTATGTATGTATGTATGTACAGAGTATATGGCCACGGGGAAAATGAAACGAGTACAAGATTTTTAGCCGTTACCCAGGTTGGATTCCCAAGAAACTGCATACGGGTATAACAAAAGAAAAAGATCTAAAAGAAAACTGTTTTACAAAGACAAATAAGATTAAGGAAATATAAAACCTTCTTAGTGCATGCAAAGTTTGATTTTCAGATACGAAACGGCGGGTTTGGTTGGAACTTGATGAACTGATTGTGTTAAGTTCATCTTTTAAATCTCCGAATTTCTTGTGCAGAATGGGGTCAAGATTATGTAGCTCTAGACTTGATACTATTGTCTAGTATTAGTTACATTAAATTCTAAATTTTTTTCCAATGTTATCACACCTTGTATTATATTTCTACGGGATCCTTCAATTATATAAGTTTTCATATACGTATGTAATATACATATTTACATATATATATGTATATACTCGTATATATACATACATATACAGTACACGTATATATGTGTGAGTGTTGTGTGTATATATATACATATATACATATGTATACACACTTACACAACACTCATTTTCCCAGTGGCCATACACTCTGTACATACACACATACTTACATATATGCATATATATATATATATATATATATATATATATATATATATATATATATATATATATACTGTATATATATGTAATATATGTGAATGCGTGTATGCAAACAGTTCCTGTCTAGTAAAATGTGGTAACTTTTAATTGTTCACATCGCTTCGACCAAGATAATATTTTAATAGAATTTATATTTTGGTAGCGAAATCGCAGGATAATATGCTCTCAGAGTAGCGACACTTGGGTATAATCAGAAAATGCTTACTGTACAAAGTTGAACTTCACTTCATGAGAATACTACATGATACTGTATGACGGGCAGACATGGAATTGAAATGATTAATCAGTACTGCGTAGGATGAAAATTATTATATGAACAAAAAGCAAAAAGAGAGAGGGGAAAAAAATCTTTCACGGTTTTTGACACACTGAACAAAGAGAAGTCGAATAAAAAGAAATATCGTCATTACCGTCTGGTCTCTTGACAGGTGTATTATATTTCTTTGTAATTCGTCTTATTGTCATACTGTTACAAAGGAGAACAATGTAACAATGAATTTTTCATAGTGCGTTTTCCCATTCTGCCAGGCATTGCCATAAACAAGCATATGACGTTTATATGACCCCTTTTTTTATATTTTATAAGCGCCTTTTGGATGATTGTTAGACATATTAGAAATCTCCTTCGTCCTGAATGTCTCCTTATATATATATATATATATATATATATATATATATATATATATATATATATATATATATATATATATATATATATATATATATATATATACACACACATATATATATATATACTATGCACACATACATATACATACATAGATACATATACATAATAGTGGGGAAAATAAGTAATTTGCAATAAAATTAGGGGTGAGGCAAGATTGCCTACCTTCATGGGCATTTAATATATTTAAGGATGTATTGCTGCAGAAGACAAGGAAAGGACAGTAGATGTGATCCAAAGTTGTGGGCTAAGAAAAAGAGTAATGAGTGAAGTGTGGAATGACTGATGTTTCAGATGGAACACCACTGATTGAGAATAGGAAAAGAAACTGCATAACCCGGTGAAATAATTTGTAAGTATATGTATGTACACATACATATGTATATAATTATGTGTATATATATATATATATGTGTATGTATATTATAAGCATACACACACACAGTCATATTCCAATATATCTGTCACCTAACCAACATGAAAAATATTTTGCTCTTATAAAGAACGAGGATAAGCATACGCTGTTCAAGCCTTATTGTAGTTAAAGCATTTGTCATCTTCGACATTTTCCAAAGGCTCTACAAGGCGGTGGTCTGTCTTGCTTAGTTTTTTATTAAAATATCTTGCTGGGTATTTTGGACCGGTAGAGCAATTCCAGAGTCAGTGCAGTTGGCTGGAGTTGCCTTTAAGCCACGGAATTCCATTTCAATCACTCTCGTTCTGTTTTTTTCGTTTCTCTTATTTTTTTTTTTTTACTTTTAATGTGTTATTTGGTTCTTTATTTCTTTTTATTTATTTTGTAGGTTACTGTATCAATCCTTCCCAATTCATTTTTATTGTTGTGACTTCTGCCTTCTAAGACTGTATGTAATTTTTGTTCGTCATTGTGTTGATTCCATGTTTGGGGAAACAACTTAATGTTGTCTCAGAACACTGTAATCCAATCTTTCACCTATGCTAATCTTTTTATTACTCCTGTGCCGTCAGGTTTCCCATCCTTTTAATTCTTATATGACATATACTATAATATACTGTACATAGATACATACTTATATATATATATATATATATATATATATATATATATATATATATATATATATATATATATATATATATAAAATTGCAAGATCAGCGACAGTAATCACTGCTAAATTCATGTTTCAATTAACGAAATCATCGGTAAACCCCTCTTGCAGAGAGCATCCACAACATTAGCCTCTTCATACACTTGACAGATAACTCATCTGGTCTCCCTTGTATCCCTTACTCGCAGTATCATTCACCTCTGTTTTGTGTGTGCTCTTGCGCTTGTGGGAAACGAAGGACTGTCCTGTATAGTGCCTCTTCTATCACTTTCTAATTCTTGCTCTTTAACTTCCTATCAATTTACGAACTATACATTGTGTTCATTCTATCCACATGACCAAACCATTTCAAAACATTCTGATCCAGGCTTTCAACTCTTTTAACCTTTTTAAACCTTAAACCTTTTTTTCGCTGGATTTTTCACATTTTCAGTTTCCTTTCTGTCACATATAATACAAACACACTTCATCTCTCATTCAGTATCAACTTCCATAAAGAAAAGTTGGTTCAACAGTCCTCTCATGCTTTCCAACCTTGACATGCACAGACCCTCAAAGTCTCTTGCAAGTCTTTGCACCAACCCTATGACATTACACGTTTCACCTCATCTTTCACCCTACCATCGTCCAAAACATTAACTCCGTAATGCCTATGCACATCAACCACTTTTATTCTTCTGCAGTCCCTATAATCACTGCTGAATCCTCCTGGCTTTCATTTACTCTCATAACTTTATATTTGCCACGAATTATCTCTTCTTCCAAATATTTCCAAACTTTATCATTGGCTCATACAGTCTCCTCATCATTACCAGTCAGCATTGTGTCATCTGAAACATCAGCCATACCATACTTTCTCTTCACAGAATACTCTCTCTCTCTCTCTCTCTCTCTCTCTCTCTCTCTCTCTCTCTCTCTCTCTCTCTCTCTCTCTCTCTTTTGCGCGCAAACAAACACACAGCAGTGACCCTAACACAGATTCAGTATATTATTATTAAAGTTCTCTCTCTCTCTCTCTCTCTCTCTCTCTCTCTCTCTCTCTCTCTCTCTCTCTCTCTCTCTCTCTCTCTCTCTCCTTGTAGTTGGAAATAGAAGTGTAGGTACAGTGCCAACAGACCCTCTCTAATTTTCTTTCGCTTTATCAGTTTCGTGGCGTCACGAGTGACCTCGCATTGCAAGAATGTTTTAAGACAGAGTGAGAGATATTTCAGTATTCAATGAATATTTTATTCAGGGAATATAAAGTAAGTAAAAAGTGGAAATGACACACGTGATCTTTTCTAATTTTGCCCTCATGATTAAAGTTTTTTAAATATTTATTTTACAGCGTCCGTACAACTGTATATTTTTAAGCAATGTATGAAAGCTTTTTGAATGTGACAAGGCGCTGTCGATTAGAAAAGTTTTCTATATGATCATAGAAAGCTTATTTGAGTGCTCTCGTAATCAAGGGTATCCTGATTTCATACACACCCACAAAAATGTATACTATGTATACTTGTATACTTATATATATGAATGTATATAGATAAATGGATAGATAGGCATGTGCGTGTACATACATATATCCTTGTGGCGAAATAACTCATCAAGAAG
>NC_089751.1:21349634-21354634 GCF_040412425.1 Macrobrachium rosenbergii | reverse complement strand
TATATATGTATATACGTATATATATATATATATATATATATATATATATATATATATATATATATATATATATATATATATATATATATATGAATTCGATTGGCACATATATGTATTCAGTTACGTACTTATATTTATATAAACTCTGCACTTGAATATATAGTATGTATGCATGTATGTATGTATGTATGTATGTATGTATGTATGTATGTATGTATATGTGTGTGTCTGTCTGTCTGTGTCTGTATTATGTTTAAATATATAATGAGCCACATTTTTCATTAAAGGACAGATATTTGTCAATATTAGAGCCGATTCAACGTCAGTTATCTTTAGTTTATATTTTCTTTACTTCTTATGATGACAAGAATTGTGTATACCCCTTAAAGCCAAACAAATCCATATAATTTCGTTGTTTAGTTCTACAATTGAATCTGTAGTTCAATCTTACATCGTCTCTAAGTACTACTGTAATACTGTCCACAACCATCAAAGAGAGAATTATTGCCAGTAAGAAATAAAATATTCTCACGGCGCAGTTTCTGATTGGCTGAAAGGACCCATCGTCATCATGCTGTGTTTTCCTTTCTCTTTCTCTCTCTCTCTCTCTCTCTCTCTCTCTCTCTCTCTCTCTCTCTCTCTCTCTCTCTCTCTCTCTCGTCTGACTTTTACAAAGACATCAACTGAGAAGATTACGGAGAGGACTCAAAACCTATAAAAAAAAATATCTGAATGGGGATTTGAAATCTATTCCAAACGCAGCGAACTGAAAACCTTATTGAATACGGTCTTGCACATCGCCCTCATTCCATTATGAACTATGTATATGTGACATTGTACGTATGGTTCTGAAAGTTTGATGATAATTGGTTTTACCTTCGATCGCTAGGTTTTATTTTTTATCTATCTATTTATTTATTTATTTATTTTTTGCCAGCCCTTGAAAACTCAGCAGTACGTGCGAGGATTCCTGCTTCTGCACAGATGAAAGTATTGTTACCAAACATCTTTTCTTTTGCCATTGCTGGAATATTATCCTCCCGTTTAGATATCTGCTACCCAGAATTATAATATGAAAAAAATATCATGTACTGATCTCATAGGTGAACAAGTTCTGTCCTTTTTTTTAATAAGCTCTCAACTCCAAATCCAAGTTTCATCCAGTCTTTTGTCCTCTTATTTTTAACCAGTTCCTTTTTAAAGGATTTCACTATTCTTGAGCATATAATTTTTTTCAGTTCAACCCATAATAAATTCATTATTCCTTGTGCATAAGTCCCATATCGGTCTTTAAGTTTAATTAATAATCAGCACGGCATCTAACTTGGACTGTATTCTTACACAATTATTTAAGAAGACTCCTGATAGAGCAGTATTTACTTCCCACTCCAGAGCTTTCAGTCCTTGCATCACACTTGATATTAAGCCATCCACATATGCGTTCGCCATTTTATTCGGTTAGATTCTTAAACCTTTTTACATAAAAAAAGATGCGTTTTTAGACATACTGCTTTTATGGACGAAGCAAATAAGAGAGGGATTACCACATACGATTTTGACTGCCTATTTTGAATGTTTTCAGGTTTTCTAATCCTTAAATGCAAAATAAATTAACATTCATTATAATCTTTACTTGATTAATAGAGTGCGGTGCTAGTCAGTATTATTCTTGAATCGTTCTATACCCATTTATAGGAATATTAGTCAACTATACGGTAACCTTATTTTGCATTTAATGAAAAAGGTCATACCATCTGCTGATAAGGACACTGTGCTGAAATAAAATTGGAGTAACTCTTGCGAAGTACTCATTAGAAACCCGGATTGAGAATCCATGTAAATTACTTGTAAGGAAGATTTATTGTGTATATAATCAAGATCAAGTCATTCCTTCCAGACTGTGGAAATTAAATTATTCAAACTGTGGAAATTAAATTGGTTCCTCTTCCAAATGTCAGTGTTCTTTTACACCTTAACCTTCCTTGCTACGAAATAATTGTTTGAAGGAAAGATTTTTTTTTTTGTGTAGCCTTCCATTCTCCAAGTAGAGAGACAAAAAGGTTTATTTTGTTGAATCCATTTTCTGCTCATCCCTCCATATTCCCCCAAAAAACGCGAGAGAGAGAGAGAGAGAGAGAGAGAGAGAGAGAGAGAGAGAGAGAGAGAGAGAGAGAGAGAGAGAGAGAGAGAGAAACTTAACGACCCAAGGAAAATGTCTTTAGAGAAAGGTAGGAGTAATTTTTTTTTTCTTATTTTAATCCTGGACGGAATTTGGAAGGATGTATTTTGTGTCGGAGCTTTTTTGGATAGCTAGTTTGACTTCATTATTTTATTTTCAGTGCAAATAGAAGGCGTTCCACTGATTTCGAGTTGATGACCTGACAACTTTCACTGATTTATCCAGTTAGGTGGAGTTGAGCTCCGTTGAGCGTAGGGACAGTATTGATGGAAGTAATTAATGAAGTGATCGACTGACGAAGTGATATTTGGTGTCGGAGTCAGTCGCTGAGTTTTTACGAATTTCTGATATTCTCTTGAGCGAATTTTCCCCATTGATTTCTTAACTCACTGGTTCAGGATTGTTAGTTAAAATTTCACTGATTTTTAAAGTTATCACATTTATCTGATAGTGCTAAGTAGAAAATATTTTTGATGAAATTTTATGTCATTAGGTAAGAACCTTCAATCTCAAGGTACTAAAATCTTCGATACCTTTAGAAGAGAGAGAGAGAGAGAGAGAGAGAGAGAGAGAGAGAGAGAGAGAGAGAGAGAGAGAGAGAGAGAATCTGGTTATAGCACCTCTTCCGTGCCATTAAATAAAGCAATCAGGGAACGTCCCGGAGCAACAGATTGCTACGAGCAATATTGATAGGCAATTTTTGTCAAGTGGAAAGTGTTGCGAGGAAAGTATATGAGAAAGGCAGTTTGAAATTGGGAATGGGTTTTCATCTTCTCTGGGATCTGCCTGAAATATTTTTTATCATATTTCGTTGTCGTGTTGTATTAAAGAG
This sequence comes from Macrobrachium rosenbergii, assembly GCF_040412425.1. NCBI lineage: Eukaryota > Metazoa > Arthropoda > Malacostraca > Decapoda > Palaemonidae > Macrobrachium > Macrobrachium rosenbergii. Next base: position 21,351,623 of record NC_089751.1, on the reverse strand, counting down.
AAAGAGAAAAGCATTTCCGAGAATGTCAGTTTGCATCTCTCTGTTTTACTTCAATGCCATTATGTTTTTATTGTAGACATATTATTATTATTATTATTATTATTATTATTATGATTATTATTATTATTATTATTATTATTATTATTATTATTATTATTATTATTATTATTATTAAGGAGGATGGTATTTTGTTCTGTCCTCCACTCGCGATTTCGGAGTTATGTTAACGAACAGTACCATTTCTCACACATATGTATTTTGTGAATAAGACAAAACCATTGATATTTTCTCACGTGTTGTTTTGCATCACCTAATTTTATATACACACACATTATATATATATATATATATATATATATATATATATATATATATATATATATATATATATATATATATTGAAAGATAAATGATTCCCCTTCGTAGAACGTAGTTCATATTCTAGGCCTTTCTCTCCTTCCTCCTGACGTTTTCGAATTGCAAACTTTTATCAGCTAACTGTAGTTTATGATTCTCAAATGACTGATTCAATCATAACGCTGTAATCTCTTTCACATAAGCTACTTTTTTCCACTTCTCCTTAACTCCACATTTCTTATCCCTTCAATTTTTATAGTGCAGAAATGATTCGTATTAAGAGCCTCAACCTTTTTTCATTTTTAGTTGTGTTCAGTGTCCACAACTCATTTTGGTGAAGGAGGGTTGGCTCAGGAATTCCATCATACATTCCAACCTTGGATTTTACAGACATTCCAAGCTTCCTCCCTATCCTTTCTCTCATTCTACCATCATTTGATATATTTACTCTTAAGTACGTATATGTGTCGACTTCTTCCATTCACATACCATCCATATTAAGATTTATTGCTCCGTTGTCATGGTTTCCACAATAATCTTAGTTTTGCTCTTATTTATTCTCAGCTTTATCCAGGTACAAACACATCCAAATTGTCTCGATAGTTTCTGATTTTCGGTTGTCTATCCCTAATCAGTAATGTGCCATCTGTAAAAATTAGTCATTCCACATCCCATTCATGACCATTTTTATTCCACAATTTTACATCTGCATCCTCTGTCCTAGAAGATATTAAACAACCATGGCGACATAGCTCTCACCACACTCCTGCATAAAGATTATAACGCTCTTTATAGCTATCAAAATAAATTATTATTGCTCTCTGCAACTTATCGTCGGTACCATACGTCCTCAACACCCACATCACCTTTCTTTAGTTCTTTCATAATCTTTTCATAGGTACAGGTAAGCCATATACAGTTTTTTCCCTTTTATTTTAAAATTTCTCGAAGAACTGCTTCTTAACAAACATTTGATCCACATACCCGCTTCATTGTCTAACCCCTTTACACTTCTCTTCTCCTATCAGTCCTTCTGTTAATTGTCTTATTTTCTCAGTCGGTATACCACCATTCTCTTCTCTTGGCATACCAAGTGAAATTATGCATATTGTTCTGCCGCCTCCTCATTGGTACAATAATTCCTTTGACTCATTCCTTCAGAATCTTTCCCTCATTCAGACATGCCTTACACGCCTTGGTCAGTCGCTCAGTCATATTTTCACACCTTACCACAGCACCTCAATTGGCACCTCATCATCTGTATTATTCATTCTCCGTTTTAATAGCTCTCCTTTCATCCCTAACAGCTCTTTCACAAGTATTCGCAATCTTACTCTAACCTTCCAATACTGCATGATAAAAATCGGTGTGTGCATTCATTGTTAATTGATAGTTATGCAATTTTAATTTCAGAAGATCATAAACAGGTGAAACAGCAATCTCATATGTCCCCTTGACATAAGGAAGATACAAGTTTAAATGAACGTCATATTAGTTGGTACTAATTTTTCTTCTCTTATTTACTTGACTTTAACTTTAGTTCCTTATGAGATCACAGCGTAGTCTTCAAAACCTGACACTTTTGAGCCTTTGTGTAAGCTATGAGAAGAGTGAAATATTTTAGAAACCAGA
>NC_089751.1:21029634-21039634 GCF_040412425.1 Macrobrachium rosenbergii | reverse complement strand
CTCCATGTAATTAACACACAAAAACGTTCTTGAGTGAGTGTCATCCACGCAAACTATGGAATGAAGATACAGCAGCTCTTTTTCCTTGTTAAGACTTCAGCAAAATGACATGTTTTCTCTGATTCATGTCATATTGAAAATATAAACGTTCAACGAAAAAGAGAAAGTAAACAGCTCTGCAGATTGCTATTCGCTTTTTCATTGATTATTTACATTTTTAATATGACATGGCTCGTTAGAAAATATGTAATTTTCCTGAAGTCTTCATAAGGAAAAAGGTCTGATTAACCATTATTTCATTTGTGCTGTTCGTTACGGAGAAAAAGTTCATATCGTGCAAATAATTTTCTTCCTGTCTAAGACAGCAGTAAAGATTATAATGACCATAGAGCAACTACTTTTTCCATACCTACGACATCAATTGAGAGGCGGCGAAGAGGTAGTTACGATTAAGTTAATTTCCTGTAAAATGAAAAATCCGTCGATTCACGTTGATTAACTCATTAAGGGTAGAGTAAAAAAAATAAGGCGGCGAAATTTAATGGAAAAATAAAAATGTATAAAAAGCTCTAATCGAAAATGTTATAAGGAAAAGCCAAATAGTGAGTGCAAATGGAGGAAAATTTTTATAAAGCACATCGAAGTGCTACCAAAATGAATAAATTGACGCTCCAATTAAGGGGAACCAGATAAAAATTCTCCCCAATTTTCTGTCGTCTGAAAAATTCATTTCAATAGAGTTATGGTGAAGGTACGAGCAATAAAAGGGAACGTCCTTTAGTAAGGATGAATACTTAAAATACAGTAATACGTTTAGTACAGATAAGGAAGATTTAGAGGCTTAATTATCTCTTATAAAAGTGATTGAATTACGTTTGATTATAAGACAGTGTGTGTGGGTGTGTGTGGGCATGAGAGAGAGAGAGAGAGAGAGAGAGAGAGAGAGAGAGAGAGAGAGAGAGAGAGAGAGAGAGAGAGAATTTCCCTCATAATAACAGAGGTAATAAAACAATCTATTTGTGATTTTTTATGAGAACTTAGTTATAAAGATAATGAAAAGATATCCGGAAGTAGGTTTATCTATTACACAGCATGATGTGTAACATATTTACTTTCCGAGAGACGGAAAACAAAGCTTTCTCATCGCTTTATTTACTCTTCATTCCGGACTCTGAGTAATTACTTGGTTTTTCATTCGTCCATTTGAAATGGTCCTAATTTGTTTATACGTACATTATAGCCTAACTATTTAAACACTCAAGCACGTGTTTTTGCGCGACTAACTTCCTGAAAGGATGAAAATATCCTGATAGGAGATTCATGTCTTCTCACTTGTAACCTTTGAAGACTATATTTCATGAGTTAACAAAAATAAAAAAGGAGGGGAGTTCCTTTCACTGGGTGTGAAGAAGAAAGAAGAAGAGCGATAAAACGAAGAGGCAGAAGAAGAAGAATAAATATAACATTGTGTGGTTGTTTATATTTTCTCCTGTTAACAATTCATTCTATTCTCCAAAAACGACGTCTGAAAGTAATCGAGATTTTACATTTCTTTCATATAGCCTAAATGGGCCACATCATCACGGATTTAATTTTTGGAAGCTTCCCTAAGCGAGAGAGAGAGAGAGAGAGAGAGAGAGAGAGAGAGAGAGAGAGAGAGAGAGAGAGAGAGAGAGAGAGAGAGAGAGTTTGGATTTCATTATCTTCTCGGCTGCTCCTCTTCCAGATGACTAGTCTTTATATCTCATCAGAACTAATTCAAAAGTTTAGCTTTTAATCTTCTAACTGAAATAATCAATGTTTATTCAAGCTCCCAACTTCAGTTCGTTTTATTGAACTAATTACAACAGCTGCTACTGCTACTGCTACTGCTACTGTCGATGATAATGAAGATGGTGATAATGCAATGTTGATAATTTTGAAGAGAGGAACTATTATTGCCTTTAATTTCATTTTTATCATTACTTTTATTATTAGTAGAAGTATTAGCAGCAGTAGAAGTGGTGAAAACATTAACAACAGAAGTAGTGCTAACGATGATGGTTCAGTTTGGATAAAGTAATTTATCAAACACTAAATTATAATGAAGCATGGCTAATTAATCCGGATTGAAGGTCAAGGTAAAATGTAAACTCAATGCTATAATCAAAAACATTCCCTCGTGAGGTCTTTGTTCAAATCCCGCTCAATTTGATGTATTTTCGCCGACTCAGCCTTAATGTCCCAGTGAGCTAGCGGATATGAAAGTGGGCTCCGCTTCTGCTTACAGCAGCTAGGGCCGTGGGTCGTTCCAAGGACATCCCCCGACAGTCTACCCAGTAGTAAAGAGATACCAGTGACTGCTTGTGTCAGGATAATGGCGTGGGAATAGCAAGCTTATTCCAAAAGATATGCTCAGAAACCGGATGTCTGTAAATATCTGATGCTGCAGCCTTCAAGAAGAAAAGATGTACCGCGATATATATGTATATATTATACACACACACACACACACACACACACACACACACACACATATATATATATATATATATATATATATATATATATATATATATATATATATATATATATATATATATATATATATATATATATACTTACTGTAAGTTTTTTTCCCTTAGGAAAAGGTGGTACCGAAGTTGTACAGCCTCAAACAACGAGGTTGCTAGCTCTGCGTTTTTCTGTTGACCCTAGCAGTTCATTCTGGAGTATCTTATAATTTATGATATGCCTCTTTCCTCACAAAAGAAAACAAAAATCAAGAAAATTATTCAACACAAATTTATGAAATAACAGATAGTTAACAGAGTTTTATAATATCTATTATGAATTGCTTTTGAACTATGAAATGAATCTTGCTGGCATAATGCACAATGAAATTCCTCCTTCCATCTGTAATGCCACGGACTTTTATAGCTAAGTCGCATTTATGATTTCAGAAGTTAAATGAAATTCACGTCCGAATTGCACAGATTTCCTGCAATAAAACCTGCCATATTTATGTCTGGCGGATTCATTCTAACCCTAATGAAGCGATAAGACCTGAAATACAGCTTTGTTCAACATTCATAGGGACAGCCACATGAGATGCACTGTAGCACTGTCTTCCCCCGAAATGGAATAGGGTTCATAAAGTCCACTGCCTCGGATTGTTTTCCTGTACAAAGCGATGAATTGAAATTATTAACATTGGGAATCTTTTATTATTATGCAAATGATATGCCGTCGGTAAAATCAATCTCTCTTTTTCTCTCTTTCTCTCCAGCTTTGAGTACGTATTTGTCTGTCTGTCTGTCTCTCTACACGTGTCTCTGTCAAGAGGTGTTCCTTTAACATGATCATTGTATGAAAGGATCTGGAAGCCCTGCACTGATTATTCTGATCATTTTTTCGGAATTTACGAACGAAGTTACTTCTTGGATAACGTAACCAAACTACCTAGAATTTAGTGATCACTTTTATATTAATATCTCGATATCAAATTGTCATTTTTATGAGTTTAAGATATCACTATGATACAGTGGAAAACCATGCTTAGGAGTGTCATCCTCAGAAAGAGTTTGAAAGAGGAGAAGCTGAGAGTAAATGGGAGAAGAGTGAGGTCATGAGTTACATGGAACTAGGGAAGATGGAGCGTGATGACAGGAGGATAGAAGAAGTGAAACAAGAAAGACAATAAGGAAAGTGCAAAAGACTGAGAAGGAAAATTGCATAAGGAAGCCAAGGAGTGATTGTAAAAAGGTATTGTGGAGACAATTTTCGTATTGCAGGGTGAGGTGTGGATGTTAAATGCAAAAAATGCTGAACCTTTTAAGGAGATCTTTTTTTGTAGTATGTGCAGTGTTAGAAAAATAAAGTGTGAGAAAGTGAGGATACGTAAAAGTGGCAAAAAAGTTACTGCAGGTGAAAGGATGGATCAAAGTATACTAAGATGGTTTGGTTATGCGGAGAGAATGGAAGAAGACAGGTTGGTGAAAGATTGCTTAGCTTCGAAGTATTAAGAGGAAGGAGAAAAAGACTGAGAGGGTTGGATCAATAGAGTAAAAAAGAAAAGGGGGTTAATATCCAAGAGGAAGAGTACGTGTGCAGCGTAGGCCTACAGATGTGTTTTTTCAGCTGTATCTATATCCACATTTATATCTATCTATCTATATATATATATATATATATATATATATATATATATATATATATATATATATATATATATAAATATAATATATTTATATACATAAATATAATACTGTTTATATATATATATATATATATATATATATATATATATATATATATATATATATATATATATATATATATATATACAAAATTTGAATTAAAAACTGAATGACCCTTTTCTGCATAATATGATTTTAGTTTACTTACTTTTCGAAGCGCGAAAATGAAATTTATCCCACTGGATGTGGTGATCACCATTTTATCGGCAATATGTTTTCTAGTTTTAAAAGTGAAAAACAAACACTGCAAGTATATTTTTGCACTACTGTTCATAAACAAACAAAAGAAAAACAAACAAAAATCGAATATAAATAATAGTTCGAATCTTGTTTGCGCGTGGGATTCTGTTAGCTCAGCGAACCTTTCATGTGTAAAGTAAGGTAAGAACCCACAATAATAAAGAGAAATCACTAGAGTTTGAAGAGAAAAAGAAATTATTTTCATCAGGTATTTCTCTATTTCTTCGCATATACTTTCTTTTAATACTAAATCTTCCCTAAAAACAGTTAAAATATTTACATGTGGCAGAATTTAAGAATTCAAGAAAAGATCGGAATATCTGACTTCTCAAGACATGCACGCAGACTCACAGATATATATATATATATATATATATATATATATATATATATATATATATATATATATATATATATATATATATATATATATATATATATAAAGTATATACATATTTATATATAAATATATACACATTTATATATATATGTATGTATGTATGTATGTATGTATGTATGTATGTATGTGTGTGTATGTCGATGTATGAATGTGCAGACAAGAGCCCAAAAATGATATTATCGGCTTAATTAAATCAGCCTCACTGGAAACATTCAGAAAGGTATAAAATCTAATATTCATTGGCCGTAAATCCGTAATATTAAATTTGGCTGAAGCGAGTCGAAGGCAATGTGCAAAAGAATTTTTCTTCGCAAAATCGGTTTATGTATTTGAATCTGTTTAATCTTTTAATACTTGACGGGAGAGTTTCTGGTTCTGTCTGGGTAGATTGGTTATTTAAGTCCAGTTTTAGTTTTCTGTAAAAGAAAACTATTGTGCCGGCTTTATCTGACCGTCCGCACTTTTTCTGTCCGCCCTCAGATCTTAATACTACTAAGGCTAGAGGCGTGTAAATTGCAGCCCTCTAGCCTCAGTAGTCTTTGTTTTATTTAAGGTTAAAGTTAGCCACAGCCGTGCATCTGGCAATGATATAGGACAGGCCACCACCGGGACGTGGTTAAAGATTCATGGGCCGCGGCTCATACAACATTATACCGAGACCACCGAAAGATAGACCTATTTTCGGTGGCCTTGATTATACGATGTACAGAAACGATTGCGTCGACGAAACTTCGGCGCCTTTTTTACTTGTTTCTTTCGATTCTGGTAGTCGATGTCGAAATGGTGATTATTATTATTATTATTATTATTATTAATAATTTTTGGACAAAGGACTTTCAAATGAATTGTACCGAATAATTTTGCAGCAAGGGAAAAAACTCTTTATAAGTGTACACACACACACATACAGTATATACATATAAACATATGTATATATATATAAATGTATTATATACATATATTTATATATATGTATATTATATACATGCATGTATATTTATTTTTTTAGTTACCTATTCATTTATTCGTTTCTCATCTCCAGGGAGTGAAAAGCACATACTATAAGCACATTAGGGAATGGATATATGAACTTTGAAAATTCAGAAAATATATTTTAACCGAGCGAGCGAGAGTGAGCAAGAACAATATTGCAGAAGAGGCCTACTTAGGTTCCAAGCAGCATACATACATACATATATATATATATATATATATATATATATATATATATATATATATATATATATACACAATGTATATACGTACATACACACACACACACACACACACACACACACATATATATATATATATATATATATATATATATATATATATATATATATATATATATATATGAATGTCATTTTTGCTGTGATCTAACAGTGTTCTACGATGTTTCGAAGAGCGATGGTAACACTATCGACACTAAAAACCGTATATTCCGATTAGTGATACTTCAGTCCTCTATTTACATATATATATATGTATATAGATAATTAAATACATGTATATATAAACATACATATGTAAATATATATATATATATGTATACACACACACACACACACACACACACATATATATATATATATATATATATATATATATATATATATATATATATATATATATATATATATATATATATATATATATATATATATATATATATACCATTAGCAAAGAATTTTCTAAATACACTAGGTTTTGCTTGGTTAATGTAATTTTAAACGTTTCTGATAAGTGACTTGAAATTATAAAACAATGGTACATTACCATTTGCGAACGGTGTTGATATTTTGATCCTCAGCTCGTAAAGTGTAAGGTAACACTGCAATTCTTTTGGCTATCTCGAAATTTGTGATTTATTTGTTTTGAATCTTTGATTCTTTGTCTTGAAATTTTGATAAGATTCTCTTCCTCTCATACTTGCTCCTTAAACTGGAAAGGAAAAACAATTAATGTCAGTTGCTATATTTGATTCTGATTGTAACTCTATCTCGTTTTTCCTACTCCGTCATAAATTGCCCTTTCCATTATACACCCCTTAGTATGGAAATTATATTTACTATCAGTTGTGACTTATCGCCTGCCATTAGAGAGATTATAAAAAATGGGGAAAACAAATCTTGAAAACATGAAGGCACAAATAATCGTCTGCAGGTTTAAGAAACGCAAGAAACAAACATTACCACAAGGAACACAACCAACGATAAAACGTTCGATGTAACATTTTCAATTCTCTGAGACTTCAAGTAAAAGTACAGGTTTAAGATTTCTGAATGAATCGAGGCTGAATCCTTATTCCATTTTCCCAAGTGTTCGTTTCTGTTTCAATATTGACTCAAAGAACAACAAATTCCTATTCCCTGAAGACAGTAGAAGCGTTGGTGTACATATAAGAGGGTGTGCGCTAGGCGTCAGAGGGTATGAAAAATTCATATTGTTTACTCCATCCGAGCGTTTGCCGAGAGATGAAAGATTTATAACTTGTTTATCCGTTATTTTTATTTGTTTTTATTTATCTCGTGTTAACAAAAAGAAAGATGAACATTTGGAATATATCTACTCGTATGCAACCGCTCTATCTTTGAAGAGCCGCTGCATGACTTTTATCTTACGGTGCAAAGATGAGTAAGCTGATTTCATCTCGATGTGAAGATATACACCGCCTTAGGTAATTGAAGAAGTTAATAATGTGGAAGTCTATTGTTAGTTCACTGATTTGGGGTACGCTCAGGTCTCCTTTTCTTCATTTTCCTGTTGTTTAAAGGTGAGCCGAACAGATTAATGACACATTTATGGCACCATGGGTGATTACCATGATAGTACAATCTTTTCCAACTTAATCTATGCTTGTCCTCTGTTATTTTATCTTTAAATGTCTTGTCAATTACTGTTCTCCCATAGCTGACATGCTAGTGCTAGAGGCCTTACTAAGCGTTGATCAGTGTCGGATCTTCATAATAACAACCTCTTTAATTCCATTTTTTTTATCATCAATATAGGATTGTTGACTGCTCTTGCATATAGTGTTATAATACACTCTTACCTATTTTACAAATCAGTTTTGTAAGATTTCATGTTCTTATTTATTGGTTGTTTCTCAAATTATGTCATTACATGATATTGACGCTTATGTTTTAAATTGCTTTTGAAAATATTCACGCTTCGTTTAATAGCTCAAGTTCACGTTTCAATGTATTAGTCTAAGTTCATGATTAAGTATCAGATCGAGATGTAGTAATGGTTATATATTAGTTTTTGCTTCAGTGTATTAGCACAGGTTCATGGTTAATATATCCAGCTCATGTTCTTGCTTTAGGCTGTAACTCAGTTCAGGCTTCAAGGTATTAAATCAAGTTCACGCTTCATGCATTAGCTCAGTTTTATACTTTCATGTATTTGCTCAAGTTCATACATCATACTTTAGCTAAAGTTTCATGATTCATGTATTAGCTCAAGTCTCTGCATTCATGCATCACGTGCATGTTTCATATACGAGCTCGGGTTCATATTTTGAAAATGAAACTACGCGTTTCGTTTTAACTGGGAGCATTAGAAAAAGTTTCATAGTTATAGACATGCCTGAAGTTAATGATAATCCTTAAATTTTTAAGAAATTGATTTAAGCATGGTCTGGAACTTAGCTCATTCTGTCCAGAAATTACTTATAAAAGTAATGACAGGAATGTCCTATACTTCAGAGCTTTATTATTTTCATGGTAAGATCATTTTTTTTCCGTGTGAGTTTCACGAGTGTCCTGGTGCCATTCTTATAGAACAAAGTCAGGTTTCTTTCTTCTCAACTGTGTTAATAATTCAAACAATTATCGAAAGTGTCGTTTCTTGCCAGTCTTCCATAGGTGATTTAGTGGTGGAAATCGTTGCTTAAGAGCGCGATATACTTTGATGAGTAAGACTTGCTTAGTTGCTGTCATTCAATGCGTAAATATATTTTATTCACAGCGAGGAATGACATTCTCCATGTATTTGAAAGCTATCTTTTCAAATGAACTTCGAAATGATCGTTAAATGCTGCTGAAAAATTGGTTTTCAATGTTAGTATTAGGCTGATAATCAACATATTATGTTGAAATTAAGTTGTAATTATAAAAACAGTTTCGGTCAAAAGAAAAGCGTTAATCTAGCAACATAAGCAAGGTCAAATACTTAATGAAGTCGATATTAACGTTCATAATATATTTCGCATCAAATAATCTTTAATTATGATGGATTCCAATCAGAGCTCTTGAAGCTTTAAATTCACTAAACCGAACACCAGTGGAACCCAGAATTATCGAATTTTATTATCATTATTGTAACATGAAGAGATGCTCAGCAGACAACAACCCGCTCTAGATTAAAATGAAATTCAGTTCGGACAACGAATGAAAACTGAACCCTCCCTCGCAATGTTTCGAAAAGCCTGTTATTTTATGCTCAGCTCCTGATGGCAGATCGATTGTGCATTTTAGTGATGTTTTTCTTCGTGGGCGACGGTTGCCCATTTGCAAAAATATTTAAAAGTCAAATAGTTTTTTTTAAACAGGGACAATTTCATTTACATCTAAACTATATGAAAATGCAACAAGAGCACGTTAACGCAGGCTCTGAAAACAGTAATATACATCTCATTTATGAAATAACTGTAGATTTTGAGAAATAACAAAAGCGAAAAAGCTGAAGGTTGTTTAAGCAAATAATTCCATAACCAAAAACATAACTGAAACCTATTGTACAGAAGAATTTGCTGTACGCTTTGGCATTTTAATTCATAATCTCACCACTTTTTGCATAACCGAAAGTACTTTTTGCTCGCAAAATGATCAGCCTCCTCTAAAATGCCAGGAACCCATTGCATACGTAAACATGTGTTCCATTTTGCATGATTTTCTGATCAGCTTAATCGAGACACGACTGCGTAAGTCGGATTAAATTTCGCTAAGCTCATAAAAATCGCCCGTTGCTATCATGCGTAATCTTCTCTAAAATCAACAGCTGCTTTTGTTGTTGAAGTTAGGCTCAATCTATTTCTGTTCTTGTTTACATTTGAGACCTCCTTTGTTCACAGCTGCAGGCGGTTGATATTGATGTTATTCACAGTTACATGGTCTGT
>NC_089751.1:20964634-21027134 GCF_040412425.1 Macrobrachium rosenbergii | reverse complement strand
TATATATTATATTTATATATATATTTTACATAAAATATATATAATATATATATGCATATATTTAAATATATATATTATATTTTATACATATATATATGTATATATATATATATATCTTTTGTTTGAAAACTTCCTTACATTTTCTGTTTCCGCTGCATTCGCAGATTTTATTTTGAATAGTTTTATTTTGTATTGCCTTCCAGAAACCTTAGTTTAGCATCGTAATAACTATTACTTACAGATTCCCAGTTCATGTGATGATGTCGATCGAACTGCAAAATATAAAGACAAAGGCAATAATGTACGATATCAGTCTTGGAGCCGAGAATTTATGCGAAAATCTCAAAATAGTTCGGAATACGATAAGATTATGTTCATAAAATAAAAGCTAAGGATTTTACCTTCCCTCGTAATTACGTATGCGACTACAACAGATAAGAACCAACTGCAGAAGCTCGCGTTTACTAGCATTATTTTGGTAAATTTGACGGCGTTTGCATTTGAAAAAAATGGTATATTAGTAGATGCTAAACATCGTCTCTCTCTCTCTCTCTCCCCAGTTTCTTATCACGCTTCACATGTTATTACCCTTTCCATTTCATTACCAAGTCAATTAATGAACTGGATAAATGGACAAACTTATTTACCCGTCTAATCCTCTAGTCCCTATGGAGTTTAGGGATTAGCCTCTGGGAAGAGTAGAGTGAGGAAACAGGGAAGGGAATTAGGGAAGAAGACGAGAATTGCCGAAAAGAGTTAGTTATTTCTTTTCGAATATCCAATATATTATTTTGATTTAACGTACTAGAATTCAGTTACATCTTATTTTTTTTCGCCTAGAATGATGTAAATATTCAGAACATCAAAAGATACCGACCGTTCTTCTTCTTCTTGCGCATTTTAACCTCCCTTTTAATATTTTGTGAACATAACCGACTACTCAGTGCAATGAGGATTCCCCATATAGTATGGCAACAAGAAATCATTTTACCCAAACAGCTGCTGATTCCAAACTCTTGACCACGTAGCTTCACCAGTTATCTGTTAACAAATCGTTAGGAAAACAAACTACCAGGTGAAAGAAACTTCATATTTACAGCCATCAGTACGTGCTCCAGAAACCAAATGTCAATAGTAGATAGTTTTTGTGACAGTTAATACGTAAAACAGCACACAGGACTAAAGTTTTTAGAGGGCGATGGTTTTGCTGACTTTCCAATGTCTGGCACATGATTTTAATAAAGAATCAATAGTGTCATCTTCTTGAAACTTTCAGTAAACATCTCAATAAACCTAGTGCATCAGTTCAGTTACTTTATGTTGTTATGAATTTCACGCATACTGTACTAAATGTTTTTGTCAAGCCAAATGTAAAATATTGAGGTTTTGACATCTGTTTTCATGATGCATTTGGTGTATACTAAATAATTTTTTTTTTAGTTTAACAATGTCCAGGGTCAGGTATTTTATCATGCATTTCGTGTATACTGTGTCTTGTACTTAATCCCCACCGAAGACAAACAGTTTTTATTATTATTATTATTATTATCAAACGAATACAAGTGTATTGTATTGAAAAATGTAATACAGGAATACCTTTTACGTGCAGAAAATTAAATTTTTATCAACAAAGACGTGCATAACGCTATGGAAATAAAACCTAGATCATGAATTAGCTTCTATCGAAAAAAATTTAACTGGAGTACAAGTGCGTGAAAAATTTTATGTTTTAAATCCAAGTAACCTTCAAATAAACGCTGTCATATCGTCGAATGATGAAAGGGAAAAATAACGTCGACATTAATCTGAATGCAAACGAACATGGAATCAAATAAGTTAGTAATTCCCTGGAAATGGAATCGTGCAAGTTCAATCAAATTAATGTCTAAAAAACGAGAAATGAAATCCTAGAAAAGGCCATAGGATAGAATATACAAACACGCCCTTACAAACAAAAACACAATATATATATATATATATATATATATATATATATATATATATATATATATATATATATATATATATATATATATATATATATATATATATATATATATATATAAAACAGTTAAAACTAAAGTTAAAATAACAATTATTATACCGACAGTAAATTTTTTTTTTTTTTTTTAAGTCAACATAAAAGCAGAAAAATTTTATGAAAAAATAAAGTAAAATAAAATAAATAAATATATTAAAATTCATCAAGTTTGTGAAGGAAATTTAACTACCTTACAGTACAACGCAAGAGGAAGAATGGCCAGAAGAAACGTCAATGCCCAGACAACACCTTAAGCGAGAGAGAGAAACCGCAGAAGTGTTACTATTCAAATTAGGGGATAGGTGCTTTATATATAATGACTCAAGGGTAGTTAAAAGGCAGTTTGAGATGTAGCACTGAGAATCGAAAAATGTGTTTTTCAACATGAATTTTACATTTAGTAGCATGTGATCGAATGCTAGAAAGTTCTGGATTGGATATATATATATATATATATATATATATATATATATATATATATATATATATATATATATATATGTATATATAATATATATATATATATATATATATGTGTATATATATACTATATATATATATATATATATATATATATGTATATATATGTATATATATATATATATATATATATATATATATATATATATATATATATATATATATATATATATATATATATATATATATATATATGGAGAATCAGCAGGTTTCCTGGAAGGGTCAAGAAATAAAATTTGTGCATTATGTTATCAAAGGCATTCTCATGTACAGTACCAGGTGTTCGATCATTTTTTTTTTCGTCTTTTCTGAACGAATAACGCCACAGATTTTGAAAACCAGCTGAGGTACAGGAAGAGCTTACAAAGATTTATTTCGAAAGTTATTTTGATAATGGTTTTTCTGGTTGATAGCTAGCTGTTAGAAAATTTTTTCTGTCTGAAAAAAATCAAGCTTCCTTTTGATATTACAATAGAATATTGACAGAATTCATATTTCAGGAAAGCAAAATAGTGTTGGTTTCTGTACTATATTGTTTAAATATTTGTATCCTACTGTTTAAAATCTTTAAAAGGCTTCTGTGACCTTAGTACATGATAAATGAAAAGCATTGACTGTTCTAACGTGAACACTTACAAGAATAATATCACTGTTAATAAAGAGATAACATTCACTCATGCAAAATAATAACGATTTATGAAAAACAACGGACTCACTAACTTACTGTATACGTCAAAGAACCAAAGAAACGTTAATTTTTAATTTCATAAACCGAATACTCTTGCTTTCCATTTTTTTCCCTAAACTGAATGCATACAGGTGGTCTAGATATTTTTATTTAATTTTATTCAGCTGCACAAACGCTGTATTCTTCTGCTCCTTAATACTGATATAGAGAAGATAATTACAATTGAGAAATGGTTCATAACAATCATCATATTAAATTTTTTTTTTCTCTCTAAAAGACAAAACGAGTGAAGGTAACCATTAAGATTCACCCAAAGGAAAAAATAAAGGAAGGACAATGCTTTCGTTAATTCAGGAAATACTGGTGATGTCGCTTAAAGAGTAAGCGAATGAGTTGGGTAATAAGAATGCATAAAATCATCGGCACCAGTGAAAACAAATTATTACGGATTATTTTACCAAATTGCAATTGTACGAGATTTCGTTGAATTTCATAATGCTTCAGTGTTCAGTTGCTTTCAGTTTTGCTATTTGTTATCTTTTATGAGATATTAAAATGGGGTGTTCTGTTTCTAGGAAGTTTCTTTTTTTTTTTTTTTTCATTTCTCGACCCTTGCCAATGCCAAGATAACTTTTGAATTCAACAACTGGTATAGCGCTGCTTTTACTCTCTCTCTCTCTCTCTCTCTCCAAAGGCAACAGGAGAAGGAAATTTCGAAAAGCTCTACTGATGATATTCTTTACGCTTAATATCTACGGCCTAACTTGTAACCCACAAGTAATACTGCATTATTTGGTTGTTCGGAACATCTCTGCTGCGCACTAACTTGGAATGAGCGGGAGTGAACAGGGAACTTTATTATTCACCAAACAAAAGTTTGTTGCCCATTGAGAGAATTTATTCAAACTTACATGGCCTGCACGGAGGGAAAACAAGGGAAAAGGCTTTACGGTAAGTACTTATAGATGAGGGAAGGTAGGTCCGTCCTACGCTACAGTGATTCAACTTTTTAACTTTAATTTTCCTCTGACAAAGCTTAAGAATATTTTAAAGCAGATGCTAAGTAAAAAATTCCTTAAAATGGGTCTTTTAGTGGGATTTTAATGCGAGTAACTCGCAATTTGAGAATAGATAGGGAGTGGTAAAATCGGTGTATATCAGCCATCAAAAATTACTCAAATTTTTCTCCTGGTGAAATTTATAAATGTTTAAGAGCAAAATTAAAATGATTCCTTACATTTTGGGGTAAATATGATTCCTTATCATATCATTAATCTTTACCACTGGTGATGTACGTAAATCAAGATATATAACATCCTCTGAATATCAGGCCAAGAGGAAGGAGAAATTGAGTGCAATATCTTTGACCTAAATCCTTCTGTACCCTAGGGCATTCATTATCTGGCGGTTTGCTCGAGAGAAAGCTTTAAAATAAAGCAGAGAACTCGCCCTCTTTTACCTGCCTTCCCTCGTGGCCTTATAATAATAATAATAATAATAATAATAATAATAATAGTATATATATATATATATATATAATATATATAAAATTATATATATATTTACATGGTGAACAACAGATTAACAGTTGATGCTCTATGCGAAAGAAATGAAAATATGATATTCCTCCTCTAAGTTTTACTTTTTGGTATAAATTTGCAGATAGATTACTGTATTCCCTTTCAAGATAAGTAACCTACACAGACCGAAAAAAGTAAAGGACGCCTCCGTAATAGGTTCTCAGTAAACTAAAGTCGTCTCATTTTGATGTAAAACCTCACGTCTAATAAATGATAAATCCATTTCCACAACTACAAGCTGAATTCGGCATTAGGTAGACTTTCCATACATGATTCCAATACGGTTTTGCGCGTTCATGGTGGCCCTGATCCCATCACCTCTCTCATAACACTGACTGTCTTTTTCACAGGAATTTTATATTTTAAACCTCTTCTTCTTTCGATGTTTCTAAAAATGATTTCTCATTTTCTTTGTGTTCGTTATACATATCATCAAAGGCAAAATTTACACACACTCACACACACAATATATATATAAACATAATTGAATCTACATTATTTTGAGGATTACAAATTTACTCTCGTTAATCTTTGCCTACATTATGAAGTGTACAGAAACTCCAAAATCTGTCAAAAAATAATGAATTCTACAATTACATTTTAAAGTACACACACATATATATATATATATATATATATATATATATATATATATATATATATATATATATATATATATATATATATTTGAAAAGGTAATTGCAGTATTCATTATTTTACGACTGATTTCCGCTTTTCTGTACACTCCGTAATTTAGGTAAAAATAATAAGTAAGAAGCCACAATAATGTATATGAGCAACTGTATTTTTCAAAATACAAAAGGCTAAAACAAGGGAGCAGTTTTTCGAGGACTCTGATACTGTCTCCCACATCTCTCCCCGCACAGGTTGTCGAAGTGGCAGTTGTCGTAGAAACAACAGAAGGCACCGATGCTGAAAGTCGTTCACCTCCCAAGAATCCCCTAGTCGCTAGGAACGAGCACCGTACGATCGAGAGATAGCCGTGAAGATCACAATGTCTGGCTCACAGATACGGGGAAACAGCAATTATATAACCGCCATTTCTTAATTTATGCCGAAGGATTGTTCGATGATTTCCTGGACGGTAAAAAAAAAAAAAAAAAAAAAAAAAAAAAACCCTCGTCACTTGTCTTCTTAAGAAATACATGTATTTTTATTCAGTTGGCTGAAGAGGACCGTTGTGCCAACGGTCGAAAGTTTCCGTTTTTAAACTTTTTGTATTTTGAAAAATACAGTCGCCCGTATATATTATCGTGGCTTTTTACTTATTACGTCCGGCCACAGTATAGTGATGCACCATAGGTAGGTAAAAATGACGAGGGGAAATCTGTAGAGCTCAAAATAATGGTAGATTTATTGATTTACTAAAACTTCCTGAAGTTCTTTCCTTTGTTTATTGTCACATCATTGAAGGGTATTAACTCACTATTTGAACATAAGAATTTATTACCCGACATGGACAGAGAAGTAGGCCATAAAGGTCTGGGTAATAACTTCACATCTCTCTCTCTCTCTCTCTCATGATATAAGGCGAAAGTGGGTCGTTGGGGTATAAACCTAAAAATGAAAATCTGTTGGGAAATCATTCGTTTCATTATAAAGTCAAGCATCATTTGTCAGCTATTCCTCCCCGGTATAGTTATCCGTTATCAATGAAAGTGAAATCTCGTGTCATTTGTTCATTGCTGTTCATTTTAATGGATGGCATTCTTTTATTTGTTATACATGTATGTAGTTCCTCATTGGATGGGTCGATATCGTACTTGCCTAGCACTCTCCTAGGCCCGCGTTCGATTCTCCGGCCGGCCAGTGAAGAATTAAAGGAATTTATTTCTGGTGATAGAAATTCATTTCTCGCCATAATGTGGTTCGGATTCCACAATAAGCTGTACGTCCCGTTGCTAGGTAACCAGTTGGTTCTTAGCCACGTAGAATAAGTCTAATCCTTCGGGCCAGCCCTTGGAGAGCTGTTAATCAGCTCAGTGGTCTGGTTAAACTAAGGTGTACTTCCATTTGATAGCACTTGCTTGGAGGAGATCAACTCTACCGAACATGGATGCATCCTTAAATCGTGTGATGTCTTCTGTTTGAAGATACAGGATTTCAAAAGGCAGTACACCAACTAATTATAAGGAGGGTGAAAAAGGGCAAGTTGGGCTACGATCATCATTCCGGTAAAAAGTGACAGCAGCAAAAACAGCGAGAGAGGGACGGAGACGCCAATCAAGAATGTCGATTAGAAAAGTTAAGTGTACCTTAGCTTTACCAGACCACTGAACTGATTAACAGCTCTCCTAGGGCTGGCCCGAAGGATTAGACTTATTTTACGTGGCTGAGAACTAACTGGTTACTTAGCGACGGGACCTACGGCTTATTGTGGAATCCGAACCACATTATAAAGAGAAATGAATTTCTATCACCAGAAATAAATTCCTCTAACTCTTCATCAGCCGGCCGGAGACTCGAACTCGTTGGCTTGGCGAGTGCCAGTCCGCAGCTCTATTAGAAAATACCGAAGAGAATTTCCCAGAGGATTTGTTCTCTCAGGTCTCTCCCACAGTGACCCACACGAAAGAGAAAGAAACACGTATTCTCACGTGTAATTAGAAATCACAGTCTAATTAGACTGTTTTTCTTCATTGCTTTGCAAAATCTTTCACGGTAAATACAATGAAGTTCTGTAGCAAATAGGGAAGTAAATTACAATGGAAGTGAGAATGTCTTCTCTCTCTCTCTCTCTTATCCTTTCCGAGATTATTTTTTTTCCTATCTTCGTTTTCATTTCATTTATAAACTTTTTTTAATAGAAAAATGGCCATATTGATTTGGATTAACTGTAATTTTTCGAGTTCAAATTGTGATATGAAAGCGAGAATAAAATATCATGTCCTATATCATTGGCAAATTCATCAGTGGCTATTGAATTGAAATAAAATATATGCTGTATGTACAGTATATAATGTATGAAAAGGACTACACGGCATCCGGTAATTGGACTCACTATAGGGAGATTTCCAGCTTTTTTTCCTTGATTTTCGGCCATAGATGGGGGCGGGGTGGGGGTTTCCCTGCGTTAGTCTGCTTTGGAGTTCTCTCTCTCTCTACAGTATATATATATATATATATATATATATATATATATATATATATATATATATATATTTACATATATATCATACACATACATTAATTGGTGTTTGTATGTGCGTTTACATGTTGAAATGTTCATATTGATCATGAATGTGTATGGAGACTTATGTACATATATATAGTACTGTATATATAATGTATATGTATTTATATTCATAAACATTCACACACACACACACACATATATATATATATATATAGTATATAGACTATATATGTATATATAAAAGGGAATGTTTGTATATAAGTTTGGCTTCTATAGAAATCCAAACCGGTTGACAGACTGAGAAAAAATTTTGCACACGGCCTCTGTGTCACCCCAGAAAGGTTTTTAACTCAAAATCAAACCCCTACACCATGACAGACATACAAACAAAGACAAAACAAATGAAATTTTCGTTTTTATGTCACCTTTTCCTTCAGTTTTCTAGGTTTATTCTCATTTTTCACCTGACCCTTCACCTTTTCTTCTGGCAGTATGATTAACCGACAACAATAAACCCCCTATAACAATAATTTTTTAATTCGAATTTACCTGAATTTTTATCATAATTTACAATAATAATTAATATGATTGTTTATTACCTCGATAAAGTCTACACTGAAAACCTAAATCGATAAATTCTTTCCGTAGTAAGCGAAGCCAAGTCCATGCATGCGTAGTAGTGGCTTAACGCAACGATTTCAGCCAGCAGAAACCATCAACAAACTCATTTTCCCCACCTGTTCATACATATGGTTGGAGACGTTATATGATATAATAAATAAATAAACACATTCCCTTTTTGTGTATGGTGTTAAAATGTTCCTACACGCAACCTTACATCATTTACTACACACCAACATCGTGTAGGGAGAACAACACGTTGTTGGCTGTGCTGGAATAATCGAAATCTCACCTTGGACACTCCAGTGGTTGGAATTACTTATTGTGCGAAGGGCAAAACATCTGACTGCATACGGAAGATAAGTTTCTTTTCACGTTGCTTACCTGGAAGATAATGAGTGAAAATTCTAAATTAAAACTTAACAGGAATATAGATCATTACATTTGGAAGTCTTTTCCGAAAGGCACTTGGAGAATAAATGTATTAGATGCAAATAGGGGTTTAAGAAATGGCAACTACTGCACTTCGAGTAACTCGAAGTGCTCGCAGCTTACACTACACGTCAATTCATACCTGTTGCTGATGTGATCATACACATTAAGTAATAGTATTCCCATCATTTAAGAAAATAAAATGATTGTTTATTGTTAAATATTAGAATGATTATTCATTTCTTTTATCGACATGTATTTATTCAAAACAATAAATACCTATAGCCTACATTCCTCCAAGAAGGAAAAGTTTTTGTCTGATTCATGATTATGTTATTATACGAACTGACCAAGTTTATAGATGCAGTATGTGTAACTTTATACATAATACTACATTAAGGAATTTGATGCCATTGTAAACATAATGAGTTTTAATTTATTATGTTAAAAACATTCCAAAAACCAATATAAAAGATACAAATCTTCAGTTGAAGTTAGCCATATAAGAAAGTGTTTTGCCATTTTTTCTTAATATGATGAGGGGGTAGAAGGCTAACTCTTCCAGTAATTCCATTAATAATAGGAAAGAAGTAAAAAGGCGTAACAGAGTATAGACTAAATATTCCTTATAAAAACAGACGTCTATTCTCATACAATATTAATGAATGAGTTTAAATTAGAACTGAGGAGTTGGTTCAGTTTTTTATGAATTGGACAGTGAAGTTTACTTTCATTATAGTAACATATATCATAAAAAGACTTCATAGGCCTAGGCCTATACCAAATTGTCTGTATCACATGGAAATATTGTTTTAGATTTTTATTGTATAATTTGGACTTGTAATGGCCTACAAATAGCGTTGAAGGGTCTAACAGTGAAATGAATAGGCCTATAAATAATTTATTCATACTCTGATCTATAAATAATTTATTCATACTCTGATCAGAGTGTCTGAGATGCTTCCCAGATGAAATACAGTGGCAAACAGTCACGAAATTGGCACTAACTTGTCCACACGTTCAATTACCTGTCAGTCAGGTGGAAGATATTTACTTAATACCATCAGTTCATCTGTTCTGGTGAGTGGCTGTCTCCGACCACAAACTGTTATCTACACATAAGTTTTAACGGCAGTTTCGATGAACTGACAGAAGAAATGACAGGTGGTAAACTTTGGGGTGTTAAGGAGGAGAAAGCGGGAGAGAGGGAGATAGTTTATCGAATTTCATTCAGAGTTTTTCTGGGCAGCGCCGGTTGGTCAGCTAGTGTATATATATATATATATATATATATATATATATATATATATATATATATATATATATATATATATATATATATATATATATATATACATATACATACACACACACACGCACACATACGGACCTATGTATGCACGAAAAGCAAACGCCAATCTATGACAAAAGATTTCAGCCAAATGGCTGCGTCGACAGACCCATGGCAGAATTGCGAACTGTAAAGCAAAACACTAATTCAAGGTCCCCAATATTGCTTGATCCAATCTGCTCTAATCGAGTCTTCAAGTCCTTTGATGTAGCGGTGGACCTATTGGCTTGGCAATCCATGTGGCTAATTCAATGGCGAATTGGACTATTTGGCTTCACATGTAATGGCGGAATATTGATACAATGAATCGCTGATCAAAAGTGAATTGGGAATGTCATTAAAACGGTAGAATAATCCTCGCCAATACGTGTGGTACATGTTTTATCTTTTGGCTGGACAAGTGAAATAGTGAAATGTTTTATTTGAAATAATTTGTTTTAGTATTTCTCTAGTGTACGAAAATTCCGTGGCATACTCATTTTCGATATATAAATATATATATATATATATATATATATATATATATATATATATATATATATATATATATATATACTTATATATATATATATATATATATATATATATATATATATATATATATATATATATATATATGCATGTGTGTGTTTACGGGGTGTGTCTATTAAACAGCGAGACTGATTAAATAACTCACCTTAGTTTTTATGTATTAAAAATTTAAGGCTTTCCCCCTTCAATATACTCCCCATTTGCACTAATACATTGCTGCAGTGTTCTTTTCCACTAGTCGAAGGCATGGAGGAAATCAGTTTCTGTCAGCTGCTTCAACACATCCGCCGCTTTCTTCTTTACAGCATCGACTGACCCAAAACATGTCCCTTTAAGCACTGCTTTACCTTTTTTGCCACTCAAGCTCTCGCGCACGAGACTGGCAGTCATTCCCATAAGCTGTACTAAGCATCTGAAAACATTCTGTTGGCGTTTTACGCAATGTTACTAAAAATTTCAAATAGACATGTTGTTCAACTTTTAACCTTGGCATTTTTTAGGCCCACTGCAGAAAACACCACAAAACTAAATGGCGGCTGACAATCAACTAAACGTTATAGAGCATTACGGCGTTTCATGCAAGTTCAAACATGTTCAAAGCCACCACGCATCCAGTTATGACCGGCATGTCTGTAATCCAGGGGTCACCAGTGTAAGGACTGGGAATGAGCGACATAATGGCTGGGTGTTAACTGGTTTATTGGTTGTTCCTTACTGAGCAGAATCTTGGAAGATGTTATTAAATACCGGTAATGTAGCTCCTCCTCAGGTAAAACAAAACTGTGTTTAAATGGAACCGGTCATCAACTGGATTAACATACGGTGATGAAACATACATCAGTGGAAGGGTCAGGCATGGCCAATTGCATGAGATTCAAGACAGATTAATGGATACAATGCAATAGCATAATAAATGTGAAACCAAACAGAAACATACACACAGTTTGATACAGAAGATTCGTTGAACATTATGAGTACATGATTAGAATGCTTGCATGGCAATGCAAGTAGTGGTGATTGTTACATTAAGACAACAATGTAAGGAGAAACAGACGGAAATATTGTATGGTTGAAATCGCGTTCCTGTAGAGAAAGAAGACGAGATGCTCCTGTTTTGTCCTGTCGACTCCGATGATGACGATCGGTTGAACAAAACGAACACACGTGTTTGGAAACAGCGTGGACATGTGTAACGTCTGATTGTTTGACAATGTTCCCCCAAGCGAGGCATCGATGAAATTGTCTTGGCGACAATTGTAGTTGGCTCGAAGGGCTTGGGCTAGGGGCGGGTAGGAGGCTGAAGGGCGGAACCAGCAGGAGCTCAACAGCTGGTTGAAGGGTGACATTCAGTTGATTGCTTGGTAGCCAGTCGCCATGAAGGATACGTGGCTTTGTGGTTGGTTCGTTAGTGGGCGGCTTCAGGTTTCCTGGAGGAGGTATGCCGGTGGTGGAGTGGGTCATCTCGGAGGGTCGGACTAATACTGAGAACTCAGGAACGGCGGGAAACAGTGAGGCAGCGAAGGGTCAATCGGCGCGTGGGTCGTCATCTTGGGGTCGGCCCGGTCCTTCGAGTCACTCCGGGGTCACCAGTGTAAGGTGTCAAAGAAACGAAGGTAAAGGTTACTGCTGCTTTATTACAGATCCAGGCGGCTTATATTGAAATTTTGACCTGAGGTCGAAACAATAAACAATAATATGCAGTGTACAAATTACAATACAAAATATTGCACAAATACAGTCAACAGAATGTTTTCATAAAGTAAAAATGATTAAAATGCGTGAGTACAGACTAATTGAGCTTGAAGAAAACGGGAAGTCACAAAGAAAACAAGCTCAGCGGAGACTTAATTAATATGGATTGCCGAATTGGTGAGATGTCTATTAAATGACTCCTCCTCGTGAACAAAACAGTCAGAACCGGTCATAACTGGATGCGTGGTGACCTTGAACATGTCTGAACCTGCATGAAAAGCAGCAACACTATGACATTCAGTTGATTGCGAGTCGCCATTTAGTTTTGTGGTGTTTTCTGTAGTGGGCCTAAAAATGCCAAGTTTAAAAGTTGAACAACGTGTATATCTGAAATTTTATGTAAAATTGCACAAAACACCAACAGAATGTTTTCAAATGCTTAGTACAGCTTATGGGATTGACTGCCTGCCTCTCTCGTGCGCGTTTGAGTGGCACAAAAGATTCAGCGAGGGACGTGAGATTGCCAAAGATGATGAACGCCTTTGTACGGCCTTGCACTTCAAGAAGTGAAGAAAATGTAGAAAAAATCAGTCAGATTGTTTGAAAACATCGCCGACTCAGTGTTCGAATGATAGGTGAATCAGCGAACATTGACAAAGACACTGAATGGAAAATTTTGCGAGAGAATCTTAACATGAAGAAAGTTTGTGCAAAGGTGGTACCAAGGGTTCTCACACCAGAGCAAAAAAGAGTGTCGCAAGGATTTAGTGTTGACATTCTGCAGCAACTTGACGCAGATCCAGATCTGTTTCACAGAGTAGTCACTTGTGACGAAACCTGATCTTCCAGTATTATCCTGAAACCAAAAGACAGTCATGCACTGGAAAACACCATCATCACCAAGAATAAAGGAAGCTCGTCAAAGCAAGTCAAAACTCAAAATTCACGTTTTGGGTCAGTTGATGCTGTAAAGAAGAAAACGGCGGATGTGTTGAAACAGCTGACAGAAATTGATTTCCTCCATGCCTCCGACCAGTAGAAAAGAAGACCTGCAGCAATGTATTCGTGCAATTGGCGAGTGTATTGGAGGGGACAAGCCTTAAATTTGTCATACATATAAAGAAAGGTGAGTTATTAAAAAAAATAAATTAATAATAATAATTATATATATATATATATACATATATACATATATATATACATATATACATATATATATATATATACATTGTGTACATATATATATATATATATATATATATATATATATATATATATATATATATATATATATTATAAATCCAACACAGCACGAAAATAAAATTAATTTAAGTTTGTTAAGTATCTTCAAATGTACCAGTATTTCACATCCTACAACACATACTGTATATTACACAAACTAATTCTTCTCTGGATTCATTATTCTTGTCTTCATTCGCGGTCAAGATCCGCTAATTCTAACACAGTAGTCGTAAGTATAAGAAATAAATCACTAAATAATTATAAAGGTAAAGCGTGAATTTTTATATTTTACAAGTACAATGATAATTTCAAATACTAGAATCGTGTTAAAAACTTAGAGAATCCAAATGAAACTGTAATTCGCATGTCTTTATTTTGTGCAAAATGGCTACAGGTTTCGAACTGAATAAAGAACTCAAAATGTGCTTAGCTCAGAAGAAGGAAGAAACAGCTACTGGACAGTAATAAAAACAAAAGCGTTAAAATTATTTTGTATAATAGTACTTTGCTATAGCACCTTTAACATTCTTATTGGGGAATAAAATTTTTTAAGTGCAACTGGCAAATTCCTATATTTCTCTCTTGTATGACCATGGATAATAATTATTACCTTACCTACATTATAATTGTTAATTCCTTTTCGGCCACAGACTTTCCCTTTAAATATAAATGAACCAGCACCAAAGTCTACTAAGGATCTTAATGCTTTACAAGATATCAATTACATCCTCCTTTGTTACTCTTAACAAGAAACGGAGGAATTAAGCTTCCCAATTAGGATGCACCTCCGGAGTAAGACTTTTCTCATCTCAAGAACAGTTGGAAGGAAACGGCTGCTTCGAATTGCGTTAATTATGCGATCAGAAGCAGACACTGGGAAGCAATTTCGTTGCAAATTTGTTTACATAATGTCGGTGATATTTTTTAGTCCTTATTGTTAAGGGAATGGGAACTAAAATGGACAAAACGTGTAACGGATCAGCTGAAGTGGAGTTTTTGTGCTCCTGAGAGAGAGAGAGAGAGAGAGAGAGAGAGAGAGAGAGAGAGAGAGAGAGAGAGAGAGAGAGAGAGAGATTATTATGAATAGTTTCACCCTTATTGGGTAATGGTTACCTCGTCGAGGCCCTACAGTTTCCATTAAATGCATTTTATTTGTTTTTCTCTCCTCTCTTTTTATCTCCTCAACATAACATTGACTAATAATATATACCTATTGAACTTCTTAGGCCAACAGGGGCTTACCGGGTTTTAGGGATCGTACTTATTCCTTCCTCTTCGTTCGGTTCGGGAATCGAACTAGGGTCCTTTAGTCTGTGAGATGACTGCTCTTAACACTGCGCCCCGTGGTGGTGGTTTTAACTACATTTTTCTTTCGACAATTCTGCAAAATTAGCTTGTGAATTACTCTAGACTTTCTTGAAATATGAGGAAATTATCTTGTAATTATTGAATTGCTCTTAAATAATGTGAACGGTGAGGGTAACTGAGATTTACAAAATTACAGCATTACTCGGAAGCTTAACTTTTCTTTCAACTTGTTCTTATTTTCTTCACCAAGTATACCCTTTATTTTACCATGTCGAATACGTAGAATTTACGTGCATTAAATGAGAGAGAGAGAGAGAGAGAGAGAGAGAGAGAGAGAGAGAGAGAGAGAGAGAGAGAGAGAGTTCTAATCAACACCGAAATTTATTTGGCTGCCTCTCGATCTAGGTTCCAATACCTCATGAGGCCAGCAACTTAATTTTTCCTATTTGAGGCAAGTTTTTCACGCAAAGTAATATAATTTCCTCATTTTCGGTCCTATTAATGGATCAGGGAATACGATCCTTTTTTTATTATTTTTATTGTGGTTTTGCGTTTTGCATTCAGCTTTAAACCGTCGAATTCAGCATTTGAAATGCGAGGCGACCTCGTCCGAAACCGTTTCTCCGGGTTCAAATTCCATAATTTTCGCATCATCCGTTTCCGATACGTTCCTCTACGTAGTTTATATATGTTTCCAAAGCATCGTGAGTATTGCCCTCTTAGTTTTTAAGTACCCTGTTATTGGAATTAGATCAACCTTCGAAGGAATACAATTTCAATTGATCAACCTTCGAAGGAATACAATTTCAATTAAAGTTAGCTCGCAAATTGGGAGGTCAGCACTCATCTCGTAGTCCAAAATAGAAAGCAGAAGTCAAGTCAAGTCACGGCAATAATATATTCTACTTTTAGTATATATTATACAAACACACACATATATACATATATATATATATATATATATATATATATATATATATATATATATATATATATATATATATATATATATATATATATGTATACAGTATATTACAAATATATGCATACACACACACACACACACACACATATATATATATATATATATATATATATATATGTGTATATATATATATATATATATATATATATATATATTTAGAGTTGAATATCATATCATACCAGTCTTTCCGGCATTAATTTTAAAGTGCATCTTTTCTGGTTTCGTATTTTGAAATGATTCTCCAAAATTCATGGGAACACATGATATTAGCAATTTAATTGGACTTTCTTTCGTTTAGCCCAACTTTTCTCCTTTTGTCACATTGGCACCTTGAAGGGTGGAATGAATATCATGCAACCGGGAGGAACCATTTATAGCCAAATGGTATGGATAAGGAGACAACGGGTGAACAGGTGCTGCTCGTGGTACAATGAGTGTGTTGGTGTGGCGTTTATAGGTCACCATTGTGTGTACTAACCAGTTATGTATGCTGGGTAGGATGGTAAATTTTGTGTGGGAATTGGAGGAAGGGTTTTCTTGTTTTGTATATGTATATATATGTTGTGTGTGTGTATGTATATATATATATATATATATATATATTATGTATATATAAAGATGTGTATATATACATACATATATACACATATATATATATATATATATATATATATATATATATATATATATATATATATATATATATATATATATATATTTAATGAAGTCTCAAAGCACTTTAGGTAGTTGGGATCTTATGCATTATTTAACGTTTCAAATCCCGGTTGTATATTCCCTCTTACTTTAGGCCTAATTTTTGGCGGTGATAACATTATCATAAAACGCAACTCTTGATCAGTGGTAAGAGATCCTCTTTGAATGTCATGTCTTCGTCAGTCCACTGCAGGATTCATTAAAATCTACCTTTAATAGGTCATTCTTATCTGTGTCTCAGCATAGCATAAGTTAATTGCCATCAGAGGCTGCGATATCCTTTTATTTCTATGATGAATGTTGAGGTTGATATTCTGAGCCTGGAATGTAGAGGAGAGGTTCCTTCGGCTGATAGCACAGAAGGCCTTCTCCTCCTCCAATTATTACTCGTATTCGAAGGGTCACTGACATGGTTTCATACGGTGTGGTGTGGCTTCCCTTTCTTGGTGGTATTCCTGGCTGTTATAATATTTCTCAGCAATTCTTTTGGTTAGTCTTATTTGCATTATTACCATTTATGACAATAATGATAACAGTTTATATACATGTACGATGAGTGAGTTGCTTTTCATTAGCGTCTATTTAAACACACCTAGTGGAGTGGAATAAAAAATTTAGGCCAAAGGCCAAGCGCTGGGACCTGTGAGGTCAATCAGCGCTGAAAGGGAAATTGAAAGTAAAAAGGGTTTCAAGATGTAACAGGAGGAAAATCTCACAGTTGCACTATGAAACAATTGTTAGGGGAGGGTGGAAAGTAAGACGGAAAAGAATGTGAACGGAGTCCAGAAAAAAGAATGAAAGGGTTTGCGGCTGGGGGCCGAAGAAACGACACAAAGAACTTTGTAATGCCTATAGCGCCCCGCGTGGGGTGCACTGGCCGCACTACCCTCCTTCGCTTACGCTTCGGGAAACCGCACCTAGTGCCTTGTTTTGACACTTTTTTTTTGGTTGCGTTATTATTTTCAGCGTATCGGCATCACTCGCATAGTGACGGAACCTAATGTGTGTTATATTCGATTTTTTAGGATATGTCGAAGTATGATAAACGATATTTATATGTCAATAACAATGTTCCCTCGCGTATGTATATATCTAGAAGTAAAGGTTGAAGAAGGTTTCTAAGAAACTGGTTACTTTGAGAGACTGCTATTTTTCCAGCTACGCATTGATGTCGCTTAGTTACCTCGGAAACGGAAATGTGCAGAAAATGCGAACTTCAAAAGAATTTCAGATCAGGATCATCCTCTGAAACACTGGAAACAAGAACGAATAACAAATGTGGTGGGGCAAAGGAAGCGACTGGCATGAAACAGAAACATCCAAAACATTTTACTGTTTATCTTTGCTCAGACATTCATTACACTAAACGCGTTCTCGTAGAGCACAGGATTTACAATTTAGGCCAAAGGTCAAGCGTGGGACCTATGAGGTCATTCAGCGCTGAGAGGAAAATTGAGAGTAAAAGGTTACAAAGGTGTAACGGGGAAAATCTCGCATTTGCACTCTGAAACAATTGTTATGAAAGGGTGGAAAGTAAGATGGAAGAAAGAATATGAGTGTAGGTACAGTAAAAGGAATGAAAGGGAGAGCAGCTAGGGGCCAAAGGTACGCTGCAAAGAACCTTAAGTAATGCCTACAGTACACCGCGTGTGAAGTACACTCACGGCACAACCGGCCTACGGGATGTTCCCGTAGTTCAGGAGTTTTTATATACACCTAACTA
Organism: Macrobrachium rosenbergii; assembly: GCF_040412425.1. Taxonomy (NCBI): domain Eukaryota; kingdom Metazoa; phylum Arthropoda; class Malacostraca; order Decapoda; family Palaemonidae; genus Macrobrachium; species Macrobrachium rosenbergii. The sequence continues at coordinate 21,008,589 of NC_089751.1, read as the reverse complement.
ATAAGAGAGTCATGGTTCGAATCCTTTGCAAGAACCTCTGTGACCTCACGGATTATACTTGTTGGTTAGTCCAAGCGAGTCGTGGGCGAAGGTGAATGACAGATATTCATATACATATGTATATTTATATTATTATAATCTCTTAACTCGTGATTCGTTTATCACACATTACCACAGGTGATAAATAAGAGACACGGTGTAGGTCCTGACCGGTTTCGAATTTATTTCTAAGCCATTGACGAGGGACTGATACATAGTAATAGGAATCACAAATATACATTATATATACTAGGGAGACAGTCCTTCGTCAGTGGCTTGGAAGTAAAGTGGAAACCTGTCAGGACCTACACTGTCTCTTATTTTTCACCTGTGGTAATATGTTTTATATACTGTATATATATATATATATATATATATATATATATATATATATATATATATATAGTATATATTTGCATGTATATGAATGCATATGTGTATATATACACATACCTATCTACATACACCAACGCGGAAGGCGCACCTGCAGCATACCAATGTCACCCCTCCCCAAGTGCATTGCACAAATCACCTCAGCTACGCCACAAATATTTAATATCCAGTTCACTATACCTTGGGAATAACTTGTACCCAAAGGAAATTGTAACTGGCAAGTGCAGCGACTCCGGGCAGGATTCGAACAGATGTCTGGTTTTTAAACAAAGATTGACAGTCTCCCTTGTTAGTTCGGTCTAAAGTTACCGTCTATCTTTGTTTCTAAACCAGGCATCGGTTCGAATGTCACGCATCCACGTGACAGAAATTTGTATTATCATATGTATATGTATATATATATACATATATATATTATACAAAGATCTACCATGTTTCACTCATAAAGAAATGTCCAGTACCTTACTAAAAGTCTAATTATATAATGAGAAACCCTCCCCGTTTGATCACTGTTTACGTTTTCAGGTGTCTTGCACAAATCCCGGCGTGAGCTGTCTACTGGGATATCGGTGATAAGCCGAAGAGTCAGGGTATTTATGTAAGGGTTCGTGAGGCAACAATGACTACTTCATTGTGAGAAGACCACCCGGAACAGGTTACTGTACCGACGAAGTTCGCCATCCACCATCGAAGAAAAGCAAACCTCCTCACCCCTTCCCCTACTTGTCCTTCCTGTGTACTCAACCCCCGCAATCCTCATCCCTTCCTAAGCCAGTTCCTAACCTAAAGACTAATCCCCTCTGCCCAAGTTTCGGGTGCTACCACCCGGAGGTCTGACTTTCTACACGGTAATTTCCACCCTGAAGAGGCATATGCTTGCACACTACCTGATATAAAAATCCGGGAGATTGCGTGCGCGTACACACACACACATACACCACAAAATGCGTTTTTATTTATGCACATACCAACTTCCTTAGTGCTGCTGCTGTTTCTCTTGTTTTTGATTAATTCGGGTGGGGCAAGTGTGCATGCATGTATGTATGTATATACATACATACATACATACATACATACATTCATACTAGTCCCACCTGAATTAAGGTTAATTCAGGTGGGATTAATATGTATGTATGTATATATATAATAAATGTATATTATATATATATATATATATATATATATATATATATATATATATATATATATATACACATACATACACACATACAAACATACTAGTCCCACCTGAATTAATCAATGGGTGATCACGTGATTTAAGTCAAAGTACACTAACCAGAAACAAACAAACGAGAGAAACAGCAGCACCACTAAGGAAGTTGGCATGCATAAACAGAAACGCATTTTGTGGTGTATGTGTGTGTGTGCGCGCACGCAATCTCCCGGATTTTTATACCAGGTAGTTGGCAAGTCTATGCCTCTTCGGGGTGACAATTGCAGTTTATCTTTGGCCCACTGATAACAATTTCTTAAAAAATGGAGATTCCATTTTACTGAAAAGAATATTTTTCTAAAATTGCGGGAGGCTTTGAAGCCATCTCGGGAGACTGGAGAATATCCAGGAATACGGGAGAATCCTGGCAAATCCAGGAGGGTTGGCAAGCCTAAAGAGGAACCATGATTTGAAAGTTACTGCCAGACCGAATCTTCAAGAAGAATTCACTATAAATTCGAAAAATCACGCAAGCGTGGCCATCATGAAGGCCAACAACGTCTTTAAATTACTCAATCTTAATGAAAAGCTCAACAAGGCAATTACAGTATATGATCGTATACCCAATTGAGCTGCCTTCGGACCCTCTGTTGGAACTCCCTTACTTAGGCGACGATTGGTGATAGGAAACAAAACTTACGGGACTGTAAAGGAAAATTCTCGCCGCCAGGGATGCAAAGTAAAAATTACTTGGAAAATCTTATATCGGGTTTCTAAAACAATTAATTGGCATTACTGAAGTAGATCTGATCAACTTTTAACCAAGAGTTTATTTAGTATGCGGTTTATTTAGTTTTGTGCAAATTTGTATTAGCGTAATTTCAACGAGTCAAAGTTCCTCGTTGGGAGAGTCGGTAGTGTTGTCGGGTAGCACTCGCTAGGCCCGAGTTCGAGTCTCCGGCCGGCTAATGAAGAATTAGAGGAATTTATTTCTGGTGATAGAAATTCATTTCTCACTATAATGTGGTTCGGATTCCACAATAAGCTGTAGGTCCCGTTGCTAGGTAACCAATTGGTTCTTAGCCACGTAAAATAAGTCTGATCCTTCGGGCCAGCCCTAGGAGAGCTGTTAATCAGCTCAAGTGGTCTGGTAAAACTAAGGTATACTTTTTCAACGAGTCAAGATATACCTAAATTACTAACACTGGTTAAATTTGAACTGAGCAGAAACTGTAGTTTAGGTCAATCTTTTTAAAACAATTACGTAATAAGAAAAAGTTTTCCCTAATACAGATTTAGTTTTTAAACCAATGCAATATCAATACCACAAAGTTAATATTCCTGAAAAAATATTTTTAAAAATCTAACTCAGAGGAAACTTCCCTCACTTTTAATAAGCCAATCTTGAAGAGTAACGTATACCATTTAGCCGTTTGTGCAGATACAAAAGTTCTCCTGGGTTCAAAATTTTGACTCGAGTCCCATTTCTCACAAGAGAATTTGGTAAGTTAGCCTTACATCAAGAAGTTTGATTCACTAGCATCTGGAAGTAATTTAAAGTGATTATATTGGTAAAATGACCAAGTATCAGGTGATAATGACCAAGTATGAAATGCATTCTTACCGCATTTAAGAACAGGCAAGTCCTCAAAAGCAATGCTTCTACACAAACCACTTAAATTATGGAATTTCACAATAGAATACCGAACACATCAGAACGTTATAAGTCTCCAGTTGTTAACTTGAATAAAATCTAAAATGATGTACTATGGAAAAATTCTCCGTGGAAATAACCAAAACCTGAAAAAGATTGAATATTTAGTACATATATATTTGACTTCTGACCTTGAAACAGATTGAGCAAATTTTTATACGATAATAATTATATGAAAACCTGATTTTTTTTTTTTTTTTTTTTTAGGATAGCTGTTCGATATTACAATCAAGCATTTCCAAGAATAGTATACGCTGTATTCCACGAATGACTGGTATGGGAGTGTTTAGGTTTGGCTAGTGTAGTTAAAAAGTTAAGATCAATGAAAACTTCAATATACGGATGTTAAACGTCATAACTTTTTGAACTTATATCCGGTATAAGCAAATTTTTAAAAAACAACTTCAAACGTTGATTTCGTAACAGAAATTCTCAGGGGCAACAAGCGAAACAATAGAATCCGACCTAGCGGTAGCAGAGACCTGAAATTCCCATCGCTACAGCTCCACGCAAGCCTCCCTGGACATCACAGTACAACGCACGAAATTGCACTTACGTTAAACCTTTAAACAAGAGTTATGTCTAATATAACGCAACCAAGTAATCGTCGATGAAACAGCAAAGTGAAAACCGAAGAGCTTCGTTGATATCGCGGCAATAAATGCAACACGTGGGGTTTGTTTTCACTTAATTTAAGATAGTTCTAGTTGACGTCACCATCAAGGTCGCCATGTCCAGATCAAAGTCTAATAAAAGACATGTCTGTTCGTTCGCAGGTGATGAAAACACCTAGCCTGGGTATCCTAAATTATAGAAAATGGAGTGATTAATGGGGGACTTTTATTTTAATCTGTTATTTTGTCCACTTCTCAGTCACACTATTTAACTTTATTAATTTCAAGTATATCATTCGTATTTAAAGAAAAAAATATAAACAGTATGATGATTAAAATATATACGTAATGTTTCTGTCTATTCTTGTTATAGCTTACTTAAAGTTAATATTGCTGAGGAGTGGCCAATTTACACTGTACTCTATCAGTAAATTACTGTGTAACATTATTATGTTTAGACTGAAGTAATTACTTAGTAATTCATAAGAAGTTACCGCAGTAAATAAGTAGAAATGAGAGAGGGAAATGAACAAAGCATCTTACACATTATAATGTAATTTGGCATTCAATTAGATAATTAATCTTTGAAATGTAAGCTTCCATCCTCATGTCTTTTTTTGTAGATTTACAGTATATTTTCTCTACTGCAAAATGTGGCCCACTTTTCGCTCAAAGCCTTATCTCGTGGGAAACTGTGAAAAACAGTTCCATCTTTGTTTTCGTAATTGGATGTGCAGCCACTAACAGCACAAATGCTGGGCATGTTTGATTACCGCAGCCAAGGTTCTGCACACCACTCCAGCTTGTTGCTGACTGACTCGGTTCCATGTAACGGACCCAGATTTTCAAAACATCACTAGAGCATAGAGGAGTCAAAACCGGAATAGAGTATACAGTGTATGCACTGTGCAGTTCAAGTGGGGTTCGTTTCCCTTCAGGGACCTTTCAAAAAGCATGAGCTTTACTTTTGATTATATTTATTCATTAATGCAGAATTTTATGGAAAGGGAACAGTTCAGAATTATGTTTACATTTGTGATATATGTATTTATACATACATACACATTCAAACACACATTATATATGTATAATATATATATATATATATATATATATATATATATAATATATATATATATCACTGTTACTATTAAATTTGCTAACATGCACATATATATAATACATCATAATACATTACATATATATATATGTATATATACACATATATATGTATATATATACACATACATAAATACATTATACATACGTCAATACTACGTTTACATTTGATGGGGAAAGCGTCAACAAAACTTCCTTTGGCAATTTATATCCCTTAACATGTAAGATTAGGGTATTTAATTTTTTTTTTTTTACAGCGTGCAGATTTACTTATAAACGGGCGAATTTTCATTCTTTTGTTCAGCAAATTATTGATAAAAGTTTTCTGTTATGATGCACAGAAACCAGTTTATCAACGTTTAATTTATGAAAATTTGGGTGTAAAGTCAAGCACTGGTGCACTTTCAGTCATTCGGCGGTTAAAACAGTGAAAAGAGAAGTTGGAGTGGTTGGACGGAAAGATTGAAGAAAGGAAGTGGGGACTGTAAGAGCTATTTTTTCTAATTCTCTTTGAACGGAGCCTGCGGTCCCAAAACTTGGCCCTACTAGGTTATGCATCATAACAGCAAGCACAATTATAAAGGCTACACCTTAACTTATCTAGGCGATACATTAGAACCAGCAAGAAAATTGTATAGGCTATGCATCTTTACAGCAGGCAAAAAATTAAACAGGTTACACTAGACCTAACAGCTATGCATCAACACAAAACAAGAAAAATTGTATGGGCTATGCATTAGAATACAGCAAGAAAAATGAGACACACTTAACCCTACTAGGCTATGCAGCAAAAACAGCAAGAAAATATTATATATAGGCTACATTTAACCTAACTCGGCTGTGCATCAACATAAAGCAAGAAAAACTGTATGGGCTAAGCATTAGAACACAGCAAGGAAAATTATATAAACACTAGGCCCTACTAGGCTATACGGCAGAAACAGTAAGCAAACACTTAAAAATAAAGGAATTCAAGGAACAAGCCTGCACCACCAAAAAACACAAGGTGATACAATGATGATGTTTGGCTAATTTGGCATCCTGATAAATTACCGACGTTCACGCGGAAACAAAGGCAAACCACCCCCTTTTTCTGTCTGTCGGACGTGTGTGAGAGAATTAACTAAATTTAAAACAATGACGAAGGCGTGAAGAGCAACCACGCTCTCATTTTCGTCGAAAAGAAGAAAGTTTGTGCGCGAACTATTTTTTCTAATTCTCTTTGAACGAGCCTGCGCTCCCTGAACTACGACTCAGGGATTGTAAGTTCACACTACACAATTAATTTGATCTGGGAAAATGCATTTTCAAGTCGAGAATCAAAACTCCATAAGGTCTTACCTGCATATAAGGGCTTGTCATGAAGTAGGGGGTACATAGGTTTTCGACGAAATGTTTCTTGTCAAGAATAACCGGGCTTCTTGGTGATTGAAGCACTCCCGGAAATCCTTATTAACAAAATATTTCATTCAGTAGGCTCATTAGATTTTAAGTCAAAATTTGATTCAATTTTTGAGGATGGGGAAGGATCCTCTACAGCCACTTGAGCCGGCTTTTACTTGAAGACCTTGAGGTTCACATCCAACCTCCATTCATCTCTAGCTTGGGGAATTTCTTGATGAGAAGTACAAGAAATGGAGATGACGCTCCTTTATGGCGCGGGAGCCTCAACGCATGCGTCGTGATGTCCTTTACATTAACTTTATATGCATTGCAAAATAAAGACCTTATTTCTTTGATTTCGACTTGAATATTAATACTTGTATGACAAATTGAAGTTACAAAATAAATGTAATATTTAATGCATCAATATGTAAATGAAAATTTAAGTAAATGATTTAAAATTTCTCACAGGACAGAGTTAAAGTAAGGTCTAAAAAGTTGGTGCAGCAAGGGGCCGATAGGACGCTGAAGGTAACCCTTAGTAAGTCTATAGTACACCACGTGATGGACAGTGACGGCACTATCCGTCCCCAAACCCCAACACACACACACGAGGAACTTTATACAACAACCGAGAAGTTATAAAACGCAGAATCAAACATTTAGCGTTAAAGGAACAACAGGTCTTTTACAGTCTTTCGCGTAAGTTGTCCAAGTTTCAAGACTGGTGACTCCACGGTCCTTGATGGTGACGTAACAGTAACGGGGTTCTCAGCAAACTGAGCAGCTGAGTGCTGAATCTTTACGTAATGAGTATTCGCTTAGGGGAGAAGGAAGTCTCGTAGCCATGGTAGTGCTATTGCGTGTTTTAGTGACGGAATCAGACGATTTATCGACCATTCCCTGCTGCTTGAGGAGAAGGAAAGAATTCTTCACCGGTTGTACTTAGACTGTTCAAGGGTTTGACTTTTGTCCACAAGAGGACGTGGCGAGTCTCCCAGGGTCTGCAGAGGTTTGTTCGTCCATTTTCCACCCATAGGTTAATAGAACTCGAGTAGGCCATGGATCAGTTATTTCTGTGCTACAAACAATATTATTCAGGAGCGGGAGGTCTCTGATGATCCGTAAAGGTTAGTATTCAACCTGTAATATGCTATGAAATTTGATGAATTTTAAAATCTTACTTGACATGTAAGGCGCTACTTCTTTTGGAGCTTTGTATCTACCTTGAATCATGTATAGATGTGACTGCTGCTGGTTTGTACTTTTATCAAATAAGATCCATTACAGCTGTAATGAAAATTTATATGCTTCCAGATTTTTGTGAAATCTAAACCGTTTGATGATGCTAACTTCACTTGTGAGAAATAACTGAAGTCAAAATTCTTAAGCCAGGATAACCTTTTCTCAAGTTGCTAAAAAATGGACTACTACTCCCCAGGTTTGTTCAATGAAAACGTCGTGCATCGTCCAACCAGACTAACATTTTTTTTTACCTCCACTCCTACAGGGGAGGCCCCCTGTAGGAGTTGAGGCCCCTCTCATACTCTGTTCCATAGGTCTTATGACCTATGTCTTATGACCTATGGAATAGGTGTATGGGAGGTTCAAACTACTAACCAGCTAATTAATTTTCTCTCAGGTGGTAAGCCAATCATTCTAGCCAATTTTAGTAGTTAATGTATCTTGACTAAGGTTTTGTGTTTAAAATGTAACTGAATTGCTTATGTTCTAAGTAAACAAAATTTTTATTTTATAGAATTCTGCCTTTTTAGCAAAGACTTATTAACACAGGTAATAGTTTAGCATTTTGTGTGGTAAGATTACAGAAGACCTATTTCAAAATATTTCGTGAGATTTAAGTTACTATTATTTAAACTAGCATTTTTATTCAAATATTAATTTCCAGAGTTCTTTTGAAACGCTTTTAGATAAAATTAACTTTTTGTAACGCATTACTTTTAAAATTAAGATTTAATGTGTTGTTTTTTAGTTTTTTAGTTATTTAAGTAGAACTTTTAAAATTAAGATTTTTGGTTGTTTTTTTTGAAACATATTTTATAACTTTAGTGATATTCATAAGAATACAACAAACAGGCCTATCTTTTCACTTAAATGCAGTTGACAGACCTTTGCTCTTCTACTTGAATACAGTTGACAGACCTTTGCTCTTCTACTTGAATACAGTTGACAGGCCTTTGCTCTTCTACTTGAATACAGTAGACAGGCCTTTGCTCTTCTATTTAATACAGTAGACAGACCTTTGCTCTTCTACTTGAATACAGTAGACAGACCTTTGCTCTTCTACTTAATACAGTAGACAGACCTATGCCGTTCTACGTTAATACAGAGACAGACCTATGCTGTTCTAGTTTAATACAGTATACAGACCTCTGCTCTTCTACTTAATACAGTAGACAGTCCTTTGCTCTTGTTCTTCAATATGGTAGACAGACCTTTGTTCTTGCACTTTAATACAGTAGACAGACCTTTGCTCTTCTACTTTAAACAGTAGACAGACCTTTGCTCTTCTACTTTAAACAGTAGACAGACCTTTGCTCTTCTACTTTAATACAGTAGACATACCTTTACTACTATACTCTAATGCAGTAGACAGACATATGCTGTTCTACTTTAATACAGTAGACAGACCTTTACTACTCTACTCTAATGCAGTAGACAGACCTATGCTGTTCTGCTTTAATACATTAGACAGACCTGTACTTTTCTACTTTAATACAGTAGATAGACCTGTGCTCTTCTATTTTAATACAGAAGATAGACCTATGCTGTTATGCTTGAATACAGTAGACAGACCCATACTTTTCTCTTTAACACAGTTTGATAGACCTGTGCTGTTCTACTTTAATACAGTAGACAGACCTGTAATATTCTACTTTAATACAGTTGGCAGACCTGTAATTTTCCACTTTAATACAGTAGACAGACCTATGTTTTCTGCTTGAATACAGTACACAGAGCTATGTTTTCTGCCTGAATACAGTGGACAGACCTATCTCAGCTATGACTTTTATACAATTAAACCCATACCAATAATGGCGGAGATAAAAAAATTAGTGTCCAAGAAACTAATGCCAGATTTTGCTATGCCGTGACTTAACAGCCCTGGAAAATTGACCCTTTGTAATTTTGCTCCGCTGCTGTGACGTCTTGACCTTGTCTATGGTCGTTCCATAGGTCACTTCATTTGTTATCACTTCTGGGTACCTCTGGTCCCCTTAGTCTGCTAATACTTTATTGGTATTTTTTCTTTGCTGCTCTAGTCAAGGGCTTTTTAAGTCTTTCCTGCTGTAGTCAGAGGCTTTGCAAGTCTCTTTGTAGTTGTAGTCAGAGGTTTTGTACGTCTCTGTGCTGCTGTGGTCAGAGGCTTTGTTCGTCTCTGTGCTGCTGTAGTCAGAGGCTTTGTAAAGTCTTTGTTGCTGTAGTGAGAGGCTTTATAAGTCTCTTGCTGCTGTAGTCAAGGGCTTTATAAGGAATTGTTCTGTTTAGGAGAAAATTGGATGTATTGTAAAGGCATAAGTTCATTTAAGTTGACAAAACCTTATTTTACCGATTTTGTGATTTTAGATTCAAGTTTTTATTATATTTTCTTCTGCTGTATTTTTGCTTTACTGAATGTTTAATGCAACTATTATTGAAGACAATGCAATTAATACTTTTATTATTCAAGAACTACTGTTGTTCGATGTTTTACTCCACAATAGTTTTTAAATGAGGTGAGAAGGGAGTCTGGCACGTTACTAAATTGCTGAATTGCTGGTTCAAAGATGTAGTAAGTTTGTCACTTCAATAACTAGGACTAACTGATCCACAAGTAAATATGAATGTTCGTACGTTCATCAGTAATAGCAATTAACTAATTTTTTTTACCATAAATTCCAAATTAAATATCTAGGACTTCTTAGGGTGTTTACCTTGACCAGATAGTTTTAAAATCCACAGAGTTTCACATTACTGAATGATGTAAAGTGAATTATTTTAACTTATAAAAAACCAGAAGTCAACCCCTATGTATCATCAAGTCAACCCCTATGTATCATCACTTTCTAATATTATGTAAGGAAATAGTTGTGGTTTTACTCTTTTAACACCTGAACTTTTGTTGTCTAGTTTTTTATACATGAGAAGAATTCTCAACTAAAATTTTACATCAAAAATTTGGCCAATTTGGGCAAGCACACTTAAAATGGGTGCCCCCTCTGTTCTATATGATAGGTTTTGAACATATTTTTTTCTAATTTATTTTATTCACCTATATATTTACTTATTAGAATTCAAAGTGGGCCAGGAATTCAGAAGCTAGTCCAATTTAATGGTTGGGTTTCACTGATCCTCTGGCCGACCTTTTGAGTTTTAATTATACGGGTCATGAGTAAAAAAGTTTCTCAGACATGGAAATGAAACCAAAGTCTCTTCCTGCTGAAAATTAATTTTTTCATTGCTTGCATGTGGAAGAAAAATATTTATTTACTTTTCATGATCGTCTGCTTTTCATGTACCTGTGATTAATTCTTCATAAAGTAACAAGATGGTAAACTGTTCATTCACCCTTGATATTATCATAATTGCAAGTCCCAAATGAGAAAAAATATTTGAATTTGCTGAACAAGATATAAAATAAATTCAATGGTTATTAAAGAAACATTGGTATCGCAGAGACTAATGAAAAATGAAAATGGTAATAATTTCTCAAGACTTTACATAGCATGAAGAAAATATATTGTCGTTGAACTGTCAGTGTTTACGAACAGATAATACTTGAAATTCTGTAAGGATATTTTATTACTTGTACCCAAAAGAATGAGACCAGAGTTAGAATCAAATAGATTAACATGAAAATCGTTTTGAGTTTTAAGTCTTAGACTTGGTTACTATTAAATTAAGAGGGGACCATGCACCGCTGATATACGATTTGTGAAGTAATTAAAAAGCGGTAAAAATGTAGAAATTTTCTGCACAACAGATTTATCTTTGATTTAGCAAAATGCTGTTTTATGCTTACTTTGCTCTGGATTCAACCAAACATTGGGACCTTTAACTCTTTTACTACTACTACTAATTTGCCCCTTCCCTTCTTCCTCTTTCGTTAATGACCTTTGGATGGCGTTAAATTATGCACACCACTGCTCTTGTAACTTTGAACGGGGGTGGAGTTGGATGGCATGCCACTCCACCTGTAGAACTAGAATAACTGACGTGGTCGAGCTAGGGGAAAGTGCTGGGTCCTATTTTATGTCAAGGCACTGTGGGTATGGTGTATATGCCCAGTTCAGACAGTGCTGGGTCCGGAGTTCAATCTTGATGGAGTTGTCGACCCTATAAAGGCACTGTGGGTATGGTTCTTAGCCACGTAAAATAAGTCCTCGGGCCAGTGAGAGCTGTTAATCAGCCAGTGGGGCAGTTACCACTGTGGGTAATAGCATTGCTCCTCCCCTAGTTGGGCCTCCTTGGTGAGAGGGACCTCATCCTGGATGAAATTTATAACATTCGTAGTATGGTGAACACTTCTAAGCACCCTACGACTTCTGGCATGGATATGGACTATTATAAAAATCAAACAAGTAGTAAGGAGTAGAAACTGACCCTGCTTACAGTCAGTCTCCGGATTTTTTTGGCTTTTCTGACTTAGCTAGTTCAGAGACCATGAGCCAGACTACTCACCCAGAAATCTCCTCATCCTTCTCCTCTTTTACCATGTTACCTGTTATCTTGACACATGATGCCCCATGCTTCCTTTTCACCAGTTCATCTTTGGTGACTACTCTACAACCGTATGAACCTCAGCATTTTACCATAAAACAACAGGCCACTACAGCATGTCTTCCCCCCAAAAAAATTTTCTTAAGGCTTCAAATCCATCCTCGTCTACCCACCTTAAAATGTTCTCCAGTACCCACCCAGCCCTTAAGTCAACCCTCTTTGGACCCCAGAAGTGGGACAAGTATTTGATCATCCCCTTGACCACTCCTCACGTGAACAATACACACCACTTTCAAAAGTGCATGTAGAGGCAGGTAGGAATGGTGAAATTCCTAACAAGCAGCAACCACTCATGTCTTGTTATGGTGAACACAGAGGCTCAGGCTCAAGCAATATCCACCTCCTACAAGGTAATGCCTTCCCTACAACTCCACATCCTCACCTCAACAGTTGCACTGGAATAGTGGTGATACCCTCTAAGCATTACCCAGTTGACAGTGTCAGCTGGAGTGACTTCTCAACGGATCTCGGTGGACTCTAAGTGACCACCATGAAGTTCTCCATGTTACATGCTACACTTTTGGGGACAAGAGCAACAGGAAATATCCAAAAAATTTTGCAAAGATCACATTCAAGGGGCAAGACCTCCCACAAGACATATACACTGGAGGTCAGTGTTACTAAGTCCAAAAATATATTCCTCCCCCATGTCAATGCCAAAAGTGCTGGCGTTGCGGCCATCCAGCCAGATTTTGCAGATCGTAAGTGCACTGCCCTTTTTGCAGCTTGCCTGACCATGATCGAGCAAATTGCCACTCACAAGAGCGCACTTGCACCAATTGTGCTGGCAAACATAATTTTTTTTTTTTTTTTTTTTTTTTTCCATGGTTGCCCGTCTACAGGTTTGAATCAGAGGTGGCTGCCCTCTGCTTCAAGCATGGATTGACCCTGCAAGAAGCTAGACAGGAGGCTTGCCACCTTGGTTTTACCAATCTCACCCTGGCCTACATCATGAGAACAACAAAGCAAACAAGCAAAACCACCGCCAATATCACACCACAACCAACCCCTCCTCCTCCTCCTCCTCCTCTGTAATTCCCCAATCCACCACCATCTCTGATACTCCCTTACCCTCATCCCTTTCTTTGCCCAAACTGCTGCATACCTGTAAAGCACCATCGTCCACCACCTTTTCCCCTCTTCTTATCTCAAGTGTATCTTTGTCAAACCCTTTTGAGGTGTTAAATTTAGAAACACCTACTTCTACATCCCTATTTTCCCGTCCCTCACTCCCAAAGCTTCCTCTCCTTGACACAACCCCTACATGAAGAAATAAATGCTGATTTGGAACAACTCCAAATACCAATAACAAATTCTCCCAAGTTTTCCCAGCCACCTCCTGTTTGCCCTCCACCCATGAAAACCCTTACAGCCAAGTCTCCTCCGGAAACCATAAAGGACATTGAGGATTACATAAATGAACCCTTTATCACGATTCCAAACCCACCCTCATCCGACATCACCACCTCCACAAAATATGCTTCTGTCCATCATATCACTGCTGAGTTCCACAACCCTCCCGCTATCCTTTCCCCTACTCCCCTGCCAACTTCCACAGAATCTCCACCTGCCTCACCTCTTCCCTTACCTGTCCCCTCTCCCACCCATCCTTCCACTCAGACCTCTGTACAGACAAAAGTATCCTTGATCTTGCTTTACCTCCAGGTTGTACCTGCGAGTCTCTCTCTTCGTACAGATGACCCACCTATTATTCATGGCACTTAGCCATCCCTACCTCATACTGAAGACAGTCCATCCTCATCTAACAACCCTACCTGAACCATTCCGACTATAATATCACATTGTATATCTCATTTTATTTTATCTCATTTTATTTTATGTCTGTACTCCAGTGGAACATTTGAGGATTCTGATCCCACAGACATGATCTCGCCTATCTCCTCTCACAACACAAAACCTAAAGTAATATGCCTCCAAGAAACTTTCCTTACCCAACCACCAAAACCTATTCCCAATTACCATTTCCATTATTCTCCTCACTCTATCTGTGATTCTTCTATTTCAATTCATCACAAAATACCATACTTACCTGTAGGCATTACAACAACCTGTAATATTACACGAGTCTCCCTACAAACCATGGATTACCATAGTATCAATCTACCTTTCTCCCTCCTACCCTATTGACTTCACTGCCTTTCATGATCTCCTATCCTAATTACCATCCCCCTTACTTGTGATAGGTGACATCAATTGCTGCCACACATTATGGGGTGACTCGATAATCAGTTCCCATGGATGTACCCTTGAACAGTTTTCAGTATCTAATAACTTTTCTATTTTAAACTCAGAACACCCAATGCATTTTAATGCAAAAACACATTCCTTTTCTTGTCTAGATCTATCACTGTGCTCTCCTGCTCTCCAACTAGACTTTCATTTGTCTGTATTAGACCACTTCATAATTAGTGACCACTTCCCTACCCTTCTTTTACCTACTCCCATGTCCCACTTCCCAATCCTCCACTAGCACCCTTTTTCCACTTCTTTCAGACATGTCTCCACTTCCTACATCCTTTTCATCAACCCTTGACATGCTTACATACTGTACCAGCACTGTTTTAAGCGCTGCATTCACAGCCATCCCACAGACTGTGTGACTTCTCACATCAAAGTGTTTACCCTGGTGGAACAAAGACTGCACCAGAGCTCTATGCATGAAACGCGCTGCTTGGTGTATCTTCAAACGAAAAAGAAACTCCCCTGGACACATCACTGCCTTTATAATTTTCAAAAGAACCACTGTCTTATTGAACCGCACAGTACGTGCTTCACAAATCACAAGTTGGAAATGCTATGTCTCCCCCATTAACTTCTTCCTCCCCTATTTCAGCTGTTTGGAGATGTATACATAAAATATCAGAAAAACACCCACTTCACAAAGCCCCAGTACTACACATAAATAAAAATTTTATTGCTGACACAACAGAAATAGCCAACACACTAGGCCAATATTTTAGTCACCTTAGTACAGGAGAACATCTCCCCTCAATTCACAAACATAAAGCTCAAAACAGAAAAGAACCTAATCAACTTTACATTATCTTCCATGGAATCATACAATATTCAATTTTCAATCACAGAACTCATCTCGGCACTGACGGTATCCACAACCAAAATCTCCAACACCTTTCGTTAAATTCCATAACCTTTCTCTTATCATCATTGAATAGAATATGGACAAAAGGCAAATTTACCCAGCAGTGGCATGAAACCCTCATCCTACCCTTTTTAAAAACAAAATAAATCAGGAAATGCACCCCAAGACTATCAACCTATTTCCCTAACCAGCTGCTTATGTAAATTACTAGAAAGAATGATAAATTTGCCTAATGTGGCATTGAGAATCAAAACAACTTTCTTCATCTCAATTTGGCTACAGACAAGGCAAGAGCACAGCAAAACCTCTTGCACACATAGAATCTTACACCCAAACAGCCTTTGCTGATAAATAATCAGTCCTTACAATTTCTTTGACTAAGAAAAGCACACAATACCACCTGGAAATACCACATCTTACAACAACTACTTCAATTTGATATAAAAGGTAATATGGGCGTTCATCCAGTATTTTCTTAACAACAGAACCGTCCATGTACGCATAAACTCTTCCATTTCATTACCCTTCACTTAGTATGAAGGAGTTCCCCAAGGCTGTGTTCTTAGCTCTACCCTATTTCATATAGCAATTAATGGTACTATAGCATCCCTGCCAGCTGGATTTAGGGCTTCCCTTTATGTCGATGATTTCACAATTTATGCTGCTGATTTCTCAATCCCTAAAGCTCCACTCACTTATACAGTCTACCGTTCTAGCTGCCTCTTCATGGGCTACTAGACATGGATTCTTCTTTACCACCAATAAAACTTCTTTTATTCTTTTCTCTCTCTCCCAAACAGTATCTACAGTAGGTCACCATTTTTGCTTTACAATTTGCCCATTTAGTACCACACTAGTGGTAAATTCCTTGGTATCATTTTTGATTCCTGCCTTACCTGGAAGGAACACATCATATCTGTTAAAAAAAAACTGCTTTCCAATGATATGCCTCCTTCAAATTTTATCCCACATTACCTGGGGCACTGACTGTAAAACACTTCTGCATCTACATGTAGTGCTCATTCTATCTGTCCTGGATTACAGATGCCATGTGTACTCTTCAGCTTCCCCTTCTCTTCTCAGCCTTCTAGACCCTGTGCACCACTTAGGACCAAGATTGACCCATGGGGCTTTCCATTCATCACCAGTAGAAAGCTTCTATGCTGAATCAGGGTTAGCATTGCTCACCCGCCGATGCTTTCTCCTCTCCCTTAGATACTACACCAAATTCCACCAATTCTCCACTCTGAAGCTAACTATACCTGAACCCCTCTTTGCCAAATTTACTAAGAGTCCCAAGCTACCCCGCCCTTTCTCTATCCGTATGAAAACCTTTCTCTCTCACTTCATCACCACAATTGGAAATCCTCGCTTTCTACATCCACATTTTCCCACCTTAGCTAGTCCCCACTCCCTCAGTCTGTCCATCTATACTACACAACTTATCAAAACTTAATACTCCCTCTCCTGTTCTACGTTCTCATTTCCTAGAGCACATTTTGACACATGATGCTTGCACCTCAATTTACACAGATGGTTCCAGGTCCCCTAAAGGAACTGGGGCTGCTGTCTTCTTCCCCACCAAACATTTCCAACTTCTATTACAACCTGTGGGAAGCATACTTACAGCAGAACTATGTGCCATTTTGTTTGCACTAAAACAACTTCTAATCTACCCCTCATCATCCTTTGTTATTTTCACAGACTCTGCTAATTCTCTATTCCTCATCCAATGTATTGACTGCATCCATCCTGTAGTCCGTGATATTCAGGATTGTTTTTTTTTTGTATTTCAATCCGGAAAAAGATAGTCTGCTCCTGCTGGACCCCAAGCCATGTGGGCATCATAGGAAATGACCAAGTGGACTTTTTGGTCAGCTCTGCAGCTTTGTTGGGATGCCCACACTTCAAAACCATCCCATATTCAGATTACTTCCCATTCTTCCGTAACTACTTACTAAATCGCTAGTCCAGTATCTCAAATAACAAGCTCCTCACAGTTAAACCAACCATGCTACCATGGATAAACCCATGTCACAAGAATAGACAATGGGAAACAGCTCTTGCCCGACTACGAATTAGCCATTCAAACCTCACACACTCCCACCTGATGAACAGATCCCCTCCAGCCTTGTGTCCAACTTGTCGTATCCCTCTTTCCATTTCCCAGATACAGTAATCCTTTCCTGTCCCCAGTACACAGTCGCACACAACAGGGCCTTTACCAGCCTAACCTCTCTTCCCCTTCCACCTCGCCTTCATGATATTCCTGGTGAAACAGAACAATTCCTCATAGAACGTGTAATCTGCTTCCTTCAACAAATAAATGTTCTTCATCTAATTTAACTTACCAACCAATAATTATGACCATACTGTATCTATAATCAGCATAACATAGCACCATATGGTCTTCAAGGCCTGGTGCTTGAATGATATTAATTCAATTCAATCTCCGTAGGGAGGTGGTGCTGTCATTGCACCTCACACAGGGCACTGTAGGCATTACTTAAGGTTCTTTGCAGTGTCCCTTCGGCCCCTAGTTGCAACCCCTTTCATTCCTTTTACTGTGCCTCCATTCATATTCTCTTAATTCCATCTTGCTATCCACCCTCTCCTGACAATTGTTTCATAGTGCAAATGTGAGGTTTGCCTCCTGCTACACCTTTTAAACTTTTGTACTCTCATTTTCCATTTCAGCGCTGAATGACCTCACAGGTCCCAGTGCTAGGCCTTTGACCTGAATTCTATAATCCATTCCATTCCGATAATGAGATGAAAAATTTACCAGATAGGTAACAGTCTGTACATGTTTTATTTGCTACATTTTTAATTGCTAACTTTGCTGTTAAATTGCTATTTAATATAAATGACTGGTAATGGCAGTCAACATCACCTATAATAGAATATTGCCTTTCAACATCAGAGGTTATCACAACTCTGAAGCCCCAAAGTTTGTTAACATAAAATAAAAAAGTAATAATTTCCCATAGTTTCAGTAATGAAAATATTAGCATTGTTAGTTCAGAACTTTAATTTCCCATAGTTTCAGTAATGAAAAACTGTTAAACTGACCTTTCAACTTTGATATTTGACAATCGCAAAATTAAAAAAAAAATATATGCACTGATGAAAACTTTGAGAACAGCCTGCTGGTCATCTTCGTTGTTAAATTTACAGACGCCAAAATATTTAAGGTGAAAAACTCTTTGGGTAAAAGTCTGTAGGCATGGAAAAAATTCTCCACAAGTCCTGTGCGTCTCGTAACTAGAGCATAAGTGACACTCCTGAACTCAGGAACTTTCTGTTCAGACTTGCATTGCTCTCCTCTTCCGCTGCACTTCTAAAGCCTTCTATTTTCAAAAGGATGGAACTTTTGGATGGAAGGATATTCCTGCCTCCAGTAAACTTACTTCCCTCTCCTCCTTCCCAACGTCATTCTTCCTTCTTCCCTGCTCCTCCCCACATAGCTTCTTCCCTTCTGCACATTCTCTGGATGTCGTGAACAACAGAACACAAGAAGATATCGAGTTTCGTGCAACATCTTGTGAGAGGTAGTGTTATCCTTGAGTCTGCAGCATTGAAAAATTTGCAGGTTAAAACTCTCCCAAATGGCATTCACTTATGAAAATACTGAGATGGTATTCACCTGTTGAAACTCACACTTGCCATTCACCTGTTAAAACACTCACAGATGGCATTCACATATTAAAAAACTCACAGGTGGTATTCACTGTTGAAAAAACTCACAGATGGCACTTGCCTGTTGAAAAAAACCACAGATGGCATTCACTTGTTAAAACACTCACAGATGGCATTCACCTGTTAAAGCACTCACAGATGGAATTCACTAGTTAAAAAACTCAGATGGCATTCACCAGTTAAAAAACTCACAGAAGGCATTCACTAGTTAAAACACTCACAGATGGCATTCAAGTGTTAAAACACTCACAGATGGCATTAACTTGTTAAAATACTCACAGATTTCATTCACTTGTTAAAACACTCACAGATGGCATTGACCTATTAAAACACACTCACAGATGGAATTCACCTGTTAAAACACTCACAGATGGCATTGACCTGTTAAAATATTCACAGATGGCATTGACCTGTTAAAACACTGACAGATGGCATTCACTTGGTAAAAAACTCACAGATGGCATTGACATGTTAAAACACTCACAGATGACATTGACCTTTATAAAATACTCACAGATGGCATTTTACCTAATAAAACACTCAGAGGTGGCATTTACCAGTTAAAAACTCACAGAAGGCATTCCCTAGTTAAAACACTCACAGATGGCTGTCAAATGTTAAAACTCTCACAGATGGCATTAACTTGTTGAAATACTCACAGATGTCATTCACTACTCACAGATGTCATTCACTTGTTAAAACACTCACAAATGGCATTGACCTGTTAAAACACTCACAGATGGAATTCACCTGTTAAAACACTGACAGATGGTGTTCACTTGGTAAAAAACACTCACAGTTGACATTAACCTTTATAAAATACTCACAGATGGAATTTGCCTAATAAAACACTCACAGATGGCATTCATCAGTTAAAAAACTCACAGAAGGCATTCACTAGTTAAAACACTCACAGATGGCATTCAAGTGTTAAAACTCTCATAGATGGCATTAACTTATAAATTCCCCTTCGGTGATACTCCCCCATCCGGGATATTCCCGAGGTAGCGTGAATTTGATATTAAGTGACATTTGTAGCTTCATGATTGTATATAAATCATGGTGTGATAAAAAATGTCATAATAAGAGCTGCGTGTTCCAAACTTACCAATGAACTATCATGGTGGAGGTGGGTTAATGCCGAAGCTAAGTATAATTTCCCCGCTCTTGACGGATAAACAAGTAAAGCAGACTCTGCATTAATTTATACCTCTCTTGATGGCTCAGTGGGTAGGCCGTCGACTGGAGTCGCTGGATAAGTATCTGTGTTGAGGGACCGAGACCCGGCAGTACCAATCCATTTATCACTTATAAATTCCCCTTCAGTGATAATTCCCCATCGGGGATATTCCCGAGATAGCGTGAATTTGATCTTAAGCGAACATTTGTAGCTTCATAATTGTATATAAATCACGGTGTGATAAAAAAATTTCATATATATATATATATGATAAAAATATATATATATATATATATATATATATATATATATATATATATATATATACATACATACACACATCACAAAGGAAGTAATAGGGAAAGGCATCCTTATCCTCTAACAGTTTATTTTCCAATGTTACTTACTTCGTGATGTATACTGAGCCTCAGCTCCGGCCCTTTATATATATATATATATATATATATATATATATATATATATATATATATATATATATATATATATATATACTCATATATATGTATTTATATATATCAATATGAAGATATTTAGTTATATATATTTGACAGTGATTGCTTGCTATTGTGCGTCTGGGCCCACCTCACTAGCGGATCCAGGGCGTTGGCACCTGAAATGTATTTCAATATTGAAGATTTAGAATTTGAGAAATAGTTGAAAAAATAAATTATTATAGAAATAGAACTTTCCAAGTATGAATTTGATAGTGATTGCTTGTGTGTGTGTGTGTCTGGACCCATAAAATTTTTCTGGATCCGCTAGTGGGCCACCTTCTGAGGGAAATAGTCTAATGTTTAAATAAGTTTATATAAACCTGCAGTGTCCTTCTATTTTAACATGCTTTATTGTATTATGTATGCCATACATCCACACTCATTAACATGCCTATATACATATTTTTTCTCTAATAAATCGTTCAGTTGAGCAGAACGTGTTATTACCACTACTCGAAAATTTACAAGCAAAAAAAAAAAAAAAAAAAAAAGCTCATCAAAGAGACTAACAGTGTCTGTGATGGCCATCCAATGCAAATTAATATGACTGGAAAATCATGTAGTCATTCTGTCATCAGGAACAATATTACAGATGAAACGTAGTGTTGCCTCACAAATCAAAATAAAAAGATATCTTTCGCTGATATGGAATACTAGAACACATACACAGGATATTAAATTGTTGATATACATTCAAACATTCTAAACACGGAATCACACTTGGGTGCTATATGTTAGAGCTATATATATAGAGGGACGGGTGTTAGCAGTCACAAACATTTTTTTACTTTAATGGATGTGTTGATATAATGCTCTGCATGTGATAATATGTACAGTATATATATATTTCAGGACATTTAAATACGTATCTACAACAGGTTTTTACTTTCTAATCGCGTGTTGCTCATATATAATGTGTGTGTGTATATATATATATATATATATATATATATATATATATATATATATATATATATATATATATATAGAGAGAGAGAGAGAGAGAGAGGGTATAAATTTAGGTTTTGAGGTAAAGGTGATTCAAATTGTTTTAGGAATCATTGAGCAATAACATAACAAGTATACCACGAAAACTATATGGAATGATTTATTTTAGTTGAGGAAGAAATACAGATAACAAAACGAATACGAACAGGCAAGTATGTAGCTGATTCTGCATGTACTGCTTCAAATCCCTGTATGTTTGTGTATGTGGGCAGAGTTTTCTGACTGTATAAGAAGTCTTGGTAAGTCTTTTTTTTCTGTTTGCTGGCTTTGTCAACATGGAAAAATTACATCATTACAAAAGTGGTTTGCCGAATAGGTTCGTTATAGGGAGAGTAACCAGAGCAATTGTGACTTCCAGTCACATCTGTCACACCCTGTGATGAGAATGGCCTTGAGGGATTAGTGGGGCTCTTTCTGCCATGCCGTTAGTGGCTGGGTTGCATGCAGTGATGTAGTGAATTTTGCTCCCATTAATTTGGCTAGGGAACTTCATACATTGAGACAAATGCTGGTCACCTGAAGTATTTTACATTGTTGGGAATTCTAAAATGGCTGACACAACAGTCAAGGAGTTCCTCCGACAAAGGTATTGCTCTGTGCCAGATGAACTCTTATATTCTCCTGGAGGGGTGGAAGAGTTCATGGATGAAGGTGAATGATTTCCTCTGGAGGACCATTGGCACTAAGGGCCAAGGGCAGCCAGTACTGGCATGGCAAAGCATGGGCATCTTGTTCGTCATCTGGGAGGTCTTCCTACCGCAGATTCGTAATGGACGTGAGGAAATCAGATGTTTTGGTGTCCTGAAGTTGTTTATTGGCAAGCTGTTACGGTAGTCCATAGCTAGACCTGGTTGATTTCTGTTCTAGATAGTGCATCTACTACTTGGGTTTTCTTGTCTGGCATATGGTGTTTGGTACACAATTTCAGCGATCATTGAAAATTGATGCTGCTGAATGGAAGAGTATTCATCTTGAATGCTGGTTAGGGTGTGTATGAGTGGCTGATGATCCTGTAGGATGGTAAGGGGTGTGTTTTAAGTAAGCGTCACTTTGAGTGACAGTTTGAAGTGTCTGGTACTCAGAAAATATAACACTTTTGACAGAGAACTCCTCACTGTACAGTTAAGTACAGTGAGGAGTGCTCTGTCAAAGGAGCTGTATTTTCTTTCCACTGGAGTTAGTTTTCCGCTGAAGAAACCTGTAAGTTAAGTTGTTCTGCTGATTGATTGTTCTATTACAGCACCTGTTATGATGTTATTTGCATCCAAGGTGAGAAGTCTGCCTGACGGGTTGGGAATTCAATGGTGGTAGTATTTGCCAGGTTGTCTTTGGTCACCGTGAGGGCGACATGTTGGGTAGTTCTTCAGTTGAGAGTCTAGCTATTTACACTTTGAGTGTTGTAGGGGGGTCCATGATTTGCACAATTTCTGCTGTCCTTTGATGGTGCTTGAAGTTGGATATTTTCTGATTGCTAACACTTTGGAGTATGGTAGGTGGATGCTGCTTGCTGACAATTGATGACCCTGGAATTTGATGAAGGATGCCCTATTGACATTTGTCGGAGAGTACCACTAAATCATTTTCTTGGAGGAGAGATAGCAAGGATCTGATGTGGTTTTTTGGTGTTCTTCCTGATCTGTGGAGATGAGGATGTCACTGTTGGAGCATGTGCAGAGGTGGAAGTTGCCAGGGATGTTTTCTATTAGTCTTTGGAATGTGGCATTAGAGTATTTGAATGTATATTTTCCTGGAGGTATGATGATCACCACCTTTGGGATGTTCTCATGGTGTATCAGGACCTGAAAGTCCTTTCATGAGGTCAAACTTCACATTATGAAGGGTGGAGGTTACACCTGCCATGTTGGGGAGTGAGTAGTGGTTGGGCTCCATTGAGGTGCTTGTAGTCTCAGTGGGGAGGACATAGGCTGTAGGCCTTTTGGCAAAAGCCCATCTGTTTAGTTTCTTTGAAAGCCTTTTTGTTTGTGGACAGTTTCTTTGGGGACAGGAGGCAAAATTTAGAGTGAGCTTGGGCTCCTGTCAATTTGGTAAGGCAGTGTATGCTCTCCTTTACTGACGTCCTGTATTCTTTGTGAGCTTGTGCTTGAAGACAATGGGGAACTTTTGTAAGAGGGTGTGTAGGTTTGTGGGGTCTACCAAAGAAATGGATGGCTTGGGTCCACTGGTAGGTGGGGCTGTCTGGAAAGAGGTAAGGCCTGGAGGGTGCTGATGGGCAATGTTTACTAGTAGACCAAAGTGTCTGAGGAAGTTGGCACCAAGTGGGGCCATCTGTATGTTGCCAGTGAAGTCCCGCCAGTATTTTTTTCTTTATGAGGTAATAGCTGTGGGTCCAGTGGCCGTATGATGTTATATGGTTACTGTTGGTAGTAACTAGTCATAAATTGGTGTCTGGAGTCTTCTGGCAGTCCACTGTCGAGACAGGGAGAATGGGTTTTGTGTCTGTGTCTAACAGGAACTTCATGCCAGAGTTTTCTTCAGTGATGTTGAATCTGTTGGGGTTGTGGCAGCCACCATAATTATCTTGGGTGGCCACCGTATTTGATTTTTCTCTAGATTCATTGTGAGGTGCAGCCAACACTTTCCCAAAATTTTTGGTGGTATATTGAGAGGATAGTTGGAAGGGAGTGCCCCTTTTGTTGTTGTCTGAGAGACACTTGTGCGTGACACTAGTTTAGGTCTCTGTAATTTTTCTGGTCCTGTCGGGTGGTGTGATGTGAGGTCTTGGGGCCTGCAGCAGCTTGTATGTCCTGTTCAAGAGGTCTGCCATCAGTGTTCCTGAAGTATCGGGAAGGGCGGCTTGGATGTTGGTTAGCAGTTGCCAAAGCCATATTTCCCTTGCGCGGTCTACCTTCTTGGGTTTTTTGCTGGTGTCAAGGTATGGCAGCGTCAGGAGAGACTCAAGTTCATTCTTGTGCTCTCTCCCAAGAGTGAAACCAGAGCTGAGGTACTATATTTAGTCTATTTATTAGTCTGTGAATGGCTTCTTTGTTGGTAGGGTATGACTATATTTAGTCTGTTAATCGCTAGGGGTTAGGTACAAGAACCATGCTGGTCTACCAGGTCGCTTTGAGGTTTTTATGTAAGAATACTCATATTCTATATTCTAGGGTACAGCTGATGTTAGCCGCCTCTGACCTGTTTTAACACGGCATGCAGGTGACACAAGTGGTGCATGTGCACTTGACTGTGATAGTGCATTGTAAGAGGCCGCCGAACCATGGGGCTTAACCTGAGCTTGGTGACGAAGCTTGGCAGCTTACTGGAATTTTACAGTTACATTTACTTCTGCTGTATGTCTACCTAATTGGTACTATATCCATACCCAAGTTAACAACCCACAAGATAATACAGATTACGCTTTCTATTTTTACTTTCAGTTCCCCTAAATATCTGTCAAATATAACTTGAGAGCATTCCACACTATACCGTTATTTACCCATATTTGTCTTGCTACCAGTTTTAGGTGGTTGGTAGCAAGATAATCTGATCAAACTCTCATGTGAAATTTTTATATTTTGATATAGTGATGTTGAATCTGATGCAGCAGATTTCTGCTGGGGTTGTGGCAGCCACATAATTATCTTGGATGGCCACCCTATCTGGTTTTTCTTTAGATTCATTGTGGGTTGCATTCTGTAATCGCTGCTTTTAACTAAGCGCTTCTTTAATCACTGACATTAACTAACTGCCAAATTTTGTTCTAAGAACATGCACACACATGGCAAGTTCACTCTCTTTCCCAGGATCTGTATTACAGTCTCGAATGTAAGCAATAGTCAGCATCTCTAATTAATGGGAATGTCGTTCTAAGGACTTTCTAATCACTGCCAAGTGTCGTCAAAGAATATGCACACTCTTGATGCCAAGGATCCCTGTTACACACACACACATACATATATATATGTATATATATGTATATAATGTGTATATATGCACCGTAGGGACTATGAGACTGTAGTCCTATTACAAAGATAAGTGCAAGTTGTATTCCCGTCCAATCTTCGGTTGTCAAGCAATGAACGAGCCAGTACAAAAGCAAAATAGGTTCTCTTTGTGGTTTTGTAACGGTCTCTGTTGTATAAATCCTTTGCTTGCTTCCAGAGAGACAGGTATGCTGCTAGCATTGAATCAACGTATGGCACCAAAAAGAGAACTAGTAGAAAACAACAGAAATGAATTATAACTCCAAAAAGAGAAATAGTAGAAAACAACAGGAATAAATTATAGCTTTTCTCTTAGGCACAATTTTCAGATATTCACAGATATTCACACTTTTCACAGATATTCACAGAAACAAATATATGACAGGATCGTTCTCAAATCAGGGATCTACTTGATTACAAAGTTACAGAGAGCACCAACTGTCAGTGATTAGTGGTCTGTGTAATAGAAAGATATATTAGAAATGCGAAGAGATGCAAATACGCATGTTTTACCTTTAGTTTTGTTTTAAATAGCCTCCTCATTCGCATCTCTTCGCATTTCTAATATATCTTTCTGTTACACAGACCACTTGTGAGTGAGGTACGAAATGAGGTACAGAGGTTTACAGCTTCCTGACTTATTTACAAAACTTTCACACAGGTCAATAGCTCGTGTGAGCCACAAAGTAGTCCCGACCTCTTGACAGATCGAGGAAGGGATTAAATTCAGGCGTCTGTGTTTCTTCACAGACATAGATTTGGAAAGACGCAGGACATATAACTGACAGTCATACATACATTACTGGAAAGCTGGTGTAACAGCATACAAAAATGGTACAAATACATGAAAGGTGACAATCCGATGATTGAGATATTTGCATAGAAGACGTGCGAGAGAATTTGTTTCTTTCGACCGCTTGGTCTTCCTCCCTTGTTACTCAGCGCGGGAGAGAGCAGATCGTGATCGTAGGTCTGCCACTTGGTCGCCACACACTAATCACTGACAGCTGGTACTCTCTGTAACTTTGTAATCAAGTAGATTCCTGATTTGAGAACAATCCTGTCATATATTTATTTCTAGTGGTTCACACATATTGCATGTAAAAATAATTATGACAATATAGGTATTATCGGTGGTATGGTAGCCTATACGAAGAAGAATGACCTGTATCTACATTGACACATGCAATCTTGATACTTAGTGATACAGACACACATACGTTGATACATACTCAAGTAAATACATAACAGATTTTTGTCAGCATCTCTTGAATAACTGGATGATCTTCCTTTCAGTTAATTCTTCTTTCATCAGTTATGACGTTTAAACTGTAGATTGTAGGCTTAGTGAAGTCCCATACCGGGTCTGTTACCCCGTGCCGACGAACGTGGATTTTGTCTATTCGATTCCCAAGAACTAAAGCCCCATTGCGGGCTAGTGCCTTCAGTGCACCTCACGTGGTGCACTGTAGGTATTACTTACGGGTCTTTGCAGCGTCCCTGCGGCTCCTAGCTGCAACCTCTTTCATTCCTTTTTCTATACCTCCGTTCATACTGTCTTTCTTCCATCTGACTTTCCACCCTCACCTAGCAATTGTTTCATAGTGCAACTGCGAGGTTTTCCTCCTGTCACACATTTCAAACCTTCTTACCGTCAATTTCCGTTTCAGCGCTGAATGACCTCATAGTGTCCCGGCGCTTGGCCCTGGACCTAAAATCTGTATTCTGTAATCTAAGAACTAGAGTGGAACATGGAAACAAGAAGATTCCTCTCCATGGTACAAAGAGATAACGAAGCAAATTCCGTCAGTGCTGTTGGAAAGTAATATCAATTCCATCGCTGATATTTTCCCCATTTGCTGTTGCATATCGAGGCGTCAGAATGTACCCTGCGAGCTAATAACGCGTCACTATTGCCTTGACGTTTTGTTGATGGGGGATCGGATAATATCATATTTTGCCTCTTACCGACTGGCTCTATGCTATATTAAATCTGTAATTAAAGTCACAAACAGAACACACTTTAGTATTTGAGATGCTTATGAAGTGCATTAATTTCTTTACATTAAATTTATTCCATATTGTAAAGTACATTAATTTATTTTTCATTATAAAGTGCATTAATTTAGTTAATACCCCTATTAGTACTACTGCTGCTGCTGCAGCTACTCCTCCTCCTCCTCCTCCTCCTCCTCCTCCTCCTCCTCCTCCTCCTCCTCCTCCTCCTCCTCCTCCTAACTACTACTACTACTACTACTACTACTACTACTACTACTACTATTATTTCATTATTATTATTATTATTATTATTATTATTATTATTATTATTATTATTATTATTATTATTATTATTATTATTATCAAAATATTCATGTCAGGACTAAGAGTCCATTAACTTTGAAAGCTGGCCTACCCATATGGAAGTCTAAAACGAAAAATCATAGTCAGTAGTACATTATTAACCGAATGTATATGGAGTAATAGATAAACAACAGAAGTCAGTGCAAAAATATATTAATATAAATATTTTGCTTTAAAGCATTCGCTCTGCCTCTCCTAGACTTCCGACACCAAGAATCCAGTAAAACTGCTCAAAGTACTTACAAAAACAAAAAAACAAAAAAAAATGCAGAAGTTGACATTTAGTAAAGCAAATACCCCCAACTAATTCTGCAGCAGAGGTATTGCAGGCCCTGATGGCCCTTCTCGACAAAAAACGCAGGGTGCCTTTTGTTGATGGTCTCAGCATTACCGGAAAATGAAAACCACCATTTTTAACAATTTTTCGTAACTTAAAGATTCCTAAAGGCGGCTGGCATTCAGAGGGAGAACAGAATAATGAGGAATTATTGCATGTGTCCATAGGTCGAAGATATCTAAGGCCCACGATTTGCTGTACCTCCTTTCATGTTCTCTCTTTTCCTTCTTACTTTCCACCCTCTCCTAACAATTTATTCATAGTGCAGCTGACAGGTTTTCCACCTGTTACACCTTTCAAACCTTTTACTGTCAATTTCCGTTTCAGCGCTGAATGACCTCATAGGTTCCAGTGCTTGGCCGTTGGCCTAAATTCTGTGTTCAGTTCATCAACTAATAATAATCATTATTTGCAATACGAGGAAAGCCTGAATCTGATGTGACCTTTTCCGCCCGTTTTGATGGCATTCAGCAGAGTCTAGGTTTCGATTCACTTGCCTTTGGTGGTCAAGAGATAAAAAATATATCTTTAAAATTGTCAGTACATGACACTGGGGCGGAACCTGAGGACTTTTGCTCTGCTTGATAGCGCAGTTTGAGCTCAAGTGGAATCAAGTTGAATCTCTCTCAGATTATCTTATAAAAGCCCCATCCTCTCCTTTTGTCTGTGTGTCTGTCTGTCTATCTATTCTTCAAGGCATTTACAGGAATACACACACACACACACACACACACACACACACACACACACACACATACATATATATATATATATATATATATATATATATATATATATATATATAGACAAATAGCTTGAGAGAGAGAGAGAGAGAGAGAGAGAGAGAGAGAGTTATGAGATATTCTCAGAGATGAATATCTACTTGAATGTTTTCATGCTAGACGCTAAAAATGATACATAAAATAAAAAAATATCGTTGTAACTGTAACACATGTTTAGCAACGTTATCAATAACTATGATTCACCAGGGATGAATTAACTGTTTACCAAAATTTTCAGAAAGGATAGATAATGAAAGGATTGAAAGATAAAGCTTGTTTCCATGGCGTAAAGACAACGAAAGCAAAGGGCTGCAGTAGACCAGACAACAAGACAGTAATATCAAACAGGCAGAGAGCTAATCACATTTCATGCTTAGTCGTTATTCATTTGTAAATCCACATTCACAACCGCAATTTAAGGAAGAAAATAACCCAAAACTAAAATGATTTTCCTCTTCCAGTCTTCGCTTACGTGGGCGCTAAAAACTTCAGATCGAGAAAACTTCATACCAGAGATTGCCTTCTTCCTTCTGAAGTCATCATTGCTCTTTGAGGAACTCTTAGAGAGAAGGTACAGTATAGTCTTTATTTTGAAGTGTCACAATTCTTATTCTTTAAGATACTTCTATAGTGTAAATGATGGCACAAATTTCATCCCATTAGAATGATTTTAAATATGCATTTTATCTGCATAGGATCCTTTTCGTTTTTATACTAACAAAAATACATAAATACATAGGTACACACACGCACGCGCGCGCACACACACACGTACACACACACACACGTACAACCCTGGGCAGAAGTCACATTTGAATCACCTTGTGTTTAAGTATGATATTATTTTGTGTAAGTTTATAGCGCTGGCGTATATTTTTAGTTCAACTTACGAAATTTATTGACTAGCCTTGCTCATGTATGAATTTTAGTGTTAATGTTTTGCTCTATCTATAATTTTTTAACTTTTATACATTTATACTTACATGTACACATACACATATATACACACACATATATAAAATGTATATATATATTTGTATATATTTATGTATACACGTGTATGTACGTGCGTGCATGTATGTATTTGTTAAAAAGGGTAGCGCAGGTGAAAAGATTGGTAAATATTCTGAGGTACTTTTATTTAATGAAGAAAATTCAAGACAACTGGTTGGTGAAAGGAGGGCCTAATTATGAAATATAGTTAAGGAGGAGAAAAAACATATAGGAAATTCTTTATAGAATGGAAGAAGGTTAATTGATAACCCGGAAGCCAGACAGTACGTAAGATTAATATGTGATTGTGTGTGTGTGTGTGTGTGTGTGTGTGTGTGTGTAGGGGATGTGAACGCACAGCTGATGAGTCCTCTGTGTAGCCACATGAAGCAGTTAATGCACAGGGGTTCATCATAATTCAGCTGTTAAAATGGGAATATGTTGATGGATATTTTGTATTTTCTATGAAAATATTCTTTATTTGGGGATACGACTATATATATATATATATATATATATTATATATGTATGTATATATATATATTATATATATATATTTATATATATTTGTGTATATATATATATATATATATATATATATATATATATATATATATATATATATACTATATATATACATACATACTTACATTTGCGCAAATATATATACATATAAACCCATAGATATATGTATATATATATATATTATATGCCAATATATACATATATGTGTGTATATATATATATATATATATATATATATATATATATATATATATATATATATATATATATATATATATATATATATATCTATATTTCATCACTGGCAACGGGTGTCCGCAAAAGCTAGTAGTGTATGTATGTGCACATAGAAAGGCTCTTTCAGAAAGTTTCTCTTGACCATTTTTAAACGCTGACATTTTTTGTCAGTCCAGAAACTTTATGGAAAAACTTTGAGACAAGTGATGGATTTTTCCTTTGAGTTTGTGAAGCCTTTATAATCGGAGTCCTTTGCTCTCTTTTAGGAACAAATCCTTCTTACATTCGTTAGTTTCTCAAGGAATTTGTGGAATGCGTTCACTGTTCATCAGTGTGATCATAATCTTTGGGGATAAAATAAGGTGCTGGATAATACATGGTTTTTTTTTTAAATACGACAAAACATCCATCTCTAAAATATTTTTGCGAAGAAAAAATGTTCAACAACTGTTTCCGTATACGCTTTATTCCAGCGGATTTGAAATAATTTACTTTTCAATGGATATATGATTATGGGTCTATTCCAGTCTCCTATTATTTCGAGGTAATTTTGTAACCATTATAATTACGACTAGAAGTAATGTGTAAAAGTGACTTAGAAATAATCAAAAGCAAATTACAAATGAATAAAAAACTTTTTTCTGAATCACCCGTGAAGTTTTATGGTATTTATAATGACGAACACTGTGAAATAAGCAAGCGAGGAAAAAGAGCATAATCTCGATTATCCGCGAGGGACCAGTAATGCCTCGAATATCAGGAGCTGAATTCAGTTTGCTGATATTATAACGAAAGAGTTAGCCTTCCGAATTGTTGTCATTTTAAATTTCATTAAATATCCTTTTCCTTAATATTCTTCTTCTTGTGATCTGCCTTAACTTTAATCGGGAGCTAACTTAAGATGTAAAATAGTGTTCTCAAAAATTTGAACTTCCGTGTCAGTGGACTAAACAGATTCAGAACAGCCTTTTCTTAACGGCCTCAGCTTTAGGATAAGGGGAGAATTTTAATTTTTTTTAAGTACTTTGGTTAATGTTGATATAGCATTTATTTCTTCCCTTAGAAGAAGAAGAAGAAGAAGCTAATGCAATAACTGTAATAATGTGTGCTGATAAGAGTTTGGAGGCACAATAAGGATACTGACCCGTCTTTTGAACTCAATAGAAAAAATATCATTCTTTTTCTCGCCGTTTGTAAATGAGTCACGTTCAATGATTTACTCATTTTTTGTGCTAACATTAGTATTTTATTCTGGTAAAAACGGTAAAATATTCATTACAAGAAGTTCAGACCAGGTATAGCCAATTACACGTCCGATTTCAACCTTCCCAGTCGTGATTGATTGTGGTGTCTGTGCAATATCAATACCATGTAAAAGGAAGCCTATGAAACATTGATTCTATATCTTTCCAACAAGCAGACAAACGTTAACAAATATATATATACTCCTTGACTGAGGTAGCAAGGCTTAAAAGTCCTCCAATAGGAATAAAAATCATTTTCCCTAAAGTTATGTGTTATTTGTTTTCCAGGGGAATATAATATGACTGACTATTCCTTGTTTCCTGGATCCTGGATGAGGATTGAACAATACCGTTAATCTTCCGATGGGAAACGAGAAGTGCGAAAAATATCTCCCAGGTGATGGCTGCCAATCAGCCTTCAGACTTCCACGGAATTTTAGCAGGGAGTCATTCATGCGGCGAATTGGATGTTATATTTTACATTCATCCAGACACATCAATTCCTGGAGCAAATAATTCTCTCCCTCTCTCTCTTATTCATTGAGGGCTTACGTTACCCATGAGATCAAATATTTCAAAGATTAAAATCACAGAAGGCTTTTTAAACTGAACTGCGTTTTATATAACACGTGCATGAACAAACGCAAACACACACACATACACACACACGCGCGCGCGCGCACACACACACATATATATGTGTGTGTATGTATGCATTTAGGTATGTTAGTGTATATGCGAACGAGTTATTCCATAGGTATAGTGAAATTAGGTATTATGGTTCATTTATGATTTATGATCTGTAAAAGTTAGATTTATGATCTGTAAAAAGTTAAGATATATTATATATATATTTATATATATATATATATATATATATATATATATATATATATATATATATATATATATATATAATTCAGTATATGCATGATGTAGACCCATTCCATTGTACCTCTGTAAACTTAAACAGTGATTTTGGTACGATATATATATATATATATATATATATATATATATATATATATATATATATATATTTATAAATATTACTGCTGTTCGCCCTCGATGTAGTTAGGTGTAGGAATATTAGTCCAATTGACCTCGACAGAGAACATCTCTGCC
This sequence comes from Macrobrachium rosenbergii, assembly GCF_040412425.1. Classification (NCBI taxonomy): domain Eukaryota; kingdom Metazoa; phylum Arthropoda; class Malacostraca; order Decapoda; family Palaemonidae; genus Macrobrachium; species Macrobrachium rosenbergii. The sequence continues at coordinate 20,975,304 of NC_089751.1, read as the reverse complement.
CGCCCGGCAGGGTAGGCAATTTAAAAATAACCATCACCGCCGTAGACAAATGGCGCATCGCATAGGCTGGATTTGGAAAGTTTGTAAACAAAATATGTTAGGGCATTAGGGACCTAAGCCTCAGAGAGGGTTTACGCTCAATGACCCTAGTTTATGGTGGCCCTTGCTTTATTCTATGCATTCGACGATGCCTTTGTCAAGGTCGGATTGCCGGGGCGGTATAAGTCCTCCTCTGGAAGAACGGCTGGTCGGGTCAGTGAGAGAGATCCCAGCGGTCACGGAACCAGGGTGACGCTGCGTGCGTGCCCGAACGATATTCTTTATTACTTTCTCTCCTACGTCTATCTTAATTAGTGAATTGGGAAGACTGCCAGAATACGACTCCTGAGGTTCCTCGTTTTTGCGCAGCGACTCGGCGTTCACGGTAAGTCCGATTCTTGTTGAAGCTTCGTCGATTGACTAGTTCTTTTCTGTATTTCACATTTTTTTCTTTGTTTTCTTCCTTCAGCCACCACTTAGGGTATATGTGTTTACAAAGTCTAGATTAAGCCTAATTATTTTATTGTTAGCTTCAACCCCATTATTCCAGTAAAATACCTAGGATTTAGGTAAGCAAAATCAGGTTAAATCTCGATGCTTTTGTATGCCTCGCGTCCGAATGTTTGGGAGAACCGTTGCGTTTAAAATCAAATTCATCTCAAATATTCTTTGTTAAGGTTAATAACCCTTAACTGGCGACCTTTGGCTAATTAACGTCTGTCTTTGAGGTTAACTTTTGGCTTCAAGTGACAGGTTACGTGTAATCTTGGTTTGCAGGGCCGTAAAATTTACGTAAATTGAATAATACATGATCAACCAAGACTCCTCACACGTAACATTGGCGACCTTGCGTAGAATCTAAAGTACATTTTAGAGAAAGAATCTGGAGAAAAGGAAATTAAAATTACATTAATTCCAAAAAATAAAAGTCAGATATCGAACTCCATTTCATTCTTCCAAACAAGGAACGAGGCATAATAATAAGCAGTAAAGAGAATAGTTATAATAACAAGTGTAGCGAGAATTAGCGTAGGAAAGGGTGCGTCGAGAGCAGAGAGTCATAATTTATAACGTCTAAGACAAGGGCATTTTACCGTGTTCGGACCGTGAGAGAAGTCGTCCATAACGTATCTTAAGGCCGGAAAAAGCGGAGCCTGTTTCATGTACACAAAGTAATTTAGAAATCGCGTCGGCAATTCCGATCGTTATTGTTTGCATATAGCGGGAATCATTCAAAAAACCGTGTCAGTGAAGTGGCGAACGAACGGAAGTAGTAATTGTATCATAAAATACATTTTCAGTAAAGTAAATTTGGTCCGTTCCAAATCACGCAAATCTATTCCATTGTTTGTTTAGGATGGTTCGGGTGAGAGAACGATAACAACAGACACAAAGTTGTTTGGTAATTTAGTTTTCCATCCGTAACGTAAAACGCTATGCATGATTGGTATATTTAAAGTAAAATCTGGATACCTGCATTTGTTTCGTTGTTTGAATTTGTGCTAAAAGAAAATACTTTCCGCCATGGTTGTTTTGAAATTGTTCGAACTGTTTGTGAGAGAAACGGCCATTTTGGGGTTTCCTTCGCCGACCGAGGTGTTTTGAAATTTAGGCCTAACGGGACCTTGGCCGCCATCTCAACGACCTTGTTATTGTGACCTCGACTCTGCTCCCGCCACTCTTGGGGCATATTTTTTTTTTTTTGTTTTTCGTAGTGATTAACCCACCTCCTAATATCTTAGCTAGGAAAAAACCAAAAGATAATTTAGGCAGGGAAAGTTAGGCCTTAGTTAGGAGTAATAACAAGTTCCTATACGAATACCTACTATAAAATCATATAAAGAAAATTTACAATTTTTACGATAAACTTTTGTGACGTCGGCTCCCGGAAAATTAAGATAATAAAGTAATCCCTAAGGAAGCCAAGACGACGCATCTATATCATTTATTAAGAACCATGCCATTGTGCATGTATAAAATCTTTGTTTACATGTTCTCAAGCAGCAAGAAATTCGCTGATTGAAAATCTCTCTCTCTCTCTCTCTCTCTCTCTCTCTCTCTCTCTATTCGTCATTCAAGTAAGCATTCCTAACCTAAGTGTACGTGACCCTCTTCAAAGAAAGAATGGCCGACACTAGGCTAATTAATTCGAATACTTAAACCAATTAAAAGAAAACACCTCTGTCCCACAATAGATGAGGACAAGTTAAGAGTAATTACAATACAGTGATAAACTGTCGGTCATGAGTGAGGCCTGCTATCCAGACCTGAAGCAAACAGTAGTTTTCACCCTCTGAAAAAAAAAAAAAGAAGGGGGCCAGTACTGGGACCAGCCACTCACGAGGATCTTTAAGAAAAAAAAAAAAACCCAAATTCACTTTATTCCACAGTGCCAATAATTTGCAGCACTCATCACTTGAATAGCTTACTTCTCTCTCTCTCTCTCTCTCTCTTTTACCTTCCCTTTCTCTCTCATTCGATTGTTGCACTCTGCAGGGGGTGTAGAGTGCCTTTCCTCCCATATAGCCTAGTTGGACTCCAGTAGAGGGTCCCTAGGAACACATTGGCACCATAAGTGCCACCAAGCAAGAATCCAGAAAAATAAATAAAACAAAACCAAAAGGGAACACAGAAGAGAAAGTTCTTCTGAACCTAACCTGCACCAGTGCCTAGGGATACTGAGTGCCACCAGTGTGACCTGTACACGGCACACCCAAACTACAGTGCCACCTTTTGAAAGGGTGCCACTTCATTGAAGAGACACTTCCTCGCTGCCCAAGTACGCCCACTCGACCCGGTTAGACGGCCTTCCCCACCAGAACCATGGCAGCAGAGCATTATAAAACTTTCCTGGGGCTGGGGACGGCGGCAGGTCTCACCGGCTCGGAACTTACTACCTGGGTTAAGGAGCAAGTGGACGACTTGGCCAAGCGGGAGAAGGAAGAAAGACTCGAGCAGAGGAAGTATGAAGCCGAGCAGAGGAAGTATGAAGAAGAACGAAGGGTGTATGACGCCGAGCAAAGGCAGTATGAAGAGGAAAGAGAAGAAAGAAGGAGACAGCATGAGTTAGCCTGCAAGGAAACTGAGTTAGCCCTAAAGGAGAAGGAGCTCGAGCTTGAGAGAGCGAAAATGGAGAATGCCGAAGCTATGGCTAGCCATCAAGCCTCCAGTCCTACACCTGCTGCATCAAACGCTCCAATTTCGAGCATCAATTCTCTAGTCCCCAAGTGGACTGAGGACGAGCCAGAAGCATGGCTGGAGGAGATCGAGGCTCTTTTCGATAACTACAGCACCACGGAGACGGAGAGAGCCTTAATACTAGCCAAGCATATGGAGGGAAAAGCCAAGGCAGCGCCAAGCTCACTGGAGAAGAGCCAGAGAGGCAACATGGCGGAAGTTCGTAGAGTCATTACAAAGGCCTACGAGATAACCCCAGAAAAATGGAGACAACGGTTCCGAGGTCTTGCCAAGGAAGTCGGCTGGTCTTGGACGGAATGGGCATGTCACAAAACCCAGTCCGGTACGCGCTGGTTCGACTCCTTGGCCTGCACGACGTTTGAGGATCTCTTCAATCGGACCATGCTAGAAGACCTTTTCCAATGTGTGCCAGGGCCCCTTGCGGTATATCTTAACGATAAGCAGCCCTCCACACTTATGGAAGCTTGTCGCATGGCTGATTCGTGGGAAACCTTCAATCAGTCGCATAGCACCTCTCAGAAGCGAATCATCCCTCCGGCCTACCTCTCGAACTCCACTCGCCCGAAGAATGGACTGCCTAGCAAGACCCTGTGCAACTATTGCAAGAAGGGGGGCCACGCTGAAGCTGAGTGCCGATACAAACTCGGCACTAATAAGCAGCCTAACCCTACCAGCCAGAACTCCGCTCCCGATTCATCCGCTCAGCCCTCTCCTCCAACAGTTACTGCAGGCCACCGAGCCCATCCAAAGGGCCCGTGCAGATCCTGTGGGGCTGCTAGCCACTACAATGCTGGATCTCCGGCCTGTCCACATCATGTACCCACCACCAAATTTGTCAACCTAATCAGCACTTCATTCTCTGCGGCTGGTCCGCACCAGATCCTTTACCCCGAGAGACTGGAAACCCAGTTCATCTCAGTGGCCCCTCTTCAGAGCACTAGCCTGCCCGTGACCCTTCCGGTCACAGTAGACACTGCGGCAGACATTAGCCTGATCACTAGGGCCCAAGTGCCAGTCGGTGCTGTGGTTGACGAAGAAACGCGGTGGGAAATGAAGTGGATAGAGGGCCACACCATCACTGTTCCCACGGTCCAACTCCAGGTTATGACGCCTTGGGGCACGATACCCCACCGCCTTGGCGTGGTAGGTGGAATTCGGCCCGGGTGGTCTTCTTGTTGGGTCGGGATCTTCTCTCTGCGGAAGCCCGTCACCAACGCCACTCCCGCAGCCACGTTACCTCCTCCACGGAAACCCCGGTTGTAACTCCCAAAATGACAAACCTCCACCTTCCGCCCACCAAAGTGGTCCGCGGAAGGGGCGCCACCCAACCTATTTCAGGCCCAGCCTCTCCAATCGCGCGAAGGGCTGGCCCACCAAGAGGTCCTCCCCCTCCGCGAAGAGATTCAGGAGGAGCAGTACCGCTGCAGGACGTGCAAGCGGGCAGACCACTCCACAAATTGGGAGGGCTGCCCAAACAAGCAACGCCCAGCGGACGCCCCGAACAAAACTCTAGGGAGAGGCTACGATCTCCGCTGGGGCAGGAATCTCTGCCGCAGCCAACCACAAGTCGTCCGCGAGGCAGTGCACCTCCGGACCCCTCATCAGGCATGCCTGACCCTCAACTGCTGCCAGTGCCACTTGCGAGCACTGAGCAGTGCCAGACTCCGTCCGTCCCGGACGTTGAGCTACCAATGGAAAAGGCCCCTATGCCGGTCTAAATCACGAGGCGAATCCTCCTCCGGGAGATTTAGGATTCCCATGCAGTTGATCATCGCGACTGGAGAGCCTCCAGCACCCGAAACTTCTTCTTTGCAAGATTCTTCTTTGCAAAATTTGACTCAGGGATGAACCCTGGAGGATCGAAATGGTACCTCTCCCTTGGAAGACCAGGAACTGGCATCCTCGGACGCAGAAGTCGAGATCGCTCTCGCTCGGTTGTCGCAGCAGCCGGAGTAGGGAGTCCTCCCGCAGCTTTTGCAGTTGCCCTGACTTCGCGCCCGCTAGCCCTTCTGGCCTGTCCCCGGAGTCGGTGCTCTCATCACCTGCTAGGCCAGCTACTGATAGGCCTTGGAGGAAACCGAAGAAGAAGAAGAAGGGGCGGAAGAGAGCCCAGTAGTTGCGAAGCTATAAGCTCATCCTGGCACTAGTGCCCTCTCGGCACAGTGCCCTAACATCTAAGAGTGATCCTGGCCCTTGCCCAGAGAAGGTAGCCAGTGTGATCTCTTCCTTTTATTTGTACCTAGCCTAGGCCACCTTAAAGTACAGTACATCAATTTAGTAACCTTGTTCTTTCCACTTACCACCGAGCCGCAGTAATCATGTAAGTAGCCTAACTAATTTCAGTAATCTCAACTATTGTGAAACGAGCCACGATGCTCGTGACACGCATGGCCTAAGCCCTCAGTGAGGCACCCATTTATCATATGAGGCAACCCTCCTGAATTAACTAGTAAATTTTAATTGTATTAAACATAAACCATGTTGTAATTTAAGTAGAATATTAACTCTTATGTTGGTGCTACGGTCGGGTTAGGATAGGTTAGGCTAGGGAATATCATAGAATGTACCACTAGGCTAGGTCTAAAACACATCTTGATTGTAGGAGGTAGCCTATAATAACCGTGAGCACCTTCCAGTACTATTAGAATTAGGTAAAGTAGTGAATATAGCTCATATCCTATCTAGGGTTAGGTAGTTCTGTAGCTAGGTAGGCTAACCAGGACTAATCTGCTCAGGGAAGGAGAGTAACCTACGAGAGGCGAACAGCTTGCTTAGTATAGACCTTCACGCCGAAAAGGGAGTGAAGGCCCTCTTAAGGGGGCTTTTTATAAATATTACTGCTGTTCGCCCTCGATGTAGTTAGGTGTAGGAATATTAGTCCAATTGACCTCGACAGAGAACATCTCTGCCCGCCGGCAGGGTAGGCAATTTAAAAATAACAATCACCGCCGTAGACAAATGGCGCCGCATAGGCTGGAAAGTTTGTAAACAAAATATGTTAGGGCATTAGGGACCTAAGCCTCAGAGAGGGTTTACGCTCAATGACCCCTAGTTATGGTGGCCCTTAAGCTTTATTCTATGCATTCGACGATGCCTTTGTCAAGGTCGGATTGCCCGGGGCGGTATAAGTCCTCCTCTGGAAGAACGAAGCGAGGTCGGGTCAGTGAGAGAGATCCCAGCGGTCACGGAACCAGGGTGACGCTGCGTGCGTGCCCGAACGATATTCTTTATTACTTTCTCTCCTACGTCTATCTTAATTAGTGAATTGGGAAGACTGCCAGAATACGACTCCTGAGGTTCCTCGTTTTGCGCAGCGACTTCGGCGTTCACGGTAAGTCCGATTCTTGTTGAAGCTTCGTCGATTGACTAGTTCTTTTCTGTATTTCACATTTTTTTTCTTTGTTTTCTTCCTTCAGCCACCACTTAGGGTATATGTGTTTACAAAGTCTAGATTAAGCCTAATTATTTTATTGTTAGCTTCAACCCCATTATTCCAGTAAAATACCTAGGATTTAGGGTAAGCAAAATCAGGTTAAATCTCGATGCTTTTGTATGCCTCGCGTCCGAATGTTTGGGAGAACCGTTGCGTTTAAAATCAAATTCATCTCAAATATTCTTTGTTAAGTTAATAACCCTTAACTGGCGACCTTTTGCTAATTAACGTCTGTCTTTGAGGTTAACTTTTGGCTTCAAGTGACAGGTTACGTGTAATCTTGGTTTGCAGGGCCGTAAAATTTACGTAAATTGAATAATACATGATCAACCAAGACTCCTCACGTAACAATATATATATATATATATATATATATATATATATATATATATATATATATATATATATATATATATATATATATATATATATATATATATATATATATATATATTATGTATGTATGCATGTTTGTGTTTGTACAAATTACATATATTTAGTAAGTTAATATGTGTATAACTATATTTATATATATATTTTTACGATTTAACCTGGGGAAATGCTTATCATGAGCCAGCTATAAGGCTGTAAATGAATGATTTCGTTACTTACCTCTATTATTCTATAAAATCTGACTGCTGTAGATTCAGGAAATCGTAAAAAACAAGGAAAAAGGGGGAATTTAACTGAGCTGAGGGCTCTACTCACAAGCTATTTGTAAGTAAACACGTTAGGGTAAGTTTAAAATTACGTGTATTTACATCAAATGAACTGTCAGAAGATGAAATGGACTAATCAGGCAGGCAAGGCCTGAGAGGTTAATTATAACTGGGAAAACTTGAAGGTATATCCGTCGGTGTGACGATGCTGATACAAGGCACAGTCGAGAGAGATTTCCACGGCTAACAAACCCTCTGTAAACGGATAGATTCACGAATTAAAAGCCAGTAAGGACACAGTAAAATAAGCATAGGACAGGGCGAGCACAGAGGGTGCCAAAGAAGCCTTGATCACACGATTTTATGTAATTATTTAAACACAGGCATTTATGTAACACTGCCCTAACAAGGCAAGGTTATGGAAATACTGGCACTTAGAAATGGAAATAGGAAGTTTAGTACGAGCATTAAAGCAGTGTGACTAACTGGAAGAACCTTTGTAACAGATCACTTTACCTTGTAGAAGAGGTAGCTTCAGTGAGGGTAATGGCGGCGGAGGAGGGCTAAGGGCTTCACTGGTAAGAATTCTAAGGGTCCCTACAAGATAGGACCACATGGTAGGGCATGGCTCTCTGAAGGAGGTGGGAATGGAAGGGGGAGATGCGTTTCGCTCGCGTCCAGCAATGTGTCTCTAGTTTGTTCCTTCAGTGAGGCCCTTATATGGTTTCGGTCAAGGGTTAGGTGGTCACCCACAGGAAGGTAGGGTTGGTGTTGTTTCCCTATGTGCATGCATAGTTTATGACTCAAGATCCAGGTGTTCATGCCAGATGTTCTTTCTCTTAATCTGCCTCGCCTGCTCTGTTCTGCTCGAGGATATCCTCAGTGGTGGAGACTTCCAGGGACTCTAGCCATTTAGAGAGGGCCCTGTATGATTGATATCCCCAGTCAGACCAGGTCTGTCCTGCTTCTTTTATCTGGCCTCTCCAGCGTCGTCTCCAGCGTTCGGGGGTGATCTTGTACACTTTTGTGATTGCCTGGTGCACTTCCACCCATTTCCCCTTGATCTGCCTCAGGGAGGGCGTTGAAAGCAATTAGACCCTTTCCTCCGAGGAATTTTCCCAAGAGTAGGAGACTTTGGCAGAAGAGAGTGGGTAGGTTCTAAGGATCCTTTCTGCCCGATCGAGCCACACCTCGGGCTTGGCCTCGGTCCACTTGGGCTTAAAGGCATGAGCCTGAGTGAGGGTGGATGCGCCAGGGGCTGGAGAGGAGCTGGTAGAGCCAATTTGGGCCATCTGGAGCTCATGGGCCCGCTGTTTTTCCTCCCTTTCGAGCCTATCCTTTCATTCTTGTTCTTTCTCCTTTCTTGTGTGTGCTTCCCTTGCAAGTCTATCGAGCCTATCTTGCTCTTCCTTCTTCTCCTTTCTGTCTTGTTCTTCCTTTGCGAGTTTATCTAGCCTATCTTGCTCTTCCTTCTTTGTCTTTCTTTTGGCCTCTCTCTCCGCCTTGGCATCATCTATTCTCTCTTGGACCCACTCCCTCAGGGCTTGTCATGACAGTCCCATGTCCTTTCCAGTGGACATATAGAACTTGATGTCCTCAATTTGCTGGGTTCTGGATGTTGTAGACTTCTTGAGATAACGGTTATGTGGGCGTGACCCTTTAGAGAATCAATATGTCTGAAAAGACACCAAGTTTGTTCGTGATGAACTGGTTTCAGTATGTCAGAAAGACGCTGTTGTTTGTGATGAACAAATTTTAATGTCTGACAAGATGTGGTTTGTTCGTGATGAACGAATTTTAATGTCTGAATAAGACGTAGTTTGTTTGTGATGAACGAATTTTTAATATGTCTGAATAAGACTTAGTTTGTTCGTTATGAAAAAATTTTTAATGTCTGAATAAGACTTAGTTTGTTCATGATGAACGAATTTTAATATGTCTAAAAAGACATAAATTGTATTCTATTTCACGCATGGACTTGGCGGGCTATTGCGTGAATGTTGGGGTTTTTTGGTTCACCTCGTAGGATGTGATTTGTTCATTGGGAACTGATTTTGGATTTTTGTCTTGTAGGACCTGGTTTTGGATTCATGCATGGACTTGGCCGGCTATCGCATAAATCTTAAGACTTGGTTTGGGGAGCGTTTGCCAATTCCCGTGAATTTTCTTGTATTGGTTTGCCTCGTAGGGTGTCGATTTGTTCGCAGGGAACTGGTTTGGTTTTGTCCCGGACGTAGGAAGTTTGGTTTTATTTTGCGCACGGACAAGGCCTGCTAGGGCGCGAATTTGGTTTTGGTTCAGAGAGCGTTTGCCCCCATCCCAAGAATTTGGTTTTTCTTGTGATAAAAAAATTTCCTTTTAGGGGAGTCCCGATATGGGTTAGGTTCGGGAGCTCAGTGAGCCTCATGACACTCTTAGAATAGTAACCCCAACAATAAAACAGAAAAAAGAAAGGGCATAGTGTAACCCCCCCCCCAAATGAATAATGATTGGAGAGACACTGGGATAATGACGCAGAGGGGGGCCGGTTAAGGTTTACGTACTGATGCAAATTGATGGTTTAGAAACCAGCCGTTTTAGAAGTACACTTTTATTTATTTTTATAGAAGTGGTAAGTTCATTGTCGAGAGACAGATAAGTTAAAACTATATTATAGTTACACTGATAAATGTGCGTATTTTGCCAACCCTAAGAGCCTTTTCATCCAGTCTAATATAGGTTCAAAACTTAATTCTACCATACACGAGCTCTGTTTGCATAAGTCAAGTGTGTACGAATTTGCCTTTCCCTCTGTCCCTATTTTTCCTTGCATGTGCCCTGAAAAGGATAATAACCACTTGGGTTTGTGTCTGGCGCAGTAACTGACAGCTCAAGGTCGTCTGGTACGCACCTGGCAGCAAATGACCAGCATGGGGATTTTCCTAAGACATGACCCTGCTTATACAAACATATTATCCTGCTTATGGTTTATTTAGAGGAACCCAAATATAAAAAGTTTCTCTTAGGCTTACCCAAAATTACCCTGGGAACGACGTGAAGATCCTGTGGTCACAGCGGCCTTTAAGCAAAAAGATAGATGACCACAAATAAACAAAAGACGAAGAAAAAAAAGGGTTCCTTATGCTTATGAATGAAATAGCGGGCGGTTATTGAATGGAAACGCTTTGATGTGTTTCGCTCGCGTCCGGCAATGTCTCTCTCGCTTGTTCCTTCGGTGAAGACCTTATATGACTTCGGTCAAGGGTTAGGAGATCACCCATAGGTAGATGGGGTTGGTGTCGTTTCCCTATGCACGTGCATCGTTTGTGGCTCAAGATCCAGGTGTTCATGCCAGATGTTCT